>NC_081195.1:31323069-31630569 GCF_902713425.1 Acipenser ruthenus | reverse complement strand
TAGTTGACAGAGAATAACCAAGGTTACCTCTCTCAGTATAAGCTGGAATGAAATGAAGCTCATAGCAGCTGTAATGGACAGAGGAGCAGAGGTGTTTCCACTTGTGGTGGTTCATGCAACTGAATAGCACAACCAGGGACATAATCAAATGAGCTGGGAAGTAAGAAATAATTCCACTTGCAGGTTTCTCAAATATAACATCTAATTTCCTGCATGTAGGAGGAGAGTCATGTCTGAATATCAGCTTAACAGAAGTCAAATATAAACATCTGTCACCTGGGCCTTTCTGAAGATCAATTACTAGAGGTAGATATGCTGTTTTACATTAAATTGCTAAATTACTTTAGACTTGGCGAGACCGTTAGCTTAACTCTCAGGGCTCCCTGTCCTAGTTTGACATCCTAGCGCAAAGGTAATGATATTATGTACGTTTTAAATTCTACCATGTTATCTACAGTAAAATGCTCTGTCATTTTACAAATATAAGCTCATCCTTTCCAAATGTAGGCTTCTGTGAATTATACATAGCGTGCACTTTCTATTCTAACAATTACTGTACTTTTTAACTAAATATCATTGATGTTATGTTTTGGCTCTTTTTAAAACCACTGGGTTACCAGTAATAAAAACAAGAAATGTGTCAAATATGTGCTGGTTACCACAAGAAACCAAATCAATGGCATTTACAGTGCTGCAACCAAACACTAAAGTAGGAAGGTCTCTTAAGGATGCTTATTTTGAAGGTTTATCATAGATTTTCCCCTGTGAAGGGGTGCCCGTCCCTTTGTTAATGTATATATTATTTGTTATGATTTAGGTCTGTTTTTTATGTATACATATGTATGTATTTCTTTCTATTTATCATTATGATTTTGTTATTGTTTGGATCAGCAGGGAGGAGGTTAAATTCCTCCCTACCAAAAATACACGTGAGAATGTGGATGGAGCCTTAATGAGGTAACTGGTCATTATTGATTAATTGGGCTCCAGCCACAGACTATAAATAGGAGGAGAAATCCTTTGTCTGGGGAGAGCGTAGGCGAGAGCCTGAAAGAAAGAAAGACAGAGATAAAGAAACAAAACAAAATAATTGTCAACTCACCAGAACGGAATTTGTTTTTGTATTCTTTGTGCAAACCTTTATTTTGTTTTTATAATCCGGGTGGTTTGTCGACCGTAAATAATAATCTCTGGCAATACACAGCAATGTGTACTGCACAGTGAAACCATGGGGTTCAGTCCTGAAATAATAAACACAGTATAAACACACACAGAACACACACACGATCACAAGTCCAGAGTGAGTGCTGACGTGCAAGTGGTGAAATACAATTTATTAGTAAACAGTAGTGCAGTGGTGTCCGGGTTGGTGCTGGCCTTTAGAGATAGCTCCCAGAACATGTTAGCCGTCTAACAATGACAAACGACAACAATTAGAATGACAAACAAACAAATACAAAACACTCACGGTTACTCTACAGTCATTTAGCAGTTCTCTCACAACCTTAACAAAGGAACAGTTTGCTTTGCCACATCTCCTTTTGTGCCTACAGCCACACCCCCTTGGTTAGCGAATGCAATCACTTTTCCTCCAATCCGCCGTTGCCACATCGCCTCCCGTCTGGGGTGATGACTTTGTGTACTGTGGCTCCGCCCCCTTTCTAGATGGCCAACTTCCACCTTCCACCCAGGAATGAATTGCCAAACCATCCAGTCCGGGGCACACTGTTCCCTTTACACAGCGCCCTCACAGGTTGGGAGGGAGATTTATAACCAAGATTCATTCTTTCTCTGTCACATCCCCCATCAAAATGTAAAAGTAAGAGAGATGAAGTAAAGCTTGGAGAATTGAATACAGCAAAATATGAACAAGAAAAAGATTTTAAAACAACAGCAAAACTGGACTTCAGCAACATTCCATACCAAATATCCACTGTGGAGGAAAACAAATAGAAGTATAACCTTATTGACTTATTTTTGCTTTTCTCAATGTAATCAATGTTCTGCAACTATGGGGCCAATTTACAAATTAACTGCATAAGTATCAAACACACCTAGCATGTATGAATGTACTGTATATACGTCACACTTTGCTATTCTAATTGTAATGAAACTTTGTATAATTTGTTAGTTATTGGAAGTACTGGATTGTAGGTGTACATGTATTTAACAAGGCTGACAGGGTGTCCGTATACGTTGAATATACGGACGCCTCGGGGCGTTGTGCTAAACGAGACGGACCCCCTGAAGGACCTTGTTGCATTTATAGTCCAGGTCAAACAGTGGATTTCAAAAAAAAAAGCATAAATAATGTTTAGGGCAACATTTTTTTGTTTTTTATTAAATATCCTTGTGCCAGTAAAGTAGTCCCATTTATAACTTTGCACTGTACACTAAGTTTAGCTGAGTAAATGCATTTATTTAAAACATGGAAAAGTAAGCAAATCTTTATGTTTGATATTGCGTACATTGCCATTGAAAAGATACAGAACAGAGATGGGAGGGATAAAAATTAATTCATTGCCATCTCGGATTTCAATCATTTTTTAAGGTCTGTGTTGGAGAGGGGTCAATAATGTACAGATGTTTCCTTTTGTGGTTTTCTGTAGCATTTACAAACCGCTAACAATACATTATTTGAAGTGACAAAGTTGAAGTGAGTGTGTACAGATTCCCCAGTTTTGTTTTCATTTAGACAGCAGTTTATTCCAGCTCTGAGACTAATGTAACTTGAAATTTGGGCATTTCTTACAGTTCTATAGCAATCCCTTAGTATTTTATAAATATTTTCTTAAGATCATTTTCCACAATTGAGGCAATTTGTTTTTTGTTTCACCCAGTCCTGAAGACAGCGATTTTTTTTGTGGTATTTTTTTCCATTTTGCTATCTTCCAGTTCATTTAATTGTTCTTCATTCAAATCGGTATGTCTGCTTACTACTTTGGGATTTTTTTTTTGCTGGTAATTGGTCACTCAGTTTTATGGTTACTGTACATCTGTAACTGTAAACAAGATGGTTACCGGTGTCAGGCAGAGCAGTGATTTCGTATATGTGACAAGGCTTCAACTGTCTGTATCCATCCAATATACGGCTGGAATCTTGCTCGACCAATCACATTGCTTGTTTCACGTTCCATTGCCAGAACTGGATTATGCATTTTGAGAAAGTAAGAAATTATTTCACATACTGCAAATCAGTCATTTTAATATACTTTACCATGATACATATGATTACCTAATTACATTTTCATGAAACTATACATCTTCTATATTATTCTGCACATACTGTTGATATATATCATGGTTACAACCTTTCCATCAGGCTAAAAGCTCTAATTTTGAAGCCGTGGCAGGGGGCAGGGATGTACGTTACTGACATACTTGTCCATTCTATTATTATACCCCTGAGTAGTATAATAAGGTTCTTGCCCCTTGTGACAGGGCGAGGAGCCCTGCACATGAAAAGGGAGCGGGGCAAAGCCATAAATGTATTGTTTATTTTAGAACGGGGTACCCCTCCGCCCCTGTGCAATTTATTATTTTGTATTTATTTTGTATTATTATTATTATTATTATTATTATTATTATTATTATTATTATTTATATGTATTTATAAATATGACAGCGTAGCCGTGCGTTTGTTTTGTTATTTTTATTTTAAATGTGTTCTGGCAGAGGCGAGGTCGGCAGCTCGTCCTCTGCCAGTAGTAGTTAAAAAGCTTGAGCAGAAGGTGACCATCTCCGAATCGGAGATGGTGACCTGCATATAAGCCTGCAGCTCTCTGCACTCTGGGTGGGTGTTCGGAGGAGTGAGCGAGAGCGAGAGAGGCGTGTAAAATAAAAAAAGAATAAGTACAACCAGTGCGATCAGTGAAGGCCACTGCCCAGCCTGATCGCAGTATTTTGTGTTTGTTATTTTGTTTCTGTGTACCTGTTTTATTTCTGCTCTCTGAGCAGTGTTTTTTTTTTTGTTTAAATATTTATTTTTGTTTTATTATTCAAATAAACGGCGCCGCAGCGTCTTCTTGCCCCGCAGTACTGCTTTTGTTTTTCTCCCTGCTTCTTGCCTGACGTCACCACTCTGCCATCCCTGTCACACCCCTAAATCTGTAACAGAGACTGCCTGAGCGCTGCAACTCCCCCACCCACCCCTGCTGGGTTCTCTTTTCTGCCTGAGGTGTGCAGCTAATGCACTGCTGTAACAGTCTCAAGTTTGTCTCTCTTAGAGGGGGGTTCATGGCCATTTGAGCAGCCATAGATCATTACTGCCAGTGGATGGCTTGTGCAAATGTGTGCTGGTTACCAATTGATCTGAAGATAAAAAATAAAATAAAGTCTGTGCTAGATCCTGTTTTTATTATTGGCAATGTATGTGTTTGTATTGGGCTGCCTTTTCATGTTAAGCTTTTTACTAAAAAAACAAATATAATGAATGCCTCTGTCGTGTTTCTTTTGTATTAACAGGGTTGATTTTAATCTCATTACCACCAAATTAAATTATATAAACTCCTCTTTCGAAACCTCATTTCATTTTATTGGATTTAATAATATTAAAGAGATTGTGTCTAACAAAATAATTCCATAAATCTAACCTGCTTAGAATATCCATTAGCTACACAGGTCTCGAGGGTGCAGTTTTGAATCAAACAAAAACACATTGGAAATGTGAAAAGCAAAGCCAAGTAAACAGAAACAATTGGGGCAACCTTGGCCCCAATTGGTTTTACAGTTGTGCTTATTTGCTTTGTGCTGGACAAGGTTGCCCCAATGGTTTCTTGAAACTTGGCTTGTGTTTTTGCTATCTCTACTTTTGATAACTTGGTGTTTTTTTTTTACATTTCCAATGTGTTTTTGTTTCAGATATTAACATATAGGAGTCATATGTTCATGGTTGATTACAGACACCAAGGGTATCTTTGAGGTGTCTATATGGTCTTTCAACCTGCAGTTGAAAGACAAAATCATAATTCTAGAAAAATATGGTTGTGGTGTGTGTGACAGGGGAGATCGGTGCTGCCTATCGGGTGCATGCATGATCCTGCGGGGGGAAACCCCATAAGAGTAAGTAAGGAGGTGGTGAGACCCTGTGTTTCGCAGCACTTTTCTTTGTAGTTTTCCTTTTTTCTTTCATCGTTTGGTTTTTGAATATTCTGTTTCAACTATTTGAGCACTTGCAGGGGCGTATGGGACTGTGTCAAAAGAAACCCCAACTGAAAACCAAAATACCATTGTTGGTAAACTCCAAAAGTAAAACAGTGCGACTGCGGCGTTTCAAAGAACAGCTGAGTGACTCACCCACACCCCCTTTCACAAGGTGTTAGCTGGATTATTTGGGAGGCATGTTTAAATTTTAAATCAATTGTAGCTAACAAAACAGTTCCATACATTTTCTCTGACATGCACATCCATTCATTATATAGGTCTCTCGTGTGCAGTTTTGAAAGAAATACATGTTTTATCCAACATGTATTTTCCTTTAAAACATGATGTCTGGTACTACACCAGGTTAAAGAAATCCAAGTTTGCAAGCCATATTTTTAGACTATCTTGCCCTTCTTGGGTCAATTTACCTGGAGATTGATATTGTCCCCACCTCTTCACTGGCTTCTTTCTGTCAATAACCAATAAGCTGCTTCCCCTATTGACATGCTTTGTCCCAGAAGACACTGCTAGGGTGAAATAACCAAGGAAGGCAAGGCAAGCAAACATGAGAGGTGGGATCTCCAGATTCTGCAAATAAATCATTTACCCAGTGCAATTAAACAGCTATGAATAATTAAGAACTGCTTAACTCTTAAATAATGTTTTTTTCAGCAGTCATAAAATATTAATTGTCATTTGGTTGTCTGATTTTTCCTCATTAATTATTAATTACCAATACTCCACATTTAACATGCTGGTGGTACTGCATGCAACTAAAAGCAGGTAAAGGGCTGTTGTGGGAGAGAGGTGGAAGGAAACTCCTAGCCCAGTGAAATTGAGGAGAAATAGTTCCTGCTGATTTTGCCTGCCTAACAGCCTGAGCATCTGAGCAAATGTTCCCTGAGGAATCCCCATTGAAGACCGGCAAATTGGCACAGACAGGACACGCTGTCCTGACAGTATGACTCACGCTGCACACCCGACTTTACCAGGTGTAGCCACAAGAGAAAGTGTTCAGGTTATTTTATTGCATTCCAATAAAACCATAACATTACTTAAATTAAAGATTTTAAAGATGCATGAACTATTACATTAAAATCACAAGTAGGTTATGAAAAGTCCCAGCATAGTAACTAACAATAAAAATCAGGAAGAAAAAATAAACATATAAAATGTACTTCAGTAGCTTGATAAGTTTAGCTACCAAACAGGAAAAGGTAAGTTACAGTTCATTTATTAGGGATGTTACAGCAGTGAGTTTTTTTTTTCATACAGCCAATTCAAAGTTATGATTTGCTCTAGACTTCATCAAACCCTGCAGACGCTCTAAGATGGGTGCTGCAAGCAGCTATGCTTTTTTCATGGTTTCTGTGAAATGTACCCATTGCCGAGTAATATGCAGAGCCCTGTGAAAATTCCTGTTTCTGAAAGAAGAGTGTACATTTACATATTTTTTATCAATTAAAATGGAATACTGAAAATGTTTGCCTTATTGATGCACTACCTCTTACACAGCATTTAGGAACCTGACAGTCGGTAAATGATTGAACACACTGCATAGAGATGCACGATTTCTTACAAATGACCTCAACAAAAAATACACCACCTGCATCAAAGATCTGAAATATTTCTGCTAAAGATCGCTCTGTCCAGTATAAGAAGGACAGTTCACGTGGCTGTTGTTATTTTTACATTTATTTAAGCTTCATTAGATGTTTCCAAATGATATATAAATACAGGGTAGAGGGTAGACTGCTCAGAGAATTTAAGGGCAAATCTGAAAAAATTGCTTAAATAATAATTAGTCTGCTAATTAAAAGCTGTAAAAGCTGAATTGACCATTTTGTCAAACAAAAAACGCTACATTAAAAAAAAACATTCAGGTTATAAATAACACTTTTATTCTATTATTATTACTTTTCTGATTGTCATGAAACATAGTATGAACATAATTAAGTACAGGTTATTGAGAGTATCAGATTTTGGGGATACATGACGGTGTCTGTATGTCACACGTACATTTTTGTATATATCTGGATAATCACTTATCAAATGGTAATTCTTATTCTATACCACAGGTGGCTAAACCGCGGCTCTTTGGCAGTGTGGCTCCTGGGTGTCGCACACTTTGCGGCTTGAATTAACTGAAGAAATAATAATAAACAAAAACTGAGAGAGAGAAAGTAAAAATAAACACACATATTATTTTTGTTCTTTTATTCCTTCTTGTTATTATTCTCTCTTCTCTCCTGTTTCTTTGCGCTTGCATGTTCACTGCAAGGATATTTCTTCACCTGTTGACTTTCCACGCCACTCGCAGGCACATGCGTATTTCGATCACCGAGTGAAAGCCGGATGTGCAGTTAAAAGTTTGAATGAAGTGCTTGTTCGTTTGGTGGAGACAATGGTATTGAGCAAACCATCCATGAGTAATAAACGAAAGTATGAGGCTTTAAACCAGACTGGGAGAAAGAGTTTTCTTTCACTGAAAACTGTGTCTCATCTGCAAGATACAAATCACTTGCACACTGTAGTGTAGTCTGTACAAGGCGAGCAACCTCAAATGTCATTATGAAACAAATTACAACACATTTGCATCTGAATATCCTCCTGGATCAGACTGAAGGCAGATGCTCTTTTGGCATTCAGTAAAGAAGCTGATTTAACGACTCAAGCGAGTTTTGTATGGCAAGCATGGAATATCATTCGTGCCAAACTTATTCAGATGAATGAATCTTTTTATAAAATTGGAGTGTTTTGGCGCTAGACTAGAGAATGCATGTTTAAATGTTATATTGCAGGTCTAAAATGTATATTATATTTACGTATCTTACGCCTCGTCATGAGCAGGTACTGTAATCCCTTTCAAAATAAATGCAGTGCATTTGTCATTGTGATGGGGATCGCCCCTATAATTTGTGTTATTATTATTATTATTTTTACTGTTATTTACATTATAATTCTTGTTTGTTTTGGATCGGCAGGGAGGGGGTTAAATTCCTCCCTGTAAAATACATGTGAGAAAGTGGCTGGAGCCTTAATTGTTAATTATTGGTTAATTGGGCTCCAGCCACAGACCATAAAAGGCAGGTGAAACCCTTTGTTTAGTGGAGTGGTTTGGTTTGGTTTGGTTTGGTTTGGTTTGGATGGGATGCGATGGGATGGTTTGGATGGATTGGATTGGATTGGATTGGATTGGATTGGATTGGATTGGAGAGGAGAGGAGAGGAGAGGAGAGGAGAGGAGAGGAGAGACAGTAAGTGTTACCTGTAAAAGTATGGGTATATAGAGATAAATGCTTGTTTAATTTGATTTATTTTGTTCTGTGTTTTGTTGGGGACCTTTGTTTAGTGTTTATACCTTTGTTTAGCCCTTGTGTCTTTTTTGTCAATTAAATTACTTGTTTCACTGCATTCTCTGACTCTGAGTCTTCCCTCTGCAGCTATCCTGGCACAGTCATCCACAAAGCTCTAAAAAACATTTAATACACGCAGCAGGCATACAAAAGAAAAACGCGTCTTGTTTTTTAAACACAGTATTCAGCTCTTCAAGGGAAGTGCTTTTCAAAAAGAATCCTTTTTTATGTGGTGTTTTTGGTGAAATCAGGTCACTTACTGTATTTTGTGTCATAATAATTGAATATATTTGATTTAAAGTGAGTAATACATACAGTCTAAACAGAAATAATGGAAAAACACAAGTGTGTTACATTTAAGGTTTAATACACTGTAGATCTCCAGTACAGTACAAATTACACAAACTGTGTAGGCTCTGCCATGTTCTATCCCTTGTTCTTATGTATTTTGCTGCCATCAAGAGATAGCCTAACATCTACTGTACTGCACAACACTGCCAGTATTTAAAATGTGTCTTGCGGCTCTCGACCATATGGAAATGTTGGTATGCGGCTCGTAGGATCAGGAAGTTTGTCCACCCCTGTTATATACTATTCTTTTCATACCACTGATATTTGTCATCCACTTTTAAATCTTTTTTAATCTCTAAAAAGAATGAACCATTAACAAACATTGAACACATACAAATAATATATATATATATATATATATATATATATATATATATATATATATATATATATATATATATATACAATGCCTTCTAAAAGTATTGGGACAGTGAAGTCTAAACTGGGATTTTCACTACACTATGAACTCTAATAATAATCATTTCTCCTGAAAAAAAAACATGACTGATAAGTACAACTCCTATGTATTTTATTTTTAATAAAGTCAATTCAGGTCTACTATCTTGGGTCAATTAAACAAACGGATAGTGTTGAACCTCTTTATTTTGAAGGAGGAAAAGTATTGGGACAATTGGCTGACAGGTGTCTCTTGTTGGTCAGGTGTTTGTTGTTGGGTAATTAGGCACTCATAAAAGAGCTGTGAACATCCTATCAACCTGTCTCGCTTTGACATCAGTGTTTGGAGTCCGTAGTCGAAAATCAATATGAAAACCAAAGAACTTTCTGTTAAGAAAAGCAGGCAATTTTGAAGCTGAAAGAAAACAAAAACTCAATCAGAACCACAGCACAGAAACTGGGCATACCAAAATCAACAATTTGGAATATACTGAAGAAGAAAGAAACCACAGGTATAATTATCAATCAGCCAAGACTGTGTCGGCCAAGAACAACATCTGCAGTTGATGACAGAGAAATTGTCAGAGCTGTCAAGGAAAACACTAAAACAATTGTCAGTGAAATCACCAACAACCTCCAGAGTGCAGGGGTGAAGGTATCAAAATCCACAGTTTGCAGAAGACTGAGACAGCAGAAGTACAAAGGCTACACCGCAAGATTTAAACCTCTCATCAGTGCCAAGAACAGAAAAGCCAGATTAGAATTTGCTCGGAAGTACAAAGATGAGCCAGGAGAGTTTGGGAACAAAGTTTTATGGACAGATGAGACCAAGATAAACCTTTACCAAAGTGATGGAAAAGGTTAAAGTGTGGAGAAAGAAAAGAACTGCAGATGCTCCAAAGAACACCACCTCATCTGTGAAGCATGGTGGAGGTAATGTCATGGCCTGGGCATGCATGGCTACCTATGGAACTGACTCCCTCGTCTTTATTGATGATGTAACTAATGATGGCAGGAGCAGAATGAATTCTGAAGTTTACAGAAACATTTTGTCTGCTTATGTAGAAGAAAATGCTTCCATACTTCACCATGCAGCATGACAATGACCCAAAACATACGGCCAATGCAACCAAGGAGTTCATCAGGAGAAAAAAGTGGAAAATCTTAGACTGGCCAAGTCAATCTCCAGATTTTAATCCAATTGAGCATGCATTTTACATGCTGAAGAAAAAATTGAAGTCAGAACACCCCAAGAATAGACAAGAACTTAAAATGGCTGCAGCAAAGGCTTGGCAAAGCATCTCAAATGATTACACAGAGTTTGGTGAGCTCAATGGGTCACAGACTTCATGCAGTCATTGCCTCAAAGAGATATGCAACCAAATACTGACTTTTATACCCTGAAAGTTACTTAAAGTGAATGTGTCCCAATACTTATGGTCACTTGAAATAAGTGGGTTGAACAGAAAGTATGTTTTTGTTCTAATATGATCAATATGTATATGTATGCACTTATTATTCATATTACTCTCATGATCACAAATACAAATTGCTTGACTGTAAAGCAAAAATAACAGGTTAGATCTCGTTGTCCCACTACTTTCGGAGGGCAATGTTTATATATATATATATATATATATATATATATATATATATATATATATATATATATATATATATATAGTAAGATTTGAAAGTAAAATAATGTTAGAAGGGACTTTTGGACAGTATTGAAAGTGTAAACATTGTATTCTTATAGTTGCATCAGTGGTGAAAACAATATGTCTATTTTGGTAGGTATTGATATATTGATATGTACGTAGATACAAAACTACAATATTATGAATGGTTCAAAAGGTACATATGCATGTCCGTGCTAAAGGGTAGTATACTAACACATTTAATGCTGGAAAAAAAAAAAAACATTATTCTCTTTGATATAGTGGTGTTATGAACTTAGGCTAATGTAAAGCATTTGTAAAACATTAGATCTCTTCATAAAAAGCCATATAGATGTCCTTTGCATTTCTTGGCCATGGTTTGACTTCAATAAGTGTATCTTTGCATGCACCCATTTTCCAGTAGCACCCACAGCAAGAACAGACACATGGTGTCCTGAAGTAACACCCTGTCATTGGTGTAAGATAATGGAAGCTAATTGGTAATTCCTGTTGTCCACAGTAATTGTGCTCTTCTGCAAAGCAGTAAACTAAGCATTGTGTCACTTTGTAACGGTCCGTCTGGTTTGGTTTCCCAAAGCATAAGTTGGACTGCAATCATTCTTCCTGCTGATTGAAAAAGTTCACGTTTCCAGATTGGAGAAGTTTTGCATTGCCCATTTGTCATTTCTATAAATTAATTCTTCCAAACACATGGAATCTGTACCAGCAGGTACATGTAGAGGATAAACATGCAACACCTCTCGGTTTAATGAGCAGTAGTTACATCTAGTACATAGAATGTCATGACTCGTGACTGAAACCATGCGAGATACTTCAGGACAAATTTCAGACAATTTGGTCGAAACTCTGCAACATGTTGCTGCTCACCTCTATTGAAAGGTTCTCCTAAGAAGTGACAAATATCCACAGTAGTTAGAGACGCAGTGGATGGTAAGTGATCCTATTTTTGAACAAAGCTCCTGATAGCCTCTTGTTAACTGTGTTTTAATTAATCCTTCAGAGGTTGCAAGTGAAGAAGGCACTGCAATGTTGCATTTGCATAGCATGAGGTGAAATTGGGGTTGCTCAAGCCTGTGAATGGATGTGTAACTGCAAGTGTTCTCTTAGAAGATTGAGGCTTTTGCTGTTCCTGAACATTAATGATAGCTTGTGAATGAAATGTACACAATCTTTTACCTTGTGTCCCTTGTGCGTGTTCAAGCTTATCATAAATCCTTCTGAGCCGATGGTACTCTTCAACTGCAGTTTGACATGCGTAAATGCAGATGGGGTCAAAGTTGATAAGGTGGATACAGCTTAAGGAAAGTGGAAAGTGCAACGAAACTTTGTCCATAGGAGAAAATGGAGTTACCAAGATTCATCCTAACTGTTTTTAGAGTCATACCCTGGCATTTGTGAATGGTGATTGCATGAGCACCAATGACTGGGAACTGCTCTCGAACAATGTAGACTCTATCCATGATTTCAAACTTTGAGAGGTTGAAAGGTATGGGTGACTCCATTTAAAAAAATTTCTAACATGTCAGAAAACTTTAGTCCCCGACAAAGCAATTTGTTAAATGTGTGAGGGGCTACGGGCCAATTCCTTGACGAATTCTGCCAGTAGCCAATAGGACAAGCTAGCAACAATGGCGACGAAGAGAAAGGTTGTGCCCCGCAAGGTGTGGCGCCTCGAAATTGAGGAAAGGATGGTGGTGATGTGGCAGAAACACCTGTGTCTCTTTGACATAAGTGACATTTTCTATCATGATCGCTCATTGAAGGAACAACGATGGAGGGAAATTGCTTTTGAACTTCAGGTACCTGGTAAGTAAATAATTGTTATAACTTGTTAACGCCGAAGCAGATACTGTGTGTGGTAGTGTGTGCTCTCATGGCAATCAATTTCTACAGTCACTCGTATTCAATATCCCTTTCAAACCCTTACTGTATGCTTGTATTGCTAATTTAATCAAAATACGAGGAGGAGGGGTGCGCGTCTGTGTGTGTGAGAAATAGAGAGAATGTAGATTACGTTGTTGCATATTTAAACCAATGACAAACTTGTAGTAGCCTACTATTAAAGTTGTATTCTATTCTGTTCAAAAGCGCAACACTCACTCGTAGTACAACATATTTATTAGTTTAAAAGTCTTCAAATTATTCATCAGAATGTGGTATTCTGATGAAGATCGCTTGACGGCCAATCTTTTAATCTAATAAATATTTTGTACTACGAGCGAGTGTTGCGCTTTTTGAACAGATTAGATTTTATTATTTTGGATGCAACTCGAGTTGGTTTATAGCACAGACGGCAAGGAAATAAATATTGATATTGCTATAATGTTATAACTGTTATAAATGTTTTTTTATTGCAATATTGAACATTTGTGCAGTCTATGGCCCTGAAGTATAAGTTTTCATGCTGGAATTTGCAGAGTATGAAACTAGCAATATCCACGGTCCTATTATACACACATAGTACGTTTTCTTCTTTTTTTCTGTGCAAAATAACAGCGATCGCCTCCTCGCTTGAGTCCATGATTCTCCCGAATGATGTCTACGATTCTGCAATGAAAATAGGCGCAGTCCGCGACAAGATATCTCGTGTAGTGTGTGTAGCTTGCAATCCCCAAGCTACAGTGAGAAATCGTAGCTCAATCAGTAAGTGTGAGTGGCGCTGCGTCTCCCGATTGCAAAAATCGTGCAGTGTAAACCCGGCTTAAAATATATATGAGGAACTACCTTGTACTTTTTATATAGGTATATAAATATCAATTGCTGTGGATAAACACACCAGCCAAATCAATTAATACGACATGTATTTTTCTAGCTTGCTATTTATTAATTTATTTATACATAAACATGTATTCATTTCTACATTTATTTATTAAAAAATATTTATTTCTAAATGTATTTATTCCTCTATGCATTTGTTTAAATCATTTATTTATTTGTACCAAATAAATTATTCCTTTATTTATTATTAATTAAACGAGGAACTACAATTTATCAGAGATCAGAGATTTAGACAAGGAAGCTACATGCCACTCTTGTGTACAGTTCCATTCTATGGTATCTACCAAACAAACAGGAAACTGGATATTTTCAAACAGGAAATAGAAAATGTCTAGAATCGAGCAGCGCCTTCAGGTTTTCAGTGAAAGCTGGTCAGGCTTGGATGTAAGCTTAAAAAATTAACACATTTCAACAACAGCCCAGTGGCGCAACACACTAAGGTGATGTGCTCTTCAAGGATGTCACATTGCAAGTTCAAACAATAGTTTTTTTTATTATTATTATTATTTTTGTTGTGCGATATGTGCTGTTTTAAAACATAAATGGATTGTTTAATATAAATGGTGTGGATATCAAACTACTTCCCTGGTTTATTTTGACGTTGCCCAACATGTGGAATCACATGATTGGTAGATGTCCAGTTATTTAGCTTTTCTATTTGAAAAGTCACTACACACTCTTAAAAAGTAAACCGAAGAGGAAGAAGAAGAAGAACAATCTTACCTTAGTTTGACTACTTATATCTCATTGTGTATAAGAGGTATTTACTTTTTTTTCACATTTGATGTAAGAAAGTTTCAGACTTTTGGTACTGGTACAGGTGGTAATTCTAAGTGATTTAGTTTTGCCACTGCAACATGGTGAAAACCGCAAAACTCTTGGAGCTGTACAGAGACACTTTTCTAACTCGTACAAGGAACCGTTCCTCTCAATTAACCTATTGCATTCTGAATTGTTATTGAAATGTTATATTGTTTTTCAGTATTGCTCAAAAAATAGGAGAAGAACCTATGACACAAGTGTGAAGGTCAGAGTATCTCAGATGATGGTGGAACAACTAGACTTTGATGACAGTCAGCAATCAAAAAGTGAGGTAAGTTAGAGATTTGGTCATTTCATTTTATGGAAGCATTATAATATATATATATATATATATATATATATATATATATATATATATATATATATATATTAATGTTTATAAGATCTTTAGTGAGATGTTTGTATTAGTGAGGCATTTTATATGAACTTTATAAGACAATTGATTCATAAACTGCTGTCAGTGTTTATAAAATGTTTATGAGGATCCATGGTAAGGGTTAAATTTTTTACAGGTAGATAATGAATATATGTTAAAAATGAAAGCAGAGATGTCCTCTTTAAAATAAGAAAACTCAGACTTGAGAAAACAAGTGAAAGTCCTGACCAACACCATAGCACTTACCGAAGGTAAGATGTATATAATAGTAAATAATAATATTATAATCAGTAGTAGTCATTTGCAGCCCTATACATTCTATTAGAACTTTGGCCTCATCATTTATCTTGCCACCAAAAACCTTGATACGATTACAGGCTGATTATGCACACCAGTGTAATTTATTCCTTATTTTATATATGGTTAATGCATAAATCTTCTGGTGTCATGTGAATATCTATACCACCTATTAAAACAGTAAGACATCTTTGCACTACAGTTATATACAGTTCATATATTTGTAAACTATGTAGGTGTTGTAATAGTATTAGCATATAGACATACATATTTATTTTTTATTTTCATTATGGAAGGTTTCTTCAATATTGTGGCAGGATGAATGATGTGGTGCGGGGCAAAACAAAACAAGGTCCACGTTCCAAAAATAACAAACAAAAAGACACTCCTTAACCACAATCCTCCGTGCACGAAACTGTGCTCTTTCCGAAGGGGACTGTGGTGCGTGTGCTGTGCTGTGTTGTGCTGTGCGATAAGGGGCGTGCTCTGGGGTTAGTGCTCGTGTCGCGCCCCCGGAATAAATATAGCCAGACTACGCCACGTTATGTTTAAAGAAAATAAGGAATTCTGTTCTATTATAATTACCTTCTACTTTCATTGACACAGGTTCGAATTATCAACAAAGGGGGACCGCAACTAGCCCACATCAAAGAACACAGAGAAGTAGCAATATGCAATTCTTTATTAAAAACAGGAAATAGTCAAAACTTGGCATTAATATAGCACACCTCGTCACTAACAAGAAAAGTCAAAGTAATACAGTAAAATGTGCATGACCAGTCCTTATTCAATATTGCACTTGCCCTGGCTGGATAGGGGTCGGTAGGGGACGTGGTTCCAATCTCCTGCCACCCCAAATTTCAAAACTGCTCAATTATCCCTTTCCCAACAGGGGGCGCCACTCCACCACCGAGTCCAAGCCAACAGACTAATAACACCAAGCCTTCCCCAGAGTCAATTGAGTGGAGAAAGAACGTTTCAATCTGCAACAGAGCAGGGCCTCCAGTCTCGATCTAAAATAAGATATTGCACACGACACAGGTTTCCTGATAAAAATAAAGCAAAAGATCAGTGCACTTCAGGACATTTCAATTCATCTGCTGCTTTATCCAACAAATTAAAATAGTATAATAAAACCAGAGAGATTACTATTAAGCAAATTACTAATTAAAATTAATCACAAACACATATCTATAACCATATATCAATATACATATCTAGATCTATGTATAAATACAGTATAATCTAGTAACAGATATAACCTAGCAGCATATACAACCTAGCAGCTTTATGTAGTTTAGCAGCAGATACAATTTAGCAGCATTGTCTAGTGTAGCAGCCAAGTATAATCTACCAGCATTTGTAGCAGTAAAATACAGCCCTGCATCAGTTTAATTCTGGCTGTAATGTAAAGCAGGGAACAGGGAAAAGACTCCGCTGATAAGTTATAATAAAAAGTCACAATAGCTCAATGAGAAGGTGTGTGACTACTGCAGTTTGAGCATAATGCACCACAACAAAACACTTAACTGGTGGATGACGACCCACAACTCCCAATCCAGCATCTCGGGCAGCTCTCGCTCTCAAAGTGCTCGTGCTTTTCACTTCTCTCCAACCAACGCCGCTCAGCTGGTCGTCTTCAACTCCTCACGTCCCGATTTCTCTTTAGTCTCGTTCCCAGTACACCAAGTGTCCCGTGCTGCTACCTGCAACACTCCGATCTCCTTGCTTTCTTTAGTCTTATATTCGTTTTGTTCTTTTCTCTATCCCCGCGTTCTGCTTTCTCCCTGTCTTGTTTCTTCCTCTTTCTTTTCTTTTCGTTCCGCCTTGTTCTAACTTAGTTTACTCACTTTGTTTTCTAAACTCATTTTCTGAACTGCGTCTCTCGAACTGCGTCTCTCTATCCTCTTTTTTTACTCCCTCTTTATAGTGCACAGCTGATTAAATTATTATCCACACCTGCGATCCAAACAGTGATTTCAAGCTGTAGACACCGGTGACGTTGCCATAGGAACAGGTAACACAGCGTGTGTACGAAAACGTAAAAAACAAAATAAATCAATACATCAATAACGTGCTTAAATTAAATCATTCCAACAACATATTGTGAAAAAAAGGAGAAATAAATAAAACATTCTAAAAATCACAACAATATAATTCAATAAATCACATACACTTTTGTCACCCGTGACACTGGCTCTGTAGCGACAGCCTCCCGTCCTCCTGCTCCTCTATGAAAACACAAAAACAACACGTAACAAAACAAACAAACATACACCAGCACCCACCGGTCAATTATTGTCTCAGCGCAAGGGGAGATACTGACGTAGCTGCTTCCCCTTTGTACCCAGAAAACTCCTCCCTGCAATCAACGTGTCGCCTGTTTTATCCAATAGAGGGCTGCCCCGCAGCTGACTGCAATAGAATCGTCCTGAGTACTTGCAGCTACGCGCCCCTCCTAATATGGTTACCTTCCGGTTTCCACCTACCACCGAGGTGGCAGATCTAGGAGGCAGCTTACCTTCCCCCTTACACAGCGCCCTTTCTAATCGGGAGGGAGATTTACAGTATCAATCCTTTTTCTCTCTATCACAAATATTTACATACAATAAATGCATATTGCATCTTGTTTTCAGTGTCATTGCAGACTTACCTGCTTTACTAAATAAAGTGACTCACATTACAAAGAGCATGACTAGCTATGAAACAGTACAGCGAGAAGCAGAACCTCAAAAAAAAAAGCAAATGCCACAGCAATGCCACAGTCGCTGGGCTGCTGCCAGACGTCGATGGTGTTCCCCCTGTTCGCTGCTTCGCTTCCCCTGGGTGATTGGACATCGCTGCGCCAGTCCCCAGGTGAAGACCTCTGCACACTGCTGCATCCTCCTGTTCCCCGGCTGTCGCTTCAGTCGCCCCTGTCACCCCGGTGGGGTCCCGTGTCGCCGGTTCGCTGTCCTTCCCTGGAAGCGCCAGAGGGACCGACCCACCCTCAAGCCTGCCCGTGGAAGAGGGCGAAGATTAAAGAAATCGGACATGAGGGTGGGTGGTCTTTTAAGGGTGGAGGGAGGTGGCCGTTAAATGGCCAGTGTCTTGTAAAGACAAGGGGGAGGATGTGTAAGACAGCAGGAAGGGGGTTAATATCCTCCCTGCATAAAACATATTGTTTAATTTATTTTATTGTTAATTATCCCCTGCACTGGGTAGTAATTGTAAATTAGAAACTGCTGCAGGGTGTTTAAGTGGTGCAGTCAGTCTGCACAGGACTGCTGAGTAGAATGAAGCAGAAGACGGTGTGCTCTGTTTCCGAGCAGTCACCATTGTGAGTACTGTTTTGGTATTGTGTGTTTTGGTTTATGCCAGGTAAACAGCTTAGCCGTCCTGCGAGCTAGTCAGGGACCTGCATACTGTGTAGCAAGCGCTCCGAAGGAGCTAGGTGTTTGTTTTGTCCTGGGTCTGTTTTTTTAAAGGGGCAACGAACTGCGAGTGGTGCAGGCTTGTTTACTATATATATATATATATATATATATATATATATATATATATATATATATATATATATATATATATATATATATACACAGAGGCTAACTTCACTATAATAGGGTTTGGCATTTTTCTGTATCAGAATAATGACAAAACAGCAAATTTGAATTGAACATCATTATATAGTCCTTTTTTATGAAGATTCCTTCACATTGATCAACATTTAAACAGTATTGTGACAAGGTACCCGTGTCACATGTGTGGGAAACCGCATTGCAAAACAGAGAGACATGGGAGTTGGAGTTGAAACGTCGGCACAAGTGTGCAGGATTTATTAAACACAAAACAGACACAGTGCCTTGCAAAAGTATTCAGACCCCTGACCAATTCTCTCATATTACTGAATTACAAATGGTACATTGAAATTTCGTTCTGTTTGATATTTTATTTTAAAACACTGAAACTCAAAATCAATTATTGTAAGGTGACATTGGTTTTATGTTGGGAAATATTTTTAAGAAAAATAAAAAACTGAAATATAATTTGTGAGGCAGTTCACCCTGAAGACTTCACGGAGCTAGGGGCTGGAAGGGCTATGGGGCGGAGAGGAAAGGGTTAAGCTTGAGATCAATTAGACCATTTTATGCCTAATTAGGCCCGCACCTGTAGCTCACTCCCAACCACTTAGCTCCCCCACACAGCTGTCCTATATAAGGGCAGCAGTTGTTTGTTTCCAGCTCTTTTGTTTCTTCTGATCTGAAGAGCACTCTAGAACCACATGGTTGTTTATCCCTTACCAATGTTGAATTATTGATTTAATTTAGAACTGTTTTGAACAGTTTATATATAAGTGGCAGAGTAGAGTGTTGGGGTTTATGTATTGGTGGTTGTTGGCAGGGGTGGGGTTAATTCCTATCCCTGACAAATACATTTGAAAATGTGGGTTTTGTGGCTGCTTTACACAGCCACGATGTAATGGTTTAATTGTTCAATTGTTTTAATGAGCCAGGATCAGAATCACCTGCCTCTAATTTAATTAAGTACACCTGCCTTTTAAGCAGGTCAGAATGTTTGTCTGGGGCTGTCTTAGGGCTAAGGCCTGAGAGGAGACCTGTGGGGAACTGTGGCAGGCTGGCTTGCAGTGGTGAGGTGTGGTGACGTCACGGACCAGGAAGTAACTGAAGCAAAACAACGGATGGGCGGGTGAAACTGAACGCAAAGGCGTTCAGCTGAATTTATTAACAAACAAAACAGATTTAAACAAGATTTAAACAAAACAGAAACCAAAGGGCACGAGGGCCAAATGAATAAACAGACAAACAAGTAAGTGTCGTGCTGGCTAATCCAGCACATTTTAGCAATTGTTATTTTAAGTCTCCGTACCTCCTCTCTGTACACCCACACCCTGCAGCACGGCCAGCTGCAGGTTCTTATACTCTGGCCGAGGGGTTAACTAGCTGTTAATTATCTTATTACCCCTCGGCCACAGTCTGCACGCGTTTGGTAAGGATGCATGACTGTCAGCTAGTTAAATAATCAGTAGCTGATCAGTCACGCATCCTCAGGGGGTTTTTAAATTATACAAAAACAATAACAAAAGACGCGCCACTTTTATCCGCGCCACAAACAAATACAAATAATAATAAATAGGGGCGGGACACTCCGCCACAGGAACCTTATGACAATGTATGGTAATACTTGAAGAGTATGTGTTTGGTTACTGGTAAATGGCGTAAATGTCCGGTGTTAGTTTGAGAACTTGTGAACAGTTCAGTTAGCACTCCAAATTGGAGTTAGGTTTTTGTTTATTTTGAGTTATACAAATAAACATACAGGCACCATCCTGTTTTCAGTGTTCATTTTACCAAGAAGACAGTGTGAAAAGGTCCTGCAAGTGGCAAGACAAACCCCCGGTTTGCCACATATGGTGGAGAATGCAGGCATGACACAAGAAAGTCTTAGAAGGAGACAAAAATGTAAAGAAAAAAGTAATAAAATGGAACTCGCAAAAGTTTGGATTTCGGACCACAAGACCCCCCAGTGGCTGGAGACGAGAGGGAGATTGCACCTAACCTCCGTCGAGAGGGAGTTTCTCCTGGTTTTCCTCCACCTGGGACCAGAAGTCCAGCAGAAGGTGTTCAAGGGCCAATTCCCTGTGCAAAGGCAGATCGTGGGTACCATGACTGAAGTTCATGGATTGTTGCAGCACGGTGCTCCTCTTGCCTGTGCTGGAACCAGAGCTGCTGCCATCAGAGCAAGAGCCGCTGCCGACTGAAACGCACCAGCAGTAACCTGAAGCACCTGCCAGTAGATCTCCCTGGCATGAATATTGTGGAGGACAGGCCCACTGCTGGAGAGAGTGCCGTGGTGTCCCGCCATACTGGTGCAGACTATGTGAAATATTTGTACATGGGTTGCCAGAATGCCCAAACCAAGAGCCAAAGAGGGAGGAGCTGCCTGCCCGGAAGCGAGCACAGGAGCCCAAGTGTCCATTGCCCAAGAGGTGGGAGCCCGAGTGTCCAGCGACCGAGGGATAGCCGCACCAGTCTCCAGTGACCGAGGGAAAGCCATACCAGTCTCCAGTGTCCGAGGGAAAGCCATGGGGAACCTTATGACAAGGTATGGTAATACTTGAAGAGTATGTGTTTGGTTACCGGTAAACAGCGTAACTGTCTGGTGTTTGTTTGAAAACTTGTGAACAGTTTAGTTAGCACGCCAAATTGGAGTTAGGCTTTTGTTTATTTTGATTTGTTTTGTGAAAATACAAATAAATATACAGGCACCGTCCTGTTTTCATGTAATCTGTGGTCATTTTACCAAGAAGGTCCTGCAAGTGGCAAAATAAACTCCAGGTTTGCCACAATATAGGTGTGAGGTCATGCACATAACCAGAGTATGCTCATAACAATGGGAATACAATGGGATACAATGACAATAGGTCTATAGGTACGTGTACATGTATATATTAGTCGTTTTGATCACATTCGTAACTTTTTTTCCCTCATATTTTATTACAAGTAACATAAAATACTGTACAAGTTCAGAAAAATAAACCAACTTGAAATACCATGCAAACAGCACTACTCTCCTGCAACGCAAAATAGGAAAAGTTAAATAATGTATATAATCACTGGCATAAACTAAGTTATTGTAAGTTATTTTTAAGAGGATTATTGAGAGGAACGGTAGTTTTCCTCGCGCCAAGTTATCAGTGAGAACTGCCACTCTCTATACAGCAAGGATAGTTTACGTGTTTTTAGGGTATTGACGCAGTAAATTAGCCAAAAGCACCATTTCACTTTTAATTTGTAGTTCCCAACACTCTTAGGTGAAATGTAGAAAAAAAAATACATGTCATACAGTGAGAGAAATAAGTCGCCAAAGTAAGGTAAAAATGTCCTTCTCCTTTGTTTTTCACCCAATGTATTTTCTTGCAGACCCCAGGCACACGCATATGTATATTATAGGACATCCGAGTTTAATGACAATTAACTTGTTTTATCATCATGGAAATATACTAGGGAAGTGTGAAGTGTATTATTTATAGTACATTATCTATTTCTGTTTTAAAATGGACATTTTTGTATATAAATATTTAAAAATGTCTAGTATGTGTGTGATTTGAAACTATAACCTTCAGTTTGCAAGCATGTTGTGTTACTGTCAGTGCTACACAATTAGTTGAGAAAACAAGCAGTATTTTGAAAGATGAAGTCAGCCAGATGAAAATTCTTGGGACTTATTTTTTACATTTTTGGGGATTTTTTTCGACCCATCTCCTCATTCTGAGATTCTGATCTTGATCTCTGAAAAATGTTGGCTTCCTGACAGTGCAACACTCATTGTGGTCCCTATTGGCGCAAGGAAGTATGGTTCCTCTTGATACTGGTTGATGAGAGTAACGCCATTTGTGGTCCCCACTGTCAACATCCCAGCAAGAGGGTGAAAGAGTAAATCAACTAAACCTCCCAGGCAAACAGTTAACAGAGAACGCATCTTTATGTGATGTCACGCACAAGTCCGCCCACCAGCCACTCCAGGCGACAGTTCGAATGAATTTCAGTGAGGGCGGCAAATCCGAGATTGTGGTCAGAGAAAAATGGAGGTGAATTGTAATCGTTAAATCAACAGTATTACATTAAATCGAGAGTATTAACGTGTGGAGAAAAGGAGGTTTGTAGCATAAAATAAACAATGTATTTAATCCCATAACTATATATATATATATATATATATATATATATATATATATATATATATATATATATGGGTAGTATCTATATTTAGCCTTTGGCCCATGCTAAAACAAATCGTATTGCACCATTTATATACTAGTGGGAGTCGTGCACAATGAGGTAACACAGTCTGGTTAATGACGGGTGCAGATGCCTGGCAGGCTGGTTCATAGTGGGTGCAGCTGCCTGGCAGGCTGGTTAATGACGGGTGCAGGTGCCTGGCAGGCTGGTTAATGATGGGTGCAGCTGCCTGGCGGGCTGGTTCATAGCGGGTGGAGCCTGGCAGGCTGGTTAATGATGGGGGCAGCTGCCTGGCAGGCTGGTTAATGACAGGTGCAGCTGCCTGGCAGGCTGGCTAATGCCAGGTGCAGCTGCCTAGCAGGCTGGTTCATAGCAGGTGGAGCTGCCTGGCAGGCTAGTTAATGACGGGGGCAGCTGCCTGGCAGGCTGGTTAATTACGGGGGCAGCTGCCTGGCAGGCTGGTTCATAGCGGGTGGAGCTGCTTGGCGACTGGTTAATGCCAGGTGCAGCTGCCTGGCGGGCTGGTTCATAGCGGGTGGAGCTGCCTGGCAGGCTGGTTAATGACGGGGGCAGCTGCCTGGCAGGCTGGTTAATGACGGGGGCAGCTGCCTGGCAGGCTGGTTAATGACAGGTGCAGCTGCCTGGCGGGCTGGTTCATAGCGGGTGGAGCTGCCTGGCAGGCTGGTTAATGACAGGGGCAACTGCCTGGCGGGCTGGTTCATAGCAGGTGGAGCTGCCTGGCAGGCTGGTTAATGACGGGGGCAGCTGCCTGGCAGGCTGGTTCATAGCGGGTGCAGCTGCCTGGCGGGCTGGTTAATGACAGGTTCAGCTGCCTGGGGGGCTGGTTAATAGCGGGCGGAGCTGCCTGGCAGGCTGGTTCATAGCGGGTGTACATATGTGTGTGTTTATATAGTTTTTTAACATGGTTTAAATTACATTAAAACACTGAATGCTCATACCTACAGATTGATATAAAACAAAGATTTGTCAAAGAAAGTGTTCTATAATATGGCAGCATTTATTGCTGGTGTATGCTAGAGCCATTTATGTGATACTCACCAGTGTCGTAACATCATTTCATTGTAATTATTTTCAGAGAAATGCCTCCAAGGAAACAAATAGTTCTTAGTTAGCTGGTAAGCGAGTCATTTTTATTTAATGTTTTTCAAATTACTGAATACAATTTATTTAAAGCAAGTTATTGGAAAAAGCAGTGTTACTTGAAAGTATGACTGTATTGTCTTCATTCTCTTTAGTGAAAAATCTTGCTGGAATTGCACCACCTGCTGCTGCAGTAACCCTTGGAAGCTCACTGAGTTCAGCACATTCTGCACAAACACAGTCTGCTTCTCCACTGCCACACACATGCCCTTCTTCCTCCAGCACAGCCTTGTGTCAGTTCCAAACTGCCCCTGCTCCATAGCACAACCCATCTCTCAACCAGCAGTAATATCCCATAACATGTTTACAGTACCAGCTTTCCCACACAATGCACAAGTGCAAATGTTGAGAGCCTTCTCCCACTTTCTTTCAACAAGAAAAAGAAAAGGTAAGGTGTAGTTGGATTCACAGTATCGTAATACTGCTGTCTAAATATATCCTGATTATAAAAGAAACAGATGAATGTTAAGATGGAACACACTCCTACAAAGTGTACAAGAGTAGTTCTAAAAATAATTTATACAATTTCACAAGCAGAATTGGACAACATCTATCATGTTTTGTATATATTTGATTATAACATGAATGTGCTATCATTCTTTAGATTACTACTACATAATGAATAAAAGCAACACATTCAGAAGATGTATGACTTTCCTTTAGCTGCAGGAGGGCATTAATGCCGCTCTTGGCAAGACATTGTAAAAGCATTCTCTCAGGTTAATTCCAAGGCTTTGTGTAATATGTACTAAATGAGAGAAATACCTTTGTGTGGTTTAATTATTTTGTCACCATGTTTCAACAGCACTGTGATTTTGAAATGTTGGTCATATTGTGTATTCTAATATTCAAATATACAGAGAAAGTCTGGAGAAGGATAGGTCCACCAGGAAATATGTCCTCAAATTCCCTGGTTGCATATCTAAGAGTAGACAAAAACAAAAGGAGTGAGCTTAAGAAGAAAGCAGAAGAGATTAGTCCTGGCCTTACAACTACTTGAACTTCACTATGTTCAAAACTAACTGAGGGTAAATCAGTGAATGTGCACTGCAATGTAATACTAGAACATTACTGATCAAATCTATCAATATGTATTATAGGACACGTCTTGAAGGAGATTGCCTTTGGTGAATTGTTATAGCATGAGGTTCAGCACAAACCATTGCATTCAGCATTGGAAGTGTCTTATCCCCTATAGTGTGGGTAGCCTTGTTTTAAAAGAATGACCTACCATTATTGTTATATTGCAGTTATATGTTCATTATATATATTCTGAAAGGCTGTGACTTTTACCGCTACGCCATGAGAACAGCCCGAATATGTGCATGTATTTACCTTGAAAAAATGTATTGAGATACTGTAAGAATATAATAGCATGCTTGTTGTATGCCAATAAGTTGGTTGTTACAGTAGTCGTAGTAGTCATATTTGTTTGTTTTGTCTTCAGGAGAAGCCTGTGATTTGGGTGTAACATCAGCAAGCTGGCAGCAAAGATGATTTCTTTTAACAAAGTCTCAGTTTTGCAAGGCTCAATCACAAACAAAGATGTTGCTATCGGAAAGCTTCATGATTTTAAGTATGTATTCTTTACAATACTAAATAGACTGCAATAATACATTGTAGGTGTAGTGTGACCAACTTTGTATGTCTTCAAAAAGCTTAATCTATGCTGCCTGTAAATACAATTTAATCACACCAATACTGCCCCCCCCCCCCCAAACAAATATTGCTAGATAAAATTAAATCTGAAAAGTGCTGCTCAATATTGATGATTACATAAAATGGGCAGTAACACAACACCTCTCAGTAAATAAATATCAAGTCTAGAAAACAAAGAATTTTTTTTTGTGTGTGTGTGTTAACGTTGGTAGAATTTCGCGGTGCATTTGTGAGTTTCACTGTAATCTGACCTCTGACCTCTCTATCAGCACATGACCAGACCTCTGTAACCCGATCTCATTGACCTTTCACGCAATCTAAAACCTACTATAGAACACTCCCATTTTATCTAGACGGTCTCTTTTGAGTTTGTTTGTAGTTGCTGCCATTTCCTTATCTACTATTTGCGTACCTGGTTTGACCGTTTTGCTTATCGACAACCCTTTTCGGATTATTCTTACCTGTTTCTGGCTGACGTCTCTCTCTCTCTCACTCTTCGGATCTCCCTTGCTAACGGACTTATGACCATTCTTTCGGATTACCTCCTTTTGCTTGCCTGGAAATGGAATCGCCGATCGCAGCTCTCCTTCCATCCGATTTGGAAGACAGCCCCCTGATGCCAGCGGCCCCGCCCCGCCGTGGGAAGAGAGCTGCTTTCTGCCTGCTGACAGCAGAGCGCTTGTACTGCAAGGACTGGCTGACAATCAGTGATTGCCTTGTCTTACCTCTGTTTAAATCCTCCATGAATCTTTGTCTGCTGAATCTGTCTTTACTCCTCGCCTGCAATCAGGTGCCCCGGCTCCCCACTCAGCACAATTTACCATTCCATCAGAAGATCCTCTATCAGGTACGTTCAACGTTTTAAAAGACCTATCCAGCCCATTACAAACTCCATTTCAACCAGTGGCGGCTCGTGATTTTGACTGATCACAACATGTTCCAACTACACTGCTGTAATGCAACTTTTGCACCGGCGCCCCACAGACCCTGGTTACCACGGCAATGCCCTCATTGAGTGACTGCGGGGAGTGGTAAGTTGCCATGGCGAACAGGCAGCTTCATCAGACACTGCGAACTCTGTGCCTCAGTACTGCAATCTTCTGGCTTCCTGTTGCTGCTCTCACACAACTGGTGGGGGCGACTTCCACTCACTGAATTGTGACATCTAAATACTGCAGACTCGTCTTGTAGACCTACGTTTACTTATTCATATACATGATGAACTGTCCTAAAGCATGTATCAAATATATTTATTATTCAAGTCTAAAAAGAATATGCAAATGTTGTTATACACAGACAAGGATTTTAATCACAATAACCAAATATATTCTACCCTGCTTCACTCAAGCCAATGGTTATAATTCCAATCATAACCTCCAGATGGCAGTATAACACCGCAAGTTCTATATATATATTTTAAGCCGGTTTGCTATCGCTGCAAACCTTGCATACTCTCGTTCTCACTCTGAGGGATTCTCAGAGGTTCCCCTCCTGCCTCAACGGACATTCTTCAATTCCAATTTATTCCAGGTGCATTGTTAAATTCATCGGTGCTCTGCATCGCTGTATCAGAAGTGACATCACTTGGTGTGGGAAATTCTCATGTGTGTGGGAAATTCTCAACAGTTTGGTGAATCAACATAGCTGATAATAATATAAAGGTTGCTGCTGCGGCATGCAAGGCTATGGTTGACCTGTGCGAGCTGAAAGCTTACTGGGATGAAGGTTTAGTTATCTTTAACTGACTGATTAGGAGCTAGCTTGTTACATTAAAATGTAGAAAGCAGCTAGCCTGCAACTGTAAATATTTATAAATATGAATATATTAATGGATACACTTTCAAATACAGTTCGCCCACTTTTTGTAACATATTTGTTTTAAGTATAAAAGGACAAATCCCCTTCGAGGACCTGGTCATGAAGCCACGCACTTATCGTCTTTCCGAGGTGCTCAGAATCTACCATTGCATTAACTTCCAGCTTCTCTGCATCAGGCATCCATTCCTGTGACCTCTTCCTGTCCCCTCATCTGGTTCAGCTCCTCCAGACCGACCACACTGCATCAAGGCACTTTATTCAACTTTCAAAGTCATCATTTCATCAACAGGAGCCGCCAGTCAGATATGGAAACCATGTCCCACGATTATCAACGTTTCACTTAAAGCGTCCTCCTACACCGCTATAATACACTCATAGACTGCACCTGACCAAATCAAAAGGTTTCGCAGCAGCCTCAGAGTAACGCATTCTTCATCCTCTCAGGTTCTGCAGTGGCCTTAGATCTATGCATTCTTCATCTCTGGCTCCATCTAAACCATCTTAACACTCAAAGACCAATATCCACCGCATTCTTCCCTCTACAGCAGGCCACTGCACACTACCGATGGCAGCTCACCATTCACTATTACAGATCACCGCTTCAACAGATCTCTGCTCTCTACAGCAGGCCACTACACACTACTGACTGCACTCCATCATTTACTTCCTCAGATCTCTGCACTGCTCAGCAGATCCCGCCCTCTACTGTTAATCGCTCCTCACTACAGCAGGTCTCGGCTCCCTCTTCAGATCTGCTCACTATTGCAGCATGCAAAAGTTGCTTTAGTTTACTGTTTAAATCTGCAACTGCAAAGTTCCACTATTAGGAGAATGACTGGAGTTGTGAAGCCCAAATCTCTGAACGACAGGGATATGGCAATTCCAGCTGGTTCAGACAGGAGCGCGATATTCCTCATGCTCTGCGAAGTCATATCTGCCGAACCGGTCTCCCCCCTCCTCCTCTAGCTTCCCGGTCCCGCTCATCTAGGCGTCAGCAGCAGCTTTGGTAAGTCAGGATCCAGACCAGCCATCTGCTACAGAGACCCGGGGCGACATCTCACCAGTATCAGTGGCTGCATCCACCAGGGCTGCCAGTATCATGAAGAGACATTTGCCAACATCAAGGGCTTCCTGCAGCCTCTGGTGGATTCAATGTCTATCATCAACACCAGGCTTGATGCTCTAGAGAAGCGGCCTGCCGCAGCGGCAGCCCCTCCTGTCTCCAGCACTTTTAAGCATTCTCCAGCCAGCGGAGGCTGAAGATCCTCAGTACAATCTAGCCTCAGCTTCCGCTGCAGCTCAGCCCACAACAGCTATCAGACACCACTCCATATTACCCCAACTAAGACGTTAAATAATTGAGGCTCTCCAGATTCCTCCATCTCATGCCAGCCACAGACCCTCACCCACTGCAACCTCCTCTGTTCTACCAATTAATCATGGATTAAATGCATCTTTTTCTATACTGCAACAATCCACCCAGGATTATATGTCAGCCCTGGCTCCTGCTACCAATTCATCATATTGTACTGCATGGAATGCATACTATCAATTCTGTGCTCAACAGCAGATGATCCCGGTGCAGTTCAACCACCCCGGGATCCTGACATTCATTGTTCACCTCCGAGACAATAACCATCTTTCTCCTTCCTCTATTCGTTCCTCTGTGTCCGGAATACAGCACCGCTTCCGTCTTCAGTGCATCCCGGCTCCAACCCTCCTCTCCTTGCCTACTATCCATCTGACCCTCCGAGAAATGGAGAAATCCCTCCCTCTTGTAAACTCCCAACAGGTTGCTAATCACGACAGACATACTCTTCAAAGTGGTCTCCATCCTTCGACGAGGATGCTTCAATCCCTCGGATGACAGTGATGGAAGCTATCTGCATAACAGCATTTTTCTAATTACTAAGATGCATTGAATTCATGGTATCGACCCCATCCAACTTCCCATCATCAGGAGTTTGAGATAGAGACCTCTACTGCACACAAGATCAACACTTCATGCTATTCCCGAGATCATCACTCTGATCACTGTATTCAACTGTCTAAGATTAACTCTCCTTTATGTCCCTACAGCTCTCTAGCACTCAAGAACCCCAGTCAATCGGACCCTCTGTTCTCGGACACTGCAAAGACCATCATTACAAGAAACTGGTTCTCCTCTGTCCTCCCTCATAGCTAAAGCAGGCCTGCCACAGCAATTCATCACTCCACACTCCTTCAGAATCGGAGCAGCAACTTCCGCTGCAAGCAAACATACTCTACAATCTCTAGGTCACTGGACATCGTCAGCACTTGAATCATATATTTGAACAGTTCCCTCGGACATTGTTGCTGCCCAACAATCCCTTGCTCGCTTGCCCGGAGTGGGGGCGCCCTCTCCACCGGGACCACCAGAGGTTTACACCTAAAGAAAGAAACAAGAAAGGTGGTGTGGAAGGGTGGTGGGCAATTCACTGACACACACGGGAGAGAGGTGGTTTTATTTGCAATACCGCTCAGGTGCCCAGTTTTATTTATGTTGTTTTTTTTTCTTTTTTATTATTTGCCGCCAGATGGCGCTGGTGCTGCAACTCCCCCTATACCAACGATGGTAAACAGGGGTTGCACTTGTATCTGTCAGCACGCGCAGGTGCTCTGAAATAATAGGGAAAATAATACACAGTAATAAAATTACAAAATAAAGGTGCTGCTTATGCAACAAACACAAATTTATTTTAAATGAGTGTGTGTTATTTAAGGCTGGCTGTCTTCCTCAGCCATGCTTGCCTGTCTTTCTCTCGCTCCAACCACCGGCGCTCCTGCCTGGTCTTTGTTTACACGGCATCCTCAGCCAGCATCACTGGGTATCCCCGATCATGGCCACCCGAATGCAGAACCAAGCGCAGCTCGTATGGGCCAAGGAACCCCCCCCCCCCAGGCCCGCTTCTCAACCACTCAGAGGGAAAACCACCATACCTTCACCCAACCTCTCCGTGTCATTGCCATGATTGACAGGCAGATCTTACAAGGCTGCTGCCCCCTTCCTGCAGAACCACGCATGCACCAGACAGTCAGCACAGATCTTCCCTTGTTAGAGGTGGTTTTTCCTCAACACAGCGCGGATGGCTTTTCTTTTGGTTGTCTAAAGTTATTCTGCTATGTCTTGTTTGTGTTTCATCCTAGAATGTTGTTGGGGCGCAGTCTTCTTTCCCCACACAGGTGCGGGCTTTCTAGTGGGGGGCCAACTTTTGGGGGGGAGGGGGGGGGGGGGATAGCGATCACACTTCCTCTAGCCTCCTGTGGTATCGCCATTATCAACTCCAGGCTCTCTAGCCAGCGGGACCCCCAGCCATAAATAATTCTGTCCTGTAGCAGCTCATGCTCTATAATGCTTTTATTCAATCTACAATTACCTGTCTACAGTCTTGTGGTTAGTATAAATGTATACTAACCATATATATATATATATATATATATATATATATATATATAGAGTGAAAGGAACTCACCCACTCGGGTTCGTTGCCCCTTTAAGAACTTGACCCAGCACAACCACCCACCCTCAAGTCCATAAATGTCCTTTCTTGCCCTCTTCCACGGGCAGGCTTGAGGGTGGATCGGTCCACATCCAGGCTCAGCCAGGTAAGGACCGCGCACCGGCGACAAGGGGACCCAACGGTTCGACAGGGGCGACCGGAGCGTAGACCGTGGCACTGGAGGATGCAGCAGTGGACAGAGATCTTCCCCTGGGAACCGGCGCAGTGATGTCCGATCACCCAGGGGAAGCGAAGCAGCGAACAGGGGGAGTGACAGCGACGTCTGGCAGCAGCCCAGCGACGTCTGGGTGCTCGGGGAGAGCGGAGCAGGGAACCAGGGGCAAAGCTGTGGCCAGTGCTGCAGACTCCTGGGCTCTAGTTCCAGCGCAGGAAGGTCCAGGAAGACCGGCCGGGTGTCCTGGAGCAAGGAGTGAGGGACTGGACGCAGCAGCACCGGACTGGACCGTAGGGGTGGTGGTCGGGGCTGTGGTGGAGGTATGCTTTCCACCTCCTCCCCGGGCTCCAGAAGTAGCGGCTCCTCCCCTCTAGGCTCTGTCAACGGCAGCTCCTCCCCTCTGGGCTCCGGCAGCGGCAGCTCCTCCCCTCTGGGCTCTGGCAGCGGCGGCTCCTCCCCCTCTGGCTCGGGAGGCTGCGGAGCTCCGCTAGCCTGCTCCCATTCTTGGAGCAGCAGCTCTAATTCTGCTGGCTCCCTTTTCTTCACTGGAGCCAACCCCATCTCTCTCTCCCATCTCTCCAGCTGCTCCTTCTGAGCAGCGGCATTTCTATTGATCTGCTCGATCAGGTCCCATAAATCCATCTTTCTCTGGGTCGTAGGGGCACCCACACTCTCTGCCACCATATGTGAAAGGAACTCACCCACTCGGGTTCGTTGCCCCTTTAAGAACTTGACCCAGCACACAGAAATTGGATTTTCAGCGCTGACGCGCTATTTTTTTTAATGACACAAAATAAAACAACACACAAAACAAACACCTAGCTCTTTACGAGCACTAACTGCACACGCAGGAACCTAACTACCACAGGATGGCTAAGCCGTTTCCCTGCCCAAAACTTAACCACACAGGTTTGCACTATACATTTTTATCTCTGGACTGCCAGGAAGCAGAGCACTCCCTTCTGCCTCCTTCTCCTTAGCAGCCCCGAGCAGACTGCCTGCTCTCCTTTTAAACCCTGCACCTGGGCCTAATTTCCAATAACGCCCAGGTGCGGATGATAATTAATAATAAAATAATTAAACAATTAAACAAACAATAAGACAATAAACTAAACTAATTAACTGAAAAAACAGAACAATCAAACAAAAAGGTGTATTTCTTTCGCAGGGAGGTCTTAACCCCCTCCCTGCTGTCTCTCACAACCCGCTAAGTTACAATATATATATATATATATATATATATATATATATATATATATATATATATATTATATATATATATATAAAATTTCCTATTCAGGGTACCCCTAAAACCGATGCCAAACTAAACATCGGGGTCTCTCTATATCTATTCTTTTCAAGGGCACAATTGCAAGTCCATTCTGACCACCGAGATGAGTCATCTATCCTCTTCCCCCTATGGGTTTGCATCTGCATCCAAGTCGCCACTGCGGCTCTCCAGTGAGTAGGGGACAACCATTTTATGTTTTCCAGGTCTTGAGATCGCGAGACTGAGACTTGCTTTCCTATCATTCTTTCCCTCTTCAAAGTAAGTGCCGGTCTTCGAGCCACTATAAATCATTTCCCCTCACGACTCACCAATGCACCGTGAGAAAGTGTTAAAACCTTCAACGATTACAGCTCCCTGCAATGTTGTGTGATCAAGTGTATCGTGGTTAACTATGAATTTATCCAGGATGATCATTGCTTCTGCTGGATGGCTGTGGATTTATTCCAGTTTATTCCTGTTTATTTTAACAAGATAGAATGCTAGAAGTAGCTCATAAAATCATTGTTTTATTATTAAATGTTGGGTTAATTAAATCAATGGTAATATAACTAGTATATTAATTTCTATTCCTTCTCTAACAGTAATTATTTATTAAATGTCAGGGAAACCATCAAGATTGCCACAGACCAAATAAAAGACCGCTACGGACTTCAACACAGGAACTCATGGCCTGGGCTTTCAAATGCTTGGTGTTTACAACTGTGTGCTGAATCACAAATAGAAAAACTGCAGAAGTCATTCTTTGAATTATATTGAAAATAAAACCTTATTCCTTCTGTTGTATCTCTGTGTTAATTATGCAGTACTTGCTCAAACCATCTACAAGCAACAGATTTAAAACAGCATGTGTTTATTCAGGGAAAGGGGTTGCAAACAAGTGCTATACAATTGAATGATATACAGGATTAATTTCTTAACAATAGACCTTGTAGCAGCTTGTTACAAGATAACACTCCATATAAATGCATTATAACAAATTATATAAAGGCATGTTTACAACATCTCATATCTAGTTACTTTTTCCCTTCGTTTACAATTTCATGTTACAAAGTGTTATTATACAATTCCACATACAGGGTTGCCATTAAAGCAGACCTTGGAGCAATCTGTCACAAGTCAGCATATATGCATTACAAAAAGCAAATCAATTACATAGTTGTTTTTTTTTTTTACAACTCATATCTATGCTGCCCATATGGAAAAAATATGTTTCATATAAGTTTCTGAATGGTTATTATCAAACATATGGTGTATCAAGGCTTATATATGTATTGCCAGGAATATATAAGGACACATATATGGTAAATGTCTACATATAAGATACATATGAAATTTTGTATGTCTGCTCATTTAACTGAACTCTGATTAAGGTACAACATTTCTTATTGTTTAATTGATATATTTGGTGTGTATTAAGTTAGCATGGACAAAATTCACATTGCATGCATAGTATAAGGATTCAATTTGGCACTACAAATATTGATACATAAAATATGTCTTTTAAATTATAACCAATACTAAAATTAAATTGCTTCTTTAAATGGTAAGAATTATATTTTAAAGGAAATACAAAACTACTTGGATGTAACTAGTATGTTTGTCACCTGAAACAATAAATGTAATGATAGTCAGACAGATAAATTGATATAGATGGATTTCATTTATGGAACATCTTTGTTTACTTTCAGACAAATGAGACAAAAGCCAGTTTATTATAAAATAAACACCTTGAATTAAAAGTAATGTTGTGGAAATTTATCAGCCTTAAAACACATGCTGCTACTTATACTTTGATATGTAAAGGCTTGACTGAAATAAATTGTCAAGAAAATGGGTTATTGGGACAATTGAAGAGGTCAGAGTACCATCCAAGGTAGAAGATCAATGTTCTATATAACATGATCTGTCCACCATAGTCCACACATGTATCACCAATTATTACATCTGTAATTGGTACAGTATTTGCATTTGTATCTTTCTTGCTTGTAATCATATTTTAATCATTTGACACTGTCATTTGATTTTCTACATGTGATTACCATGCATTTTCCAATAATGGTTTCAGTCTACAGCAACTAGTGGGTAAGTCAAAGGAAAACGTACACTTCATGTAACTCGGCGTAGTCTTGACTGTGGTTCTTTTGACGAGTGTTTGATTTGTACAATATCCATGTCTACCAATTGCATAACATTGGGGCAGTTTACAAGCAAAAACTGAAAACGCTTGACAACAGATCTCACGTTTTTATGGTCATGACAGTTCTGCTTCCACGTTTACATGAGAGTTTATTTTAGAGATAGAATTTAGTCATCCAAATGCAAACAACCTCGTTAATAATAAAATAATGGGAGAGTTTATTTAAAAATCACCAAACACACTGAAAAGAGATGCTGCACGATAAAGGATATCGTTCAAATAATGCATAGGGGTTTACATGAGGCTTTACGCGCTAGGCAGAGATGAAGAGAAGGTTACCCCCCATCTGTCTAGAATGCAAAAGTCTTGCAGTTAAAACAGTTCATGATGCCAAGAAGAAAATAATAAGTTATTACTATTATTGTTGAGAATTAGTTGTTCTAGAAATGGTAGAAGTAGCATGTGTACAAAAACCGACAGCACTCACCAATTCCCATTACTGCTTTTCTGATGCTTCTTAGGCTACAGATGTCCTTTCACACACATATATATTAGTCTTAGCCAACTGCGTAACTGTTAACGTGCTAAACAAAAGGATTATGCGTTCAATAAATCACAAATATGCGTTAATGTGGGACAAATATATTAAAAACAACTCATGATGTGTTGGTTTCAAACACAGGTACTTTGTTGAAATATTAATTAATTATGCAGAAAATGTGGAAACTTACACAAACGCTGTTAATATAATAAATACATAGTATGTGTATTTGCTAATTCGTTATAAGGGTATATAAAATCATAGGCCTACTTACAAGTTGCGACAAAAATTGATGGATGGAGAAGACGCAGACAAACACTGACTAGATTAAGTCTTGTATGGGAAGAACTCCTTCAGTCCCATGCAATGGGTTTGCAGGAAAGGAATCTTATTGTGCACAGAAATTTGGCGTGCAACGCAATCACCTCTTGATGCTGTTGATCAGCGTGGTCCAGCCTTTCCAGAAGGTGGCTGTATTGCCGATCCTGCCTGGCAGCGGTGCGTGCAATCAGACGGTACATCCTTCTGTACACCAGATGCATCAGACGTTCAAACTAACTTTAAAGAACAGTTGTGAATGGCTTCACAGCTTTTGTTTTACATGTGAATCTTAAGAATAATATGTGAAAAACAAAACATATTGCATATGCACACACTTAGCCCGACATGCGTAAAATGGCTTGATATCCCCAACCATTTGTCTTAACAATTATCAGGACTCACATATAAAACAGAAGCTGTGAAACAATTCACAACTGGTCTTCTTTAAATTAAAGAAGTTTTGAAAATGCTAGCTGCTGTGGTTGGAGATATCAAGCACTTTTAATTGACGCTGGAACGGTGGTGTGTATATGTGATATGTTATTGTATTTCACAAATTATTCTTAGGCTTCACAGGTAAAACAGACTGTGAAACAATTCACATTTGGCATCCTTTAAATTAAAGTTGGTTTGAGCACTGTAGCTGCTGTGGTTGAGGAGATAAAGCCCTTTTACGCATGGCTGAGGCTAATGTGCGTATGTGCGGTATGTTATTTTCCAGATATTATTCTTAGGATTCATATGTAAAACAGAGACTGCAAAACAATTCACAATTTGTCTCCTTTAAATTAAAGTTGGTTTGAGCACTCTAGCTTCTGTGGTTGGCGAGATACAGCCATTTTTATTAATGTCGGGTTATCTTGAGTCGAATACACTATGTAACACAATTTTTGTTCCTGGGTAGTAAGTGTTATTTCCTAATTGCTTATGCCTCAAAAGTATAGAAAATGGCTATTATTCTCCACAAACTTTGCTTTTGTGACCAGGACAGTGATATTTCGAAATTGACCTATTTCCAATGAGAAAATGGGCGAATTTGTGTCTCTTCGTTCACATAAAGTCAGAAAAAAACAACATATGAATCCAAATGAATTGTATTTATACTAAAGTAATACAAAAATGACTACAAAAGATTTAGAAGCGAGTAGTTTTTCAAGATTTACAATTATACTGTAAATCACTTTCACGAATCAGCCCCCAAATTTACCATTACAATTTTCAAATACAAAGGCTGAATGGCACCAAAGAGGGCCCCAATTTGTCACAGATTTATTCCCTCCACTAGCAGTGCCCAATGAGAGTAATAGGCAGTGGGTAACATATCTTTCAGTAAAGGTAAGCTGTTGTATAACAGCCATGTTTGCCAATCATGAGCTTTCCAATATTTACGTAATGTGATGGAGCGTGGTGTTCTTGATATTGAACTTTGTGGCTAAATAAATTTGTCAACTTCCCTCATGCAATTACCAATATACCATGGTTGACTGGTATTTGGATTCAAACCATAACGTTGCCAACTGACAACCTACACCTAAAAGTACACAGTACATAAAATCTGGTACCATACCATGAATTAAATCAAAATTTGGGCATATTTATAAGGGGAGAAGGCCCTTTTACTCCGAGGATGTCTGTACCTTCTCCAACTGCTATTTCACGCTCTTTCTTCAGGAATTTCAGATGTACGAGGATAAACTCACAGTTCCACACCCTTTTATTACTTGTTCTCCAGGATGGAGACAAACTACATCCATATTTTCCATTAAACGGCTTAAAATTCTGAACCAGCGGTTTTGCCACAGAATCCCACACCACATAATGTATACACCTTTATGTTTTTCAAAGAATCATCCCTTGGATCTTGCCAGTTTAATTCTGTCTTTGAAAGCTGTACGCATTTATTGACAAAGGGTTCTAGAAATAAATACATTTTAGGTTTTTCCATACCAAACCACAAGCCACATAGAAGCACATGTTTACTTCTTATATTAGGTGGCAATTCATTGGCAGAACACAGTATTGGCCACATGTTGAATTTAGACGATTTGAACACCGGGACACCATCACAGTTAAATGTAAGTGTAAGCATGTTGTCATTAGTGGATGTACCTCTAAATGTTTATACAAGTCACCATCAAAAAAATCCGTTATTGTGTTTTTTAGGTTCAAAACACACACTATGAACTCCATGGTTTTCTAAAATATATCTTAGTTGACTTTCCAAAAAGGTATATAAAAAATATAAATTTTTCATATTTTCACAAATATTAACAGGTGCGGAACAAAAACTACAGGTAGTTGTTTTCTGTGATGAATCAAGCACACCTAGATATTGATCACAGTGAATACAATAATGATGAAACTGAAGCACATCAACAACTTCAAGCTTCTCAAAAAAATATCTGGTTGATGGCACTGACGATTTATCTTCACAATGCATTTGAATAAGCTTTAGCAGATCATTTATAGCAATGTATGTTAATCCATGTCTCAAAACAAAAGATAGTATCGCAAGACAACCCTTTTCTTCTGTCATTTGTAAGGAAGAGTCACCTACAGGTTCTGTGTTTTCATTTTCTACCTGTGGCAATAAATGAAATGTACTATTATTTAAAACAGTCACAAACACACACTAATATATATATATATATAAAACTACTGACAACAGTACTTGGCTTGATTCATGCCAAAGCTGCCCGATTCCAGCCTTGCTGAAGCACCCCCAGATCATCACCGATCCTCCACCACATTTCACAGTGGGTGCGAGACACTGTGGCTTGTAGGCCTCTCCAGGTCTCCGTCTAACCATTAGACGACCAGGTGTTGGGCAAAGCTGAAAATTGGACTCATCTGGGGGGTGTTTCAGCAAGGCTGGAATCGGGCAGATTTGTCTTTGTGAAGGACGCATGAATCAAGCCAAGTACAAGGTTGTCCTGGAAGAAAACTTGCTTCTTTCTGCTCTGACAATGTTCCCCAACACTGAGGATTGTTTTTTCCAGCAGGACAATGCTCCATGCTACACAGCCAGGTCAATCAAGGTGTGGACGGAGGACCACCAGATCAAGACCCTGTCATGGCCAGCCCAATCTCCAGACCTGAACCCCACTGAAAACCTCTGGAATGTGATCAAGAGGAAGATGGATGGTCACAAGCCATCAAACAAAGCCGAGCTGCTTGAATTTTTGCGCCAGGAGTGGCATAAAGTCACCCAACATCAATGTGAAAGACTGGTGGAGAGCATGCCAAGACGCATGAAAGCTGTGCTTGAAAAATCAGGGTTATTCCACCAAATATTGATTCCTGAACTCTTCTTAATATTGTGTTGTTTAAAAATGAATATGAACTTATTTTCTTTGCATTATTCGAGGTCTGACAACACTGCATCTTTTTTATTATTTTGACCAGTTGTCATTTTCTGCAAATAAATGCTCTAAATGACAATATTTTTATTTGGAATTTGGGAGAAATGTTGTCAGTAGTTTATAGAATAAAACAAAAATGTTCATTTTACCCAAACACATACCTATAAATAGTAAAACCAGAGAAACTGAATTTTGCAGTGGTCTCAATTTTTTCCAGAGCTGTATGTAATTATATATATATATATATATATATATATATATATATATATATATATATATATATATAAACACACACACATATATATACATACACACGTTACATGTAAGTATCTCTCTATCTCTATGCTTAAGTCCACACTGAAAAACACATAGGTATAGATACACATACTGTACATATGTACCTAACTCACACAAATAGTGTTGAGAAAACACATGTACTTCTGTATACCTCATTTACTTGTTCCATCTGAAATTCTGTTGAATCACTGAACAGAGACTGACTGCATTTCTTTCTGTAGAATTAACACATTATTGTGTTTAACCATATTTCATAATGTAAGACTGTAACAGGGCGAGCAGCCCTGTACATTGTTTTGTGTTATTTTTAGAACGAGGGTTCATCCTCCGCCCCTGTGCAAAGTATTGTTTTTGTTTTATTATGATTTATTGTATTTATGACGGCGAGCGCCGTATGTTTGTTATTGTTTCGTTTATTTTTAAAACGTGTCCTGGCAGAGGCGAGATCGGTGCTCGTCCTCTGCCAGGAGTAATAATTAATAAACTCGTGCAGAAGGTGAACCATCTCCCGAATTAATTACGGGATTAATTTTGTTGCTAATTGGGAGATGGTTCACCTTAATAAAAGCCTGCAGCTCTCTAGTTCGGGGTGGGTGATAGAGACGGAGAGCGAGAGAAGGTTTATTTAAAAACGAAACTAAAGCATAGCCTACAGGAACAGTGACAGCGACTGCCCAGCCTGACCTGTATGGTTTATTTATTTTGGATTTTGTGTTCGAGATTTGTTTTTGTTTACACTTTTATTTTGCTCTGTGAGCAAGTGTTCTTTTGTTTAAATATTTATTTTATTTTTGGATTCATTAAATAAAACGGCGCCCGCGCCACTGCACAATACCTTTTTGTTTTTGTTGTCCCTTCTTCTGCCGTGACGTCAGACCACTCAGCCGTTCCTGCCACAAAGACATATTTAAGGCAAGGGTGTGTGCGTATTTACATTGTTACATAAAAATGATCAAATAAATTTATCAAGGCCAGATCCCAAAGCTTAAAACAAAACAAAAAAGTCAAGGATATTAGTCTGTATTTAAAATTCTGTACATACCTGCTGAAGATGAGTTTGCACTTTCTAACACACGTTCATCAGAACTCTCTGTAGTCCAATAATGAAAAAAAGAAACACTTTGGAACAATAACTGTAAACGCATTTTATAACACTAATGGTAATCCTCGTTTGCAATTTAACATTTATGAAAAAGATATGTGAAGCAAAATTTGAAAATGTCAATTATATCACCGATTACTTTCAAATGTATTTAATGAATTCCATACTGTGTTCTGCAAAGCAACAGATTACCGAAATAAATTTTACAAACCTTTTCGTCTTCGATTTGTTGATTAGGCTGTTCCTCGCACATTGTTTGAAAATATTCCATTGTTTTATTGTAAAATCAAAATACATACAGTTAATATTATATTAATTGTATATATACTTTACTATCTCTATTTCATTATGAAACATCTTTTTCCAAACGGGTTTTTGTTCGAGAAGGGACACGCTTGTTTCCTGAAATACCCTCATCTTCTTGCGGTAAAAAAGGTACCTTTTCCTTAGATGCCGTTCCATTTTTTTTTTTTTTATTTTTTTTTTTTAATTATTATTATTATAATTCCGAATCATTTACAAAATATTGCAATAGCAGAAAAATGACTAGAAAAGATGATTGTTTTGAACCCGCCATCAGTTTTATAACATACCAACTATTTTATTGGAGTAACTACGTGTCAATCATGTAGCTGGGCAATTACCGAGTCGTAATATTGCAGCAGGACGGAGACTGATTTCAAAATTTCAGCGCGCGTCATATGGTCATGTCACTGTCACATAATTTTACGTTTGGCAATGCATAAGTACAGTACATAAAACAAAAATTAATATTATTGTGACAGGCATGGAAGGACGTGCATAATTCATTTAACATTTTCAAAGTGACTGACAATTCGAGTGCAAACCCCCCCCCTAAAATTAAAGGCATTTAAAATTAAGTTTTGCTAAACGCAGGCCTATTCTTTGTCACTCAGTGGTGGCATATGGTAATGTGGAGATATATGTATTTGCTTATCCATCACATTGTTTTAAAAACAATACCAAAATATACTATACAATGATAATATTACACAACATTACTTGAATCTGATGCTAAATTGTTGTTGAATAATTTGGTATAACATATCGGTGGTACTGTATATTAAAAGCTGTGTTTTGGCGATAATGGTTATCTTTTTTTTTTACTGTAGGTTTTTTTTACTGGAGGTTTGCCTTGGTTCAGTGGAAAGCTGGAGCTGATAAAGGGAAATTCAGCGTAGTCAATACGGATGCTGTTCGCAATTACAGTGATGAAGATTTTGACAAGGATGGAAATCCTATTGAAGAAGGCCAAGCTGAAGCGATCGTAGAATTGCGCCAGGGGAAAAAACATGAATAGGGAGGGCCTTTGCATGTGGGTGCTGTTCTTTTTGTTCATAGTAAGTAAAACACCATGTTTACAGTTTTTTTTGTGGTGGTGTTAAAAAGAAAGGGTACATTTATTAATTTGTTTTATTAGATAATAGATTCACCATTGCAAAGATGCAGGAGTGCGTTGAAAAGAAGGATCTGGGGAAACGCCTGAAGAGATATGAGTCGTCTTCAGATGGTTCTGATACAGAACCGGTAAGCAGTAGCCCCTGCCCCTATGTAATTTAAGTGTGTAATCGTATCGAGATTTGTTTAAACACAAGTTTTCTGGGTGGATTTAATATCAAAACATTTTAAAAGTTATTTATGTAGGTTAAGAAAACATCGTCAGAGACCAGCATGGCAAAACAGTGCTTACAGAAATACAAGTCAGGTTCCACTGCTGAAACACGAGATGTTGAAGTAGACCATTTGAAGAGTGTACAGCTCCAGAAAGAAAATCAGGATCTTATGGAAGGGAATCAAAATCTTAAGGAAATGCTCGTCAAAGGCATGTTAAAACATTTTGTATTATGGCAGCGATTGGGTGTCTGCTGTGTGTTTTGGTTCCATGTTCAAAAATACCTCTCAATTTTATTTTTTTTGTAGTTTGATGTAGGATTTTAGAAAGGAAGTTTGCAGAGTACGTTATCAACTATGCCTGTTTTGGATTGTGTGATATTTTCAGTTTTTAAAGTTTGCAAATTCTGATCTTTGAAAAGGTAAAACTTTTTCTGGAAATAAAACATTGAAATGTCTTAAGTTAAGATTACTCAAACAATTGAGCTATAGGCACTGTCGCAAAAAAAAAAAATCAGATCTAATTTCTATATTAAGAGTATTTATGGCCTTTATATTTCCTACTTTAAACTGTCCAGTTGTATGTCCATTCTGCTAAAGCTTCTGTACAATATTTGTGTGTTTTTTTTTGTTTTTTTTTAAAAAGGAAATGCCTATGTTTTTGACCGAAATAAGAGATTTTGCATAGATCCATGAACAATATCAGGCGTTCGTCAACTCCAGAAGTGGATCCTCCAACTGCACCAAAAATCAGGTAATTCAATGAAGACCGGAACCCCAACCCAGGTTCTTGACAAGGTATAAAACAATGCTGATATTTCTTTCATTTATGAATAGGAATAAGATACTAACTTTAAAAGTTTTGGGTTTGGTCTAAATCACCTCTTATTTTTTACAGGTAGAAATATATCCAGGTACTGGGGTGTTTTGTTATTATTTATTTCTTAGCAGACGCCCTTATCCAGGGCGACTTACAATCGTAAGCAAATACATTTCAAGTGTTACAATACAAGTAATACAATAAGAGCAAGAAATACAATAACTTTTGTTCAAGCAAAGTACAAGTGTGACAAACCACAATTCAATAATACAGCAGATAATAGTAATAGTTACATCAGGATATGATTAAATACAAAATACTACAGGTTAAACACTTGGCAGATTACAAAATTCTGAAGTACAGGATTAAATGCAGTAAAATAGGGGGCAGATAAGAGCAAAATAAAGCACATTTACATGAAGGGTGATAGTGTCCCAGGATACAAACAGAGGAGTACTATTAGTCAATTTGCACACAAACTTGTGTGGGCTTTAGCCAACAATTCACACACAGCAACATCATTTGTGCGCACTCTTCTTGTGAATCTATTCCCTTTGGATGTTATGCTGAAAAGTAACTTGAGAGGGAGGAGCAAAGACACCACAGAGCACAGACCTGCATTAGATGCAACAAAGATTGATGCCATCTACAGTAAGATTTTGTTCATTAATCTTTAATATTTATAAATGGCATTTTAGAGTCTGCTACATTAAAATGCTTCTCTCTCCAATATGGGTTGCTATATTGTACTAGTAGCATTGTTATTTATTGACTGTTCTTTACAATGTTACCTATTTCATAATTGTCTTTTAAAAACCTATTAAAACATTGATTTCTACAAATACGTAACATTTGGTGTATTAAATTTGGGTTTTAATTGCGATACGTTTCCTTTTTAAGGAGCAACTTTGCAGAAGTGGCCTAATACACCACAGGCTATTATTGGTCAAGCAATCAATGACAAGTTGGCTGAACTTCGCAATAAAAGTAAACAAAAACTACAGCATACATGGACTCAAAGTGAGGGAGATGTGAGCACTGAATGAGTGTCAATGTAGCCTTGATTTAATAGGAATACAAATAATTCCAGTTCTAATTACATGTTACAGTTCCTATTTGTGTTTTGCAAATGACATGCAAGGTATAAGGAGTTCGTGTATAACATGTTTGATAAATAATTTCAATCTTATTTGCACACACACAAATAATATATGGTATTATTATTATTATTTATTTCTTAGCAGACGCCCTTATCCAGGGCGACTTACAATCGTAAGCAAAAACATTTCAAGCGTTACAATACAAGTAATACAATGTACACCATTGTTTAACTTGGCTATTTTGCATAAGCTTTTCCAACAGGATTCTATATGTTTTGTCTAGTTAGGTTGCTTGTTGTTCTTGGAATAATACTTTTTTTTATTTTTATCAAACCTTACTATTTTGAGTATACCACTATTGGAAGAGAAGCCATTTAGAGATGGCCCTAAGTTGTCCTAAAAACAGCCAGTGTAAACACACCATTAGACTTTTATAACATGCAGCATCACATATGAGTATGGCAAGCCAAATTATCATTTAGAGATATCTCAAATTGCATTTTAAGATATCTGGAAATGATGTAGAGATATATTTACAGACTCAAGAGCAAATTGTGCAAATTGACTAATATATTGTTTTCTTATTATGAATGGAACAAATGTTGTAGCAATTCCCATGCTACATAATGTGGGTGTAAGTCTCACCCACCTGTCCCTTTAATTAGGGTCAGTAGCCTGGCCAGGTTAAAACTTCATTTCCCATAGATCCTTGCAACCACCCTCTGTTCATCCTCTCTCCCCATTGGCTCATTCAGATTTCCACCCCTCCAATCTCAGAGCTCCTTAGTAGCCAGCAGTTGTATTAAAGCTGGCTAATCAGGCCTGAGGGAGACTCCCTTTCTCAGAGGAATCCATTAAACTACAGCATTTTCTTTACTTAAATTTCAGTGAATCCATTACCTTCCTTAGATAATTCCAGTGCATCCGTTTATTTTCTTTTGTCGCTGTGCTTTGTCTAAACTGCTCTTTTTGTTTTCACTGTTACTTGTTTAAGTTTAGCTGTTTTTCTAGGTCTGTTTAGTGTTTGTTGTTTTGTGTGACAGCCTCCATTTTTTCCTGATCCTCCTGATTTTTTCCAAACAACTGTTCACCATTCAACTCAATGCTACTGGACAGTCTCAACAATTTCAACGTACTCAATGTTTTCAACCTTCTACAATCACCATCATTTCGGGACACTTTGCTGGACTACCTTATTTGTGGGTGAGATCATTTCTTTTTTGTTTGGATTTTTTCTACTTTAATTTGATACTTTGTTTCCTGTATTTTTTTTGTTATTTTGTTACTTTGTATGGATTTCAATTACCCGACTATTACTGGACTTGTTGGGCCTACCTGTCATTCTCCCACCATTGCCATAGAGACTGTTAAATGTAATTGTTTCCACAAGTCACTGTTTTTCATCTGTATCCTATTTATTTATCTTTTGTCTATCTGTGTGGGTTGTGTTTGTGAGTGTGGGTTTATTGGAGACCCTCCGGACACCATTCATTTACTACTTTGTGAATCTGTTTAGCCTTCTGTTTGTCCCTACATACTTATCTGTACCAGCTTTATTCTTACCTGTTACCTGCAATTATTTGAATTCCTTTTTTATCATTATTCATTTCATTCATTTGTTCATTTGTTGACATTGTTCACAATAATAAACAGATTGTTCTTGAAATTGACACCTCTGACGTCCCTGCTTTTGCTGTCTGTCACTCTTGCTGACTTATTTAGCTATAGGAATAGGGCCAGTAGTATCTCCTTAGGGAGGACAGTGCAACTGCTTCTCAGTTGTGCAGAGTGATCGTTACAATGTGTGACAAGTTTTCAAAAAATACACTTGTGTCATAATGTCACTTTGTTTAATGTGCTTATCCTTTTGTTGATTCTCATTTTGTTAGTCAGATTGCTATCGCCACATTATTTGCAATAAGGGTGTGCCAGCTATTGTCCACAACTGTATAATAGGGAATAATGTGATTACTTAAAAACACTTCAGTATAAATGTTGTTTTAATTTGCAGTTGTAAAACTTTGAATTAAAAGCCATTTCCAATACAATATTGCCTTCTATCCCTTTGACAGTCAGTACAGTAACTATTTTGTAATATACAGTGCACAGAGTATTGTTGCAAAAACACACATATATATATATATATATATATATATATATATATACACACGCTATTTAATTATATACTGATATTTTTAGACAACCAATAGAGATTCATATACAAACTTAAATGTCATGTTTCATATGTGTAAAATAAATTCATATAATGAAGTGTATACACAAACTACCATTGTTTAGTATGTGTTGCATATATGACATGTATGTAATATATCCAATTTTACATAATGATATACATTCTTTATATGGCGCATATAAAAAGCATATATATTTAATATAAGAAACATATATTGAACTATTTAATTTCTTATATGTTAACATATATGAAAGTGGCCAGAATTGTAGTAGGAGGCATGTCAACATCATATTGATACATATATAAAACTACTATATTAAACTAATATGCTACAGTTTTTTTTTTTATTATAGTTTACCACTTATATTTATAGTGTATTCAATTCTATTTAATGGGAAATGTTTCCATATGATACTGTAAATATATAATATTTATTGCTCTTAGGCTAGCTAAACTAGTAAAGCCATATTGTAGCTTTATAGGCTGCAACTTCCCAAGAGAAACTACAATTCAATTTATGCAAAATGCAAAAACCGAACCCCAGAATGCTGTTGATACAACAGTTTATCACGCTCCATGTTGATGAGCTGGCAGTTTGCAAAGGACCAAATGCAGTCTTTTAATTGGTATGGGTTGTCTTCCTTTGCTCGCTTCATCCCATGAGAAGAATATAGACAACTGCAATCATTGAAGATGAAAATACACACGTAAACTGTAACAATCTCAACCGGTGGAAAATCAATTATTTTAACTCGTTGATAGAAAGTTACATTCCTACCTATAATTACAAACATTTAAACAGGTAGGTGAGCTGAGTGCCAGAAACCAAGAACAAAAACACAGGATAAAACAGTAATTACTGTAATAAATGTGTATTGAGGTGTGGAAAAACTAAATGGAAATACTGGTTGTGAATCTGCCAAAGAAAACAAATATATACAATTAAAACAAACACTAAAATGTGTAATCAATATGAAAAACAAATACCCCAAAAACAATACAAATGTCCAAACAGAAAAAATAATGTCCTTATTGAAATTGTCCTTGCCCAGGGCAGAAAAAAAATGAACCAGCAGAAAGATATATATATAAAATTGGTAATCTCTCACCCAGAGTTCAGGAAATGATGCAGCATCAGAGTTAGGGTTCCTCTGGTGTAGGAAAAATCCACCCAACAAACAACTTCTCTTTGGACAAACAGATTGGTTGAATAATCCTTCCAGAGGAAACCAGGAACAGCTTGGGAAGACGAGGCCCAGAGATCCGGATGGTGGATAAAAACGTCAATACATTACTCTTAATTTGCTAATGCCAAACAAAACTCAGCTCAAGAAGTTAATTATAATCAGGATTAAAGTCTTAGATACTCTCTTTCCTGAGTGTTCCCTTTCTTCTTCAAAACACAGTAGATTAGAATATGTTTCTAACAAACAAATACCACACCCTTCTCTCTCTCTCCACCAAAACTACCTTCCCCTTAAACCAGTCAGGTGCCTGTTATCAAGAAATTGACCAAATGGCTTAATGAGACAAAGCTAATTAATTAAATGAGAACCAGGGCATTGCAATAAAAGCACTTAAACAATTAACCAGGTAACTAAGAACTGCTGCAAAAAAATAGCTAAACATGGTGTTGAGCAGAAAACACGGGATTGAATAATTACTTTTAATTTTCACCATTTCCCGCAAACCCTTGAAACCATTACATTTGATTCCTTTATATTTAACGGCTATTTTTATTAGACATGATAATAACCTAGCCAGGTTTTCTGCCACACAATTAAGTGCAGCAGGCAGCAAGCTCCTTATGCTGCACAGGTGTAGCTGAAGCTACAAAATATAATTATTTTAGTATACACATTAAGTAAGTGGTGAAAGTATATACCTGTAGTATTCCAGCACCTTGCCACAGAGGAGAAGGAGTAATTGATCTACTCTTCTTTTACACACTGAATTCAAGAGCTGATATTTCAGACTATAAACGAACCTGACATTAAGAAATAATACATTAACACTGACCATAAATCAATGACAGCTGTTAATGTTGTTTACTTTTATAATTAAGCACATGCAGGGTAACCCTGTGTTTCAAAATTGACAAACTAACACTTGTATATGTTATACTCAATTAATGGTAAAGTTGATGAGCAACTGCATTTTATTACTTGACTTTACACATGCATTTCCTAGACAATTGATATCACATAATCATTATCTTTCTGCTAAATTATTTGTCTCGCTGTTCTCATGAAACATGTGCGTCCCTTTCCAGTCACTGAATGAATGCTCTGAAGTACTTTCTTCGATTCAATTAGAAATGTTTCTTCCTGAAAAATAAAGGATAAATATAAAACAGTCGACTTTATTTATGGCAATTGCATTATCTTAGTTATTACCTTAGTTTATAAATTCTATTACTACTGTATACTATCAAATGTTTTATTTTTACAATAAGAAAATAGTATTAGTAATCCGTTTTTAGGTCAGTAAAGTAGAGTAAGATATTTGGTGTAGGGCTGAATTAGAATCACTTACTTTAGTGCACTGCTTTAAGCCCACCATCAGCTAGATTGCTTGATTTGTTTGGCTCACACTAAGATTCTCACCATTTTTAGATGTTAGCCATCTATGTACAGCATAACAAAAGTAAACTGGAGGAGGAAAATGTTTTAAGTTTTCAGTGAAAAATATATAGGTTTATTTTGATAAGAACAAGTTCAAAATAACAAATATTCTAGAAGTTTCAAGCACTTACATAGTGTGCTGGAAATAACTGACTAATAGTATGTCTTGAAAAGCTCACTTTATTTAATATAGGTCATCTACTTTCAATGAAACATTAGTACATCATTAGTTTTACTATAATAGAGGGGAAAATGCTTTATAATCCCCATTAATAAATTCTCTCCTTTGGCATAGTGATGAATCTAAAGTAGAAGCTAGCCACACTTACCTGTAGAACATGATACCAACACAGCAGGACTCTGTAGTGTGGAAACACAGTCTTTACTGCATTGACCTCTTTTGCATCCTTATCAATCATTACACATCTATACAAAGGAAATTACATGAAATTACAACTTTTAAAAAAACATTTAGATTATTTTTACTTGTAAGGCTGACTGTTCTTGATAGATCAAAACTGATACTGTATAAATTACCTAACTAATTAATATATATATATATATATATATATATATATATATATATATATATATATATATATATATATATATATATATATATATATTGTAAACGGACTCACCCACTCGGGTTCGTTGCCCCTTTAAAAGTACGACCCAACACACGAGAAATTGAGTTTTTAAGCGCAGTCGCGCTATTATTTTAATAAACACAAAAAATAAACAAAATACAAACAAACACCTAACTCCCACTGGAGCGCTAACTAAACAGGATTTCCCCTTACTACCTTGCAGGACGGCTAAGCCGTTTACCTGCCACCAAACACAAAAGCTAACACAGCACTTACTTCGTCTGACTGCTCGGAAGCAGAGCACCTCTCTTCTGCTTCCTTCTACTCAGCAGCCCTGTGCAGACAAGCTGCACGTCTTAAATACCCCGGTGCGGGTGATAATTAATCAATAAACAAATTAACAAAACAATAAAACAATTAAACAAAATGTGCACTTCTTTCGCAGGGAGGCTTTAACCCCCTCCCTGCTGTCTCTCACAACCCTCTATCTCACAATATATATATATATATATATATATATATATATATATATATATATATATATATATATATATATATATATATAGTTGATTAACTCTTTCAGCCTCTTGCACATCCCACGTGACTGTACACCGAACGTGCTTTCATTTTTTTCAAATACAATGGCTGATCAAGAACGAGATTTCCTGGCCATCCCACGTAATTGTCTGAAAACTGAGAAACATTTTGTCTTGTTACAATAAGCTATATGTAAATAGCCAATCTATACAGTTACAGTAATACTTCTTTATTGAATCAACCTCTGTATGTGATAAATGTGAAAGTGTATAACATGATCATATTACAAAGTTGTCACTAATTGACAGTAATTTACAAGAGACATTACTTTACCTTTTCAGTATCACGTGCCAGCATTGGTGCAGCATGATTCTGCTGACAAATGTTCCCAATTAAAGGTTGAGAAATGTATTCCCCATTTGATTTACGACCCTTGATATGTGATTAAAGGGCATAGGTCTACAAAGAAGACCCGGTTCTGTCAAAGAAGTAAGTAGATGGCTTTTATTTTGTGCGGTAATACACTTTAACATCTTCCTTTTGTTTAATTTCATTTTCTGAATACTTTTCTATCGCACACTCTCTCTACGCCTCTTTAATGGGTTTTTAAATGATTGTTTTCAATTCTTTGTAATCAAAAGAAAGCAAGTGTTGCAATTACACGAGACCTTTCGTTGAATTTATTAAGAAATAAAAAGGATAAAACAGTAGTTAGGTTGTTATCATTGCTGATATTAATGTTCCATCAGAGACACACACACACACACACACACACACACACACACACACACACACACACACACATATATATATTGAACAACACAAGGGAAAAAAAAACATTCAGAATGAAGTCATTTAAAGACAAGGTATTGGCTAAATGTTCTGGGATTCTCATTTCTGTTATAAATGCTCAGATAGGTTCCCTGTGGAGAGTATCCTTATATATTGAATAAATAAAAGTTTCCATTCTCTTAATTTGTCTTTCATGCCTTCCACCCGTAGAGACCTGGGTTTCAGTATGCCTCAAATTGTGTTTGGTCATCTCATTTAGCTTCCGGTGAAGCCATGAAATACTTTTCCACGGTCTAAATTCCTAGTATCACTCTTGCTTATTTGAAAAATATTTAGCAAAAATAAGAGCCAGTAGTTTCAAATGTAATTTGTGTTGTTTTCAATCGCTCAGAGTGCTCTGGGTTCTTTTGCTCTTATATTGAGTTACCATTGTTCTCTAAATCTGCCTTTACCTGCCTTTGAGTTTGTCAGGAGTATTCGACGTGCCTGGACTCAAATCTTATGACAAAGTGACTTTTCAACTAGCTACACCCACTCTGCATACAAAGAGAGAGTAGACGGGGACATACCGTTATTTTAAAAAAGTGACTGAAATGTGTGCACTGTCCAAAATCAAATGCTGAAAACCAATCAAACTGCAATTGAATGTGAACCTGCCTCTTATTTTAAGAAAGACCTGCACTGAATGAGGTGCACTTTTAATTTTAGAGGATTTTCTCGAGGGTTTTTTTGTCATTTATTTCCCTAAAATGTATTCATAATGTGAAAGTCCTTCCTTTACTAAGATGGCGGATGCCCTATGACCTCATGTCTGTTGGCAGCCGCAACCACTGATCTCTAGAATTTCACCAGACTTTAGATTTACTTTGACATTCACAACATTATATAATGCTTTATGTGTAATGGGTATTAGGACCTCTAAGCTCACATAGAGTCTCTGTTCTGCATATCATTTGAGTGAGGGACAGGTGGGGCCCTAGTACTTGTTTTAGAGAACGTAAATTTAGTTGTAATGTCAGAGTGTTGTGCCAGTCAGTGAATATACATTCTGGAAAATGAAGAAAAAAAACAAAACTATTTTGCTGATGAGAGGTAACTTGTCAGTATGGTTTTGTAGCTTCTTTCTGTGCCTCTGATTTTACAATTTAGCCATGGTGTGCCAATATATTAGGTTCATTTAAGAACAGTACAGTGTATTCCAATTAATTCCATACCTGATAATTGCATATTCCTGTTAACTTTAAAAAAAGTGAAGCACATTTCCTATGAAAATTTACATGCAGTAGTTTCCTGTGATTTGCATATCTTGTGTGCCTAACAGTTTTATGCATTTAACCAGAATATGCAATTATAAGGAACGTATATGTACATTTTCATAAGAAATGTGCTTCACAATTGTATATAATTATCAGGTATACCATTAAATGTACCTGTAACAGTTGTATAGTCTGGTTAATTGCATAAAACTTTTAGGCACACAGGATATGTAATTACCAGTAATAAGAATCTACTGTAATATGCCTTAACATGATGTGCTTCATATTGTTTCAAGTTGGATTGCAGTGCTAATTGCATGAATGATCTCTTAATAAATTCAGTATATATTGAACATTTCACCAGCTTTGTGAGCTTACAATCAGAAAAACAGGAATACAAAAAAGAAAACATCTTCTCAATTCGCTCAGCATGTGATTTGCAGAGGTATTAGGTGCCATTCTGAAAGTTTTCTTTCATTCATCTAGAGTTTTTTTTGGGGGGGATGGCAACACTACTGAACACACAGTATCAAGCTTTACACAAATAAGAGCTGGCAGCCCATTCATATATATTTTAAATGAAGTTCTAACTGCTTTTTGACTTATGATTGTTTTGGTGGATATCCATACAGCATATTGGAAGCAATGCTAGGTGTGCTGAGGATATCTTCAGGCTGCTGGGAGAAGCACACCTTCTAAAACGTCAGCACATTCATGTCAAGTCACCAAACCTTAGATGAGGTTAAAAGACCCTTTCCTGCTGTAGTTGTCCAGCAAAGTGAACATGCTTAGCAGGTGTTCTCAAGGCTTCATCCGAGCTGGCTACTGCTAGAATCAGTTTATTTTGAAAAAAAATTACCAATATTGAACATACATCACAGCGACGTAGCAGTAAGAGTTTATTTAAAGAATATGTGACTAAAGGGAGTGCTAACCAAGGCTTTAACATCCATGCACTAAATTGTTGTTTTCATTACAGATATTAACATTCTCCTTTTGGATTTATTTAACATTTGTAGATTTGCTGCTTCCTGGGAACTAATCTCATCTCTTGTGCTGTAAATCACATAGTCTATTTGCAATTAGGTCACTGATGTAAATCCAACACAGGAGACGACTGCATATTTAGTTTAATTCTTTAATTTGTATTTAACCAGGAGGTCACATTTCAAGAGAGAGCTGGTCAAGAAGGAGGTCAAACAAATGGCATTGTTATATACAATATGTGTAATGAAAAAAACATCCCATGCTTTTGGTATCCTCCGGGCAAGTTTGTTATCCTTCTTCTGCTTACCGTCCATGACAGTAATAACCATATGTTATGTTTTTTTATGACAGTTTACTTATGTCATGAATGCTCACATCAATAAAAACACTCACTCTCTCTCTCTCTCTCTCTCTCTCTCTCTCTCTCTCTATATATATATATATATATATATATATATATATATATATATATATAGATATATATATATAATTACATTTTGTTTTAAACACAAGCCCTTGCACTAGTTATTTGTGAAGGACAATTAAAATAAACAGTATTTTTTATTGTAATGTGGCTTATGATGTCACTGCACTGAAGACAGTCTCTGTTTGTCAGTACAGAGCAGCAGTACAACTATGTGTGCCATTTTTTAAAATTACTACTGCTGTATAAGCTTACTAATCAGTAATTAATAAATACATTAAAACCTAATACATTAGTTATTTATCCTATTTAATTTTAATGTTGCATGTCATGGTTTTTCATGACATATCTTCTTTTTTTTAAATTTAGTAGTTCCCAATGATTTTTACCCCATTTTTCTCTCCAATTTAGAATTGACACACGCGTCCTCTAAAACGTGTCCCTGGCAAGCCATCTTTTTTCGTAAGCGGATCCACAGCGAAGCCACCAGACCTATAGTGCCGGAGGACAACACAGATTTAATTGGCTCCACTGCAGACCTGCAGGCGCCCTATCAGCCACAGGGGTCGCTGGTGCGCAGTGAACCGTGGATTGCCCTGTCGACCTAAGCCCTTCCTACCTGGGCGGCGCTCGGCCAATTGTGCGCCTCCCCCTGGGAACTCCCGGTCACAGTCGACAATGACATAGCCAGGATTCGAACCTGAGATCTCCAGGCTATAAGGCAATGATATATCTTCTTTATGCCATCAGTGTTTACACTTGTAGAAATAAGACATCAGTAAGCATGCAGTAGCTACCCTAACTCATTTGAAGGTACTGTACGGAGTAGAACGTATAGAACTCATCCTTTCCAATAGGTGAGCAGAGAAGTGTACTCTGCATACCCGGTGTTTTATCTTTTTAAAATAACTTTATTAAAATGCCTTCATGTAAGTAAGAAATTAGATCAAAGTTTACTTCCATCTTAAAATATTTTGTATTTTGTGAATATTAGTGTGTGACAGGGATGACGAGTGGTCTGACGTCAGGCAGAAGCAGGAACAAAAACTGACACCAGGGCAAGTACTGCAGTTCAAGTGGCTTGCGCCGTTTCAATTAAAAAATAAATAAAATATTTAAACAAAAACACTTGCTCACAGAGCGAAAATAAAAGGTTTAAACAAAATAAATCAAACACAGGTCAGGCTGGGCAGATTGCCTTCACTGTTCCTATGTTATTTTCTTTTAGTTTCGTTTTTCGTTTTCAATCTCCGTCTCGCTCTCTCCTCACCTACAACACCCACCTTCAGTGCCGAGAGCTGCAGGTTTTTTTATATCATGGCCGAGGGGTTTAACCAATTAGCAAATCATCCTATTACCCCTCGGCCACAATCTGCGCGGGTTTTAATTCCCATCCACGTTACTAAATAATAACAAATGGCTACGCCGTCAAAATACAAAACAATACCAAAACATACAGCGCTCACCGTCATACATTTAAATACAATAAAAATAAATAAACAATATAAAACAATCTGCACAGGGGCGGAGGGGGAGACCCCGATCTAAAAATAAACAAAACAATGTACAGGGCTGCTCGCCCTGTTACATAGTGTTTTGTTAAGAGTTGTTTTAAATGATACGCTGTATGCTTAGCAATAGAATGTATTTGTGTTGCAGTATGTCACAATTAAAAAATAATAATAATAACAAAAATCGGGTCACTAACATCTCATGACATAACATAAATATAACTCCTGGAAATGTAATCTCATGAGTGGCATCAAAAGTCATTTTGAATTATTGAGGAACTGAGTTTAAAGTCATTATGAAGTTTATTCCAAAACCACAGCTACAATGTATCTGCATTAAAGTAAAAATAAACATGCAAAGAAATTTCAGCATATTGAATATAGCTTTGTGAGTCCCAATGATTGTTAGGAATAGAAACGCCACTTAGACAAAAGTTTTATTTCAGAAATAAGACGCATGAGGAAGAGGCAGAGAGAGATAGAGACAAGGGTGGCCATGGCCATGGAATTCAATGCACTGCTGTGTGCCAGACCCCCTGCTTTCAGTGTTAGACATTGGCATGGGGGAGGCTGGGTCAAACATATCCATCCTACTGCAGCTGCTTCCTCACGTTGCTGCTTTCTGTCTGTTCTCATTCCCCTGGTGTGCCTGATGGGCTGTAAATTGTGTTTTTTATTTGTTAGGTGCCCTGTGCTCTTTTGTGACAGTGCTTTGTGTGGATTGTTGATGGACAATATAATTGTCATTTAGTGAGTGTTAGGCTTGCTGTGGTCAAGTCTGAGAGGAGTTAGGAGGCATTACATCAGCAGATATGAAAACAGATCAATTTAGAGCTCTTTGTTTTCGTTTGAGGAGCGCTCAAAACACAGAAAGATATATTTGTTTTGAGCAGTGGTTCTTCAATGAAACTTCGCCTTGGATAAAGGTGTCTGCCAAATAATAATAAAAATAAATAGTAACATCATGAACCGTGATTAATTGTCAGGTTTCTGCAATAACGGACGGATATATCCCTCAAAACGGTAGGAAAGCCAATGAATTGGAAGGGAAAATGTTTCTATAACCCTTACATATTCTTTATATGTAACTGTTAAATACATATCTAAAATGTTCTTAACTCAAGTATTACACACACAATAACATTTTCATTTTCTTCCATGTCCTGCCTTATTGCATGTAAGCATATAAGTACATTTTTGAACAAGAAGAGGCCATCTGGCCCATCAGTGCTTGTCCAATTCCTAGTAGCTGACTGATCTAAAATGTCAACTTCTAACAGAACTATTACCTGACTACAGTATAACCAGCAATGGCAACACAATGGATTTGGAACAAATACTAGACAGTAACCCTGATACAGCTACACACTGCAACTGAAGGCACATTATTACTGCATTTGATTTCTGGTGTGTATTAACTCATACCATTGTTTTACAATGTCAAGTTATGAAAATGTTACCATTGCAGTACCATTCTACCAATGGTTCATATCATTGAAGCTGCCTTTGTAATGCCACTGCATTGCCGTTCATTTCAAAAGGGTGAAATTAAGATATTAAATGTCACTTTCTAATTTTCTCTCTCTTTTTTTTTTTTTTTTATAAATTTAGTCGTTGCCAATTATTATTTTTTATTATTTTCTCCCCAATTTGGAAATTATTTTTAGGCTCAGCTCACCGCTACCACCCCTGCGCTGACTTGGGAGGGCGAAGACGAACACACACTGCCCTCCAAAGCGTGTGCCGTCAGCCGACCGCTTTTTTTCACTGCGGACTCACCATGCAGCCACCCAAGAGCTACAGCGTCGGAGGACAATGCAGCTCTTGGGCAGCTTACAGGCAAGCCCGCAGGCGCCCGGCCAGTCTACAGGGGTCACTGATGCGCGGTGAGTCGAGGACACCCTGGCCGACCTAACCCTCCCTCCCCCCGGACAACGCTCGGCCAATTGTGCGCTGCCCCCTGGGAGCTCCCGTCCTCGGTCGGCAAAGGAATAGCCTGGACTCGAACTCGCAATGTCCAGACTTTAGAGCGCATCCTACACTCCACGTGGAGCGCCTTTACTGGATGTGCCAATCGGAAGCCCTTTTCTCTCTCTTTTTAAGTACATACATAGTGTTTCTTATTCATGTATTACCTTGTAATCTTTAATCTAATACAGACTCTGCTATTCATTCTTGCAAGAATTATAGGATTGTAGAGATGCCACTTAATAAAACAATACTCTCACCTAGACTATGGCTGTGTGGTCCAGTGGTTAAAGAAATAGGCTTGCAACGGGCTTATAACCAGGAGGTCCCTGGTTCAAATCCCACCTCAGCCACTGACTTATTGTGTGACCCTGAGCAAGTCACTTAACCTCCTTGCTGATGCATAGTTCACACACCCTAGTCTCTGTAAGTTGCCTTGGATAAAGGTGTCTGCTAAATAAACAAATAATAATAATGTGGAAACTGACACCAGTAGACATAAGGAGGAATTAAGGTATACATAATGCTGAATGGAAAATTAATATTTTTCAAAAGAATATACAAAATGATCTAATTGATCACAGAGCTACATCTAGTTGGCTCTTAAAGGATCCCATTCAGCATCAACATGGCTAGGTAACCCATTCCATACCCTCCAGGACCTAGACGGCTTCCTATGTGCCTTTGTGATTTGCTGCAAGTCCAGCAAGGCTTGGGTTCGGATATTACCGGCACACAGTTTGTATGCTATCTTGGATATCTCCACCCCTTCCACAGTGTCAGTTGGACAGAAACTAATAATACATTGCTTTCATGTAATTGTAACAAACAAAATAGTGTCATGAATCTTCTCCAACATCCACGTCCATTGACAATATAGGTTTCACATTTTCAGTTTTAGAAGAAACACACGTTTTTAGCAAGCATGCATTTTTTCTTTTACATGATATTACATGAGGTTAAAGAGAAATGATAGCCATCCCTTCAGGACTTTCTTTCCTGTCATGAACCCTTTCAAGCCCAAGCATTTTTCAGAGAGATGCTCCCCCAGGACCAGGCATTTTTCAGTGGGATGCTCCCCCAGGACCAGGCATTTTTCAGTGAGATGCTCCCCCAGGACCAGGCATTTTTCAGTGGGATGCTCCCCCAGGACCAGGCATTTTTCAGAGAGATGCTCCCCCAGGACCAGGCATTTTTCAGAGAGATGCTCCCCCAGGACCAGGCATTTTTCAGTGGGATGCTCCCCCAGGACCAGGCATTTTTCAGAGAGATGCTCCCCCAGGACCAGGCATTTTTCAGTGGGATGCTCCCCCAGTACCAGGCATTTTTTGGCTGTATTTGACTCTCTTCCTATAAAAATATACTAAAAAATCTATTTTTTACAGTAGCATCTTGGAAATGCTATCCTTTTTTCAGAACACTCTGGGTAACATTATAAAGCACTTCAGAAACAATACAAACTTTTCGCGTTTTATTTCAACACAATATATATATATATATATTAAAAATGTTAAGTATTTTTTATTAGGTATTCTGTTGAGATACGTGTATAAAAACTTGTTATTCTGTGACCCGAGGGTCCTTACAATACTTCCTGGATGTGATTTCAATGACATAATACACATTTATTCTCAGGGTCTTTACAAGCAATAAAGGACAATACTCTCGATTATTTTCTCAAAATAAATATTTATAAATAAAATAATAGTTATTCTTTCCATTATTATCAGTAATAAGGGAAAAAAACGTACCTGATAAATTCAGTTCATGAAATAAAATCTGCTTATATCCACTTGTTTCTTGATATTTATAAAAATATTAAATGCCCCTCTCAGTGACGTCACACACAAAAAAAAACTATCAGGAATGAAATTGAATCCCTCCCTTATCCAATGGTATGTGTTTCAAGCCTGTGCTTTGTGTTTACACAATCACGGTCCTAGAAGTCCACTTCAGTATGATTGTGTTAACACGATCGCGGTCCTTAAAGGGTTAACGGAACAGCTGCTTTCTCTAATGACTGACATTTTTATTATCATACGTTTCTGTTTCTGTACATCACCTGCTTCCTAACCTACCCAAGTGTTGACATATCTACCGTACATGGTGCTCATTAATATGGCAGCACCTGTCATTTTTCAGCCAAGTACAGAAGCACATTGCTGTTCTAATCACTTGTTTACTAGGTGGTTGTCACTTGTGATCTATAGGATATATCTGCATAGGACAGCAGCTGTGAAGCTCTAAAATAGCTAGGCTAATTCGAGTACCTGATTTGAATACTTTAATACATTCACACAAATTGCTGCCCACGGCCCTGTATTAAATTCTAAATCATGGAGTAATTGTATGGGTAGAATGGGCCTGTCGGTTATGGCTGACCGTGGACTAGACAGTTGTTTGTAATGGATTAGTTATTGTTGTGTTGTACTTTGCTACATTAGTTAGTGCTCAAAGAGATAACTCATTATATAACCAGTGTCATGTATATCATGCCTGTGAGATGTATGAGACCTTGGAGGATTGTTTCCAATCATCCTGGATTACGTGAAATGACATGCAGCTCCTTTTTCAGAATTATGTACAGCTTCAACATCCTGAAGCATGGTTGCAGTTTTAACATTCTTGCTTCCGTCCTCGAATTAGCATCTTCATTTCTGCTGTCCTTAGTTTGAGGCTGAGACCCATTCTTGCAGCTGCTTTTGCAAACAAGTCAGCATTATTTTTCAGTTGTACTCTGAATTTGTGAATTGTATTTCCAGTTTATAAATCGAAAATGTACAAAGGAATTGCTCTGTCCAAAGTAAGAAAACTTTTTTTCCAGTAAGGTCAAATTGTTCATGTACAACACTATACATGTACAACACTATGAAGGCTAGACTATGATACTGGCTCTTAAATTATTATGATGTATTAGGGCGACTTACAATTGTTACAAGATATCACATTATTTTTACATACAATTACATTATTTTTTTACATACAATTACCCATTTATACAGTTGGGTTTTTACTGGAGCAATTTAGATAAAGTACCTTGCTCAAGGGTACAGCAGCAGTGTCCCCCACCTGGGATTAAACCTACGACCCTCCGGTCCAGAGCCCTAACCACTACTCCACACTGCTGCCCTTAAAGCTTTATGAATAGAGCCCAGAGACACTACATACTTGTATGTGTTTCTTAATCAGTGTCACTGTGTGTTCATCTGCCTGTCTCCTTTACACCATGCCTTATTCTGCCTGTAAGAGTTAATAGTATGTCTGTTTATTTTTTGTTTTATTGTTTCTGTTGAACTCAAAACTTGAATCTGTCTTTTCAACTGATTTCCCTTTTTTCACCTGTCCCGCTATCTGTTTCCAGCTAAAACATTTCAAGCTCTATGATCTAAGAGGTGTCATGTAAAGTTAGGCTTTGCAAGGTACTGGGTCACTGCTCTTTCATTCTTCACTCCCACACTCCTTCAGCACAGTCTATTCCACAGCACTTACCTGTTTACTTTATCCCATTGCTTCCTTCTAATCGAAAGTAAGCCCTTCTAACACACTTTATTAAAAACCAGGACAAGGTGAACAGCCTATAGTTTGATAAGGTCATGATCATGCCTCCTATAAATCTGGAACCCATAGCAGCAGGTACGGTTAAATAAGCAGAATATCACATCAGTTGCCTGCCCTGCAGGTTTCTGCTTGAGCTCACCAGGTGCCTGGTCAGTAGGGGCTGTTTTAGAGCAAAGAAGAGCCAATATGACACCCCCCCTGGAACCCCCATCAAAGACAAGCAACTTCGAAGAGTCAGGATGCAAACCTGCACTCCTCTCACTGTCTGGCTCACCCTGCTCATTGCATGGCTCTGCCTTTACCAGGGGTCATTCTAAGTAATAACTTGTAATGTTAACATTTTAAAGTACATATAGCTAACTAAATAAATCTAGTAAATCTAATATACTATGTATTACCATCACTGTAGATCTCACGTAGTCCTATATGAAAGAGGCACACATTATGTCAAACATGTATTTGGCATTTTTTCATTGCATTTATAAACAATAAAATTGGCTCTCATATCGACTCTTTTCAAGGCCGTACTTCCCGTTAAAGGAATGCATCCCACAGTGAATTGCTTCTGGGAGTTTGAGTCTTTGTAGGAAAAACAATATTGAATGTTTAGACCAGTAACAGAAGAACTGGAGGGAATGTTTTTAAGAACAATAAAGTAACAAAAACAAAGGTAAAGAAAACTTGCAGATATATTGGCTGAATCTCACAAATGGGTATTTGCATTACACGAAAAGGACTAGGCACTGGCATTATAATATTATCCAGATTTATATTTTTTTATTTTCTGTGTTACCAGAAGACTTCTGTAATTGTACAAGTATTTACTTCTAGCTTAACTGGTTGAGCCAGTCAAGGTTGGTGTACAGGTGGCAAAGGTGGGTAGGGCAATTTCCTATATTGCCACAACAAGAATACATACACACGCTATTTGCCATATTTCCCCATTTTATGGTCACCACCATGGCTTCCCATGACGCATTGTACTGATTTTAAAACCTCCTCCTCACATAAAGCTATTCATGGCTCTAGCCCTGCCTATTCATGTGTTACTTTTTCCCTACAAACCAGTTCCTCCTTTGGTCTCTTGGTAATTCCAGGAACTTGATTAAAAACATGTAGTGCATGGGCTTTTAGTTCTCAAGCTCCTTCACTTTGGAAGTCACTTCCAAGTTTTATTGAGAGTGCTGAGTCAATCAGCATTTTAAATCTAAGCTGAAAAATTTTTCCTTGATTTGGCCTCTCACTAGTGAGCAGTTTTGAGCTCTTTTAGTTTGCTGTTTATTTCTATAAAGCGCCCTGAGATGCTTGTACATGCAGGTCGCTATATACATTTAATTGATAAGGTATGGTATATTGTTCAACCCAGAGATGAAATAGTGCTCCACCAATGCCAAACAAGGGGCTGCTTTACACTGACAGCTGACATACAATTATAATGGTTTAGAATCTCCATTATCCCACAGGTGTATCGCTGCAGGAAGATAATTACACACCTGTAAGATATCTGATTGGTTGAAAATGTTGCAAGTTATAATAGGAATCAGTTGTCTGTCTTTATTATAAAATATAATTCCTGTAGTCTATATAATGTTCACCTTCCATCAAAATACTAATTATTCCATATCAAAATGTCACTGAACACTGACTGAAAGTAACACTTTACAAAATCTCTGCTCTGATGTGGAACTAAAAAAAAAACTGTTAGTACGGTCCTAGGGGGAAACTTCCTACTAGGATACAGGGTTAGAAACTAACGCTCGCCAGAATTAAAACTGATGAGGACTAGTTGATGTCTGTATCTCAGAAGTCCTGTGGATGAGTGCTTAAAAAAAGTGTACAGATATACTTTCAAGTTAACAAGCTTGCGTTTAAAAAATACAGGAAAAGTAAATTTTCTATCGAGGTGTAGCAGTGGCTAATAACAATACATGATGCTTACAAAACAGTCACTCAGAACTGAAATCTCCACTTGTCATGTCGAATTTTGCATTATTTTGAGATATACAAATGCATCAGCGTTTCATTGAATTGTGTCCGTGTGATTACGTACAGTACATAACCTCGGTTATCTCGAGATCACAAAACAAATTATCTCAGGATCTCGACAATTCAAATTGTTTACGTTGAGATCACAGGAAAAAATGATTTCTGTATTTCAACATTTCAGTTTGTCGAGATCACATGATCAATTATGAGACAAATTAATTTTGCATGTGAAAATTCTTCGCACCATTAACTTCCAGGTGTTCCAGGCAACGGGACCCCTCTTCACACCACATAGTTTACGACCTGCAGCAGAGAATGCACGTGTAAAGTTTAGGCAGTGGTCTGTGGTGGTGTGGCATGAAAAATACATTAAAAAAAGATCACCAAAACAACAATCAGGGACTTAAAATTGTATTGTTCAATAGATCTCAAGAATTACAGTATGTTTTGATTATTACCAGTCACACAAATACACTTGAAATGCTGAATGGTCAATTCCGTTTATAACAAGTGTTTTGAAGACATGCTGTAAATATGTATGTGCATGTTATGTTATATTTAGTTTATGTAGGCCTTATTATCCCCGCTATGGCTCAAATCCCCTGTGAGGGATACAGTGGCGGCGGTCTGTACATATGACACACATTTATTCATATATCTGTAGCCGCTTATCCAATTGTCCCGAAACTTGGTATTAACATTATTTAGCTTCAGCGTCTGAGAATATCAAATTCTGGGGATACAAGAGGGTGTCTGTCTGTCTGTTCATCTGTATGTTTATGCATATATCTGGAGAACTGTTTAATACATTGTGATTAAAGTAAATATTTCATTGCTAAAAGTGCTGATCTGTACAAATTAGTCAAATGAAAATGTTACAGAGGCCAATTATAGATATGCTGTTTATGTCATTTTAGTTTATAAATGTTTCCTGTGGCAAGTCTCTACAGGCAAGCACCAGCTATTTCATTTTGTTTCCTTTTTCAGCAGTTGTTTTGTTGTGTTTGTTTGCTTCTGTCTCCTTATTGATGGGGTCTTGTTGCTTGAAATGTCACTGGTTTCTTGGAAAAAACGAAACAAAGGTCTTTACCGTCTTATTTTTTTTTTCTTAATTATTATTTTTTTTTAAGACCAATGATTATTTTTTTATTTTTTTTCCACCCAATTTGGAATGTCCAATTATGTTTTTTCTCCTCACAGACGTTCTGAGGGTGTATGAGTGTCCTCCGATCTCACAAGCCTAAAGCCAGAATCACTGTTTACGTCGAGCAATCCAGAGCAGAGGTGGGCAGGCTACTGATCCCGGAGAACAGAGATCAGCCCTGCATTTTATCCACTCTGAATGTGCTCTGTGTCTGGCCAGTAGGGTTCGCTGTTGTACGATGAGGATAAAGAGTCCCTGCTGGTTTCCCATCCCTCACCCCGGGAGAGTCAGAGCCAATGTGGCGCCCACTTCGGAGTCCACAGCAAAGTTCAGCTTCTGTGCACAGCCCAGACGTGGACAGGCGTCATCCGAGATGTGTGACTCATCCTGCGCTGCCCGCGGCAACACATTAACTGGATGAGCCACTCGGGGACCCCTTTTCTTATTTTTTAAAAAATGTATTGACACTCAACTTACAATGTTTATTTATCAAACCAGGAATGTCCTCTGTGCTTGATAAATGAGTCTAATTCTGTGCTTATTGGAAATTAAGAAGTTCGAATTACAGTACATTGCAAGTAGGAAAAAAATGTTGTATACAGTTTTTGTCTTGGCTAATACATGGAAATCGCATTTACCTTGCGAAAATCCACACAGAAACGAGTGGTGGCGTCCTTCTTAGGGACCATCACTATAGGACTGCACCACTCTCTCCGGGAAGGCTGAATGACCCAGATTGAGCACAGCCCCCACCTCCTTGCGGACTGCATCCCAGTGCCTTTTTGGGATCCAGTACGGTCTCTCCCTGACCCTGACACCTGGTGGAGTGACAACAGCATGTTCAATAATATTAGTTTCACTTGGTACATCAAAAAACATCACCAAACCCTTTCACCGACTCTTGCAGCTCCTGTTTCTGACCAGGACGTAACTTACCCCAGCGGAATGTTAATTACCCTAGGTGGATTGACACTGGGGCCAAAATCCTCTTCCAGGTCGTCAGTAGCTAGACACAGGGCCTGTTGTACTGTTGCTCCTGGTGATGAGCCAGTTTTAAATTCTCGTGCCAAATGACCAACCAATCCCAGGTGGTCTCTAAAAAGTAGTACATGTGTCACTACATTTTTACCAGATGTAAAAAACGTGAACATATCACCCCTGTCTTGCCCAGCTGCACTGGCTACCTGTAAAGTTCAGGATTATTTTGCTGCTCACCTACAATGCCCTTCATCACAAAGGTCCTGAGTACCTCCTCAACCTGCTAATCCGCTATGTCCCAGACCGCAAGCTTGTTATCCCCAAGCAAAAGTGCACCACACCTGGAGAATGCTCAATAGCTTTATGGCCCCGACTCTCTGGAACTCTCTCCTAGCTTTGGTGCGGGATGCTCAAGACCCACTTGTTCTGTTTTGCCGTCCGTGCTCCTTAAGCCTGATATCTGTTGTTAGCTGTTGTGTTGTTGCTATATTTTTTTCCTCACATCCAAAATGTTTTAGAATTCATTTTACATCCTAACCTTGTATTTACTGTATTATGTTTTTCACTATTTCATGTATTATGCATTTCACTGTATTTATAAAATAAAGACTGAGTGATTGATTTTTGGAATCATTAGTTTGCTCTTCCCACCCATCTCTTACCAGATCAATGATACTTCGGGGTTGTCTCCCGTGCAGCAACTCAAAGGGAGTTGAGCTTTTCTTTGTCCATCTTGATATTTATTTATTTATTTTTCACTATCATATAAACACTGCCATTTAATATTGTATGAAATATTACATTTAATATTGTGTGAAAGCTAGGGCGTCTGAATTGCAAGCTGCATTGGAAGCATGTCTTTGGTTCAGTTCCCACACAGGGTTTATATTGCAAACTTTGAAAAAAAATTAAATGTATTTTATTTATGTGTAACAAACACATTTTTAATGTGAAAAAATGTAGTTGATATGAATGACACTTTCATCGATCATACATACTTTTGCACACATAATTTTAAGGTGCATATATATATATATATATATATATATATATATATATATATATATATATATATAAATAAAGGCAGGATTTGAACCCTAACTAGTCATACTTTCACTCCAACTACATAACCGCTGATCTACACAGATTCACATCTTAACCCTTTCAACAGACTAGGCTAGTATTTACATTTACCCTTTCCAAATGGCAATACATTGCCTTAATTTTGGATGAACAATTTTGCAATTCCGGTATCGTATATGTGTGTTATTATCCATTAAGTGAAAGAAGAAGTTATATCTGAAACAAAAAACACATTGGAAATGTGAAAAAACACCAAGTTATCAAGTGTCCAGCAATTTAAAGTGAAGATATCAAAAACACAAGCCAATTTTCAAGAAACCATTGGGGCAACCTTGCCCAGCACAAAGCAAATAGGCACAACTGTAGAACTGATGGGGGCCAAGGTTGCCCCAATTGTGTCTTCTAACTTGTATAAAAACACAAGCTAAGTTAGAAGAAACAATTGGGGCAACCTTGGGCAGCTAGAAGCAGATAGGCACAACTGTAAAAGCGGTGGGGGTCAAGGTTGCCCCAATTGTTTCTACTAACTTGGTGTGTGTTTTTCAGGCACAACGAAAGAGGATTAAACTTGCAACAAAAACACAAGCCAAGTTTTTCTTGCGTGTGATGCGTGCGATAGTCCATTTTAAAATATCAATAAATCGTGTAATATAAATGATACAGACAGATGTCCTGTAATATACATATGCATGAGAGAAAATGAAGGACATTTTGACATTTTTTTCAAAAACATGTGAGAATGTTATAAGAAGGTAAGCTTAGTTGCTCATTAAATCTGGAAAAAATATATTTGGAGAATAAAAAAGGATAAATCTCTTAAAATAAATAGCACATAATTATTTGTATGGTTGCGACATGGGTATATATTTTACTCTACTGCTAAACTGGCTTACATATTGTATGTTTAATAGGCAGATATTTTGATTGAAATAATTAATCCGTCTTGTCAAGGTTATTTGCTGGTTCATTTTGCCTATTCTAGAAAATATGGAATTCCAATTAAATGCTGATGATACCAAATTCTAAGAATACACATACTAATTACTTCACAAAACTCGATTAGCACTAATCCCAAATAAGGTTATTTTAGGTAAGGTAGTCCAAGACTAGTGCTAATCATGGTCTGTAAAAAACGTCCAATAGCCTCAGTTAGTTCTGTATGTTAATTCTGTAATGTTTTATTGTTATGAATATAAAGCCTGAAGTATGTGAAACCGACTATGCTTTTGATAGGAATTCAAAAATGTCTTAACACACGTTTTGCAATGGGATTACAGAAGATAAGTAAGTGTATTTATGTCTCAGTAAGATAATGATTCTTTAATGTGTCCCTTGAATTTGATGCATTTTGACCCATAGAACGATCGTCTATCATACCAAACTGACACTGGTCTACCACCCCCAGACATTCCATGCTTGGAACATGCATTTCCAAAATCTAGAAAACTGTAGTATGATGACAACAAAATTCTAGAAATTTGGGTGCCAAAAGTCATTGTAAACATACTTTTAGCTGACATTGCCACTGTCAGCTAAAAGCTAACGCTTCTAATTGTTTGTGACCTTTTGAGAAGTTTTAATCCCACTCATAAATATACATGGTTAAGTTATGTCTAAACAGTTATCTGGGACAAGATTCTAGTTTTCACACCTCCTAACAATAATATTAAGCATTTTTTTTTAAACTTTTTTGTCAACATTTAATTAGATCTTTAACCAAGCTACCAGCGAACTTCAACAGGAAGACCTTGTGCTTGGAAGTTGGGCAATAAAATGTCATAGACTGCTCCAAGGCAACCCACTGGAAGAGAAGCTCATTGGGACAGATCTACAGAGTTGAAAGATATGGATGCGTCAACCCAGTTTTCTTCAGTTTATAAATAAGACTGCAGCATTAAAATAAACACAACCCCTAAATTAAACAATCCAGGACACCTGCTGTGTCTTTTGAAAGAAGGTTGTAAGGTAGTCAGTGATGGACAAGATCTACCAGGGTCTGTGACAAGGAGTACTGCAGTAGTTTTTACACTGTGAATGTTTAGCAGCTGTTCTATTGGATTGCTAATGCTTTGTCAATGGAATATTAAAACAGTTATGGATTAAATTAGCTTTTAGAGTATTTCCAGGCAAATAATTTGCCACTGTTGCCAATTAGCAGTCATGATGTTAATACCAAAAATGGGACATACAGTATATACTTGAGACCCTGTGGCAAAGTGGTTTGCGTGCACAGGTGTCGGGGTGATGCAGTGCTCAAGACAATGAAAAACAACAAAGTACTGGTGAAATGGAGGTTTAATTGTAATCCAAAGTCTCACCACAATAATAAAGAAATAGAGAGCTGGCAATACACAGTGATGTGTATTGCACAGTTCAGTAAACAACGGGTTGCAGTTCCAAAATAATAGACACAGTTAAACACACACACAAAACACAGACACAGTCACAAGTCCAGAGTGAGTGCTGTAGTGCTTGTGGTGAAATACAATTTTAATCCGTGAACAATGGTGCAATGGTGTCCGGGTTTGTGCTGGCCTTTAGCGACAGCTCAGATCGTGTTAGCCGTCTAATAACAAGATTCGACAAAACAAACAAAACTAAATGGTAATATTTCGCTCGTCTTAACCATAAACAAAGGAACAGATCACCTAGCCACGTCCCCTATTTGTACCTTCAGTCACACCCCCTTGGTTAGCGAGTGCAACCGTTTCTCCTCCAATCTGCGGGTGCCACATCACTTTCCCTCTGGAGCGATGACTTAATGTACCACAACTGTGCCCCCTTTCTAGATGGCCGACTTCCACCTAAGCCTGGGAATTCATTCTCAGCCAATCCAGTCCAGGGCACTCTGTCCCCTTTACACTGCGTCCTCACAGGTCGGGCAGGAGATTTATCACCAAGAATCATTCTGTCTCTGTCACAGACCCATATCATTATGTATCTGTGTTTAGAAGTTGTTTCAAAAGCCTTGGCAAACCAATAATACTATTACATAAGATATACAGTACTGTGCAAAAGTTTTAGGCAGGTGTGAAAAAATGCTGAAAAGTAAGAATACTTTCAAAAATAGACATGTTAATAGATTACATTTATCAATTAACTAAATGCAAAGTGAGTGAACAGAAGAAAAATCTAAATCAAATCCATATTTGGTGTGACCACCCTTTGCCTTCAAAACAGCATCAATTCTTCTAGGTACACTTGCACAAAGTCAGGGATTTTGTAGGCATATAGTCAGGTGTATGATTAAACAATTATACCAAACAGGTGCTAATGATCATCAATTCAATATGTAGGGTGAAACACAATCATTAACTGAAACAGAAACAGCTGTGTAGGAGGAATAAAACTGGGTGAGGAACAGCCAAACTCAGCTAACAAGGTGAGGTTGCTGAAGACAGTTTACTGTCAAAAGTCATACACCATGACAAGACTGAGCACAGCAACAAGACACAAGGTATTTATACTGCAAGGTCTCTCCCAGGCAGAAATTTCAAGGCAGACAGGGGCTTCCAGATGTGCTGTCCAAGCTCTTTTGAAGAAGCACAAAGAAACGGGCAACGTTGAGGACCGTAGACGCAGTGGTCGGCCAAGGAAATTTACTGCAGCAGATGAAAGACACATCATGCTTACTTCCCTTCGCAATCGGAAGATGGCCAGCAGTGCCATCAGCTCAGAATTGGCAGAAAACAGTGGGACCCTGGTACACCCATCTACTGTCCGGAGAAGTCTGGTCAGAAGTGGCCTTCATGGAAGACTTGCGGCCAAAAAGCCATACCTCCGACTTGGAAACAAGGCCAAGCGACTCAACTATGCACGAAAACACAGGAACTGGGGTGCAGAAAAATGGCAGCAGGTGCTCTGGACTGATGAGTCAAAATTTGAAATATTTGGCTGTAGCAGAAGGCAGTTTGTTTGCCGAAGGGCTGTAGAGCGGTATACGAATGAGTGTCTGCAGGCAACAGTGAAGCATGGTGGAGGTTCCTTGCAAGTTTGGGGCTGCATTTCTGCAAATGGAGTTGGGGATTTGGTCAGAATTAATGGTCTCCTCAATGCTGAGAAGTACAGGCAGATACTTATCCATCATGCAATACCATCAGGGAGGCATCTGATTGGCCCCAAATTTATTCTGCAGCAATGACCCCAAACATACAACGAAAGTCATTAAGAACTATCTTCAGCGTAAAGAAGAACAAGGAGTCCTGGAAGTGATGGTATGGCCCCCACAGAGCCCTGATCTCAACATCATCGAGTCTGTCTGGGATTACATGAAGAGAGAGAAGCAACCGAGGCTGCCTAAATCCACAGAAGAACTGTGGTTAGTTTTCCAAGATGTCTGGGCCAACCTACCTGCCGAGTTCCTTCAAAAACTGTGTGCAAGTGTATCTAGAAGAATCGATGCTGTTTTGAAGGCAAAGGGTGGTCACACCAAATATTGATTTGATGTAGATTTTTCTTCTGTTCACTCACTTTGCATTTTGTTAATTGATAAATAAACTATTAACATGTCTATTTTTGAAAGCATTCTTACTTTACAGCATTTTTTCACACCTGCCTAAAACTTTTGCACAGTACTGTATATATATATATATATATATATATATATATATATATATATATATATATATATATATATATATATATATAGTAAAAGAATCCGCCCTCACTGCGGTTCATTGCCCCTTTAAAAACACTGACCCAGGCACAGAAATTGATTTTTAAAGCGCGGTTACGCTATTTTTAATGAAAACACAAAAACACAAAATAAACAAAACAAACACCTAGCTGTCTTTGAGCAATAACTAAACAGAACAGGAACCTAAACTAAAACAGGACAGCTAAGCTGTTTACCTGTACAAAAACAAAACAGAACAACACACACAAAAAAAGGCTTCACACTACCTTTTCTTTTAATTACGGCTGTACCCACACACCAGCACAGTCGGGTTTCTACCCTCTTCAGCAGCCGCCCAGAGCAGACTAACTGCTCTCCTTTGAAACCCTGCACCTGGCTCCAATTTTCAATAGTAGCCAGGTGCAGGTAATGATTAATAATAAAACAATTAACAAAAGACAATTAACAAAACAATTAAACAAGACAAATGTGCATTCTGCATATGTTTTTTTCTGCAGAGAGGTTTTAACCCCCTCCCTGCTGTCTCACAATATATATATATATATATATATATATATATATATATATATATATATATATATATATATATATATATATATTAACTGGTTAGGTTTTAGTTTTTTTATTGGGTTGTGAGGGAGGAGGCAGAGAATCCCTTTCATTTCCAGATGTAACCAATGCTTCTGAAGCACAGTAAATGTGATTTGTCTTCTCTTTATACTTGTTCATACACATTAGAACAAAAAACACACTTCAAGATTAACTGTGCATGCCTTGAAGGGAACATGTTGTCCTGCTCTGCTGTAATATCATTTAAACTCGGTACTGTGGGTGTAATTTGATTCTTATCAGTTTATGCAGAATTGTGAGGGGGCATCACAGCTCTCCTTCAGGGCTTTAGTGATGAATACGTTGGCAGCTTCAACGTTGTGATCAACACCTTCCGGGTCTCTCCTCAGAAGAATGTCATTATCATTATGTGTCTGTGTATGGGGGGGGGTTGGTAACAGTGTGGTTCATATTTATTTTCTTTAATTGTGAATTTGCATATTTGTATACAGTATTGCAGTATTTAGGAGATGCGTTTAGTATATGCAGTATTGCTCTTACTTTATACGAGGCTGTGTGGTCCAGTGGTTAAAGGAAACAGGCTTGTAACCAGGAGGTCCCCAGTTGAAATCCCACCTCAGCCACTTACTCTGTGTGACCCTGAGCAAGTCACTTAACCTCCTTGTGCTACGTCTTTTGGGTGAGATGTTGTTGTAAGTGACTCTGCAGCTGATGCATAGTTCACACACCCTAGTCTCACATCTTGTAAAGTGCTTTGTGATGGTGGTCCACTATGAAAGGCGCTATATAACAATAAAGATTATTATTATTATTTTTATTCTGCCGTATCAGCTGATTGAATTCTATAATGATTGTGACTGATTACTGCATGGTGTGCAGTGTAATCTCAGTTTGGAATTGAAGAAGCCAGCTATTTTGAGTCTGCATGTTGTTTATACTACTTTATAACATGGCTTGGAAAAATAACAGACTCTGATTGGTTAAACAGCATCACACGACTGTGCGTATATATAGCGTATAGCATGGCTTGCATACTAATGAGCCGCTTCACACTAAATCACTACGCACCACTACATTCTAAATTCCATGACAAACTGCCATTTTATTTGTTATTAGTTACAAACAGCCACAACCAAAATGAATGACATTTCATCTGTTTCCTTTAATATATTTGGGGATGAAACTCCACATAACTGGTACAACACCAACTTTCTGAGTGAAGACAGCAGACCATCTGAAATAAATATTACTTCCTTAGTGTTATTTGAAACTCCCCCCATCATCACAGCTTGTGCTCAGTCCTCTAGTTTCTAGTGAGATAGCACTTTCGATGCAGAAATTCACAATAAACAAACACGCAATTTATTTTCAATAAGCGAACAATGAATTAAATTAAATTAAATCTGGGACTATATTACACTGCGGATGTATACACAAAAAAATGTTCTGGTTTTGTCTTAATTTAAATGTGTTTTAATTATTTTAATTATTTTTCTTCTCACAAATGACAGGTAGCCTCGTTATAAGCGGTTTAAACCACTTCGGGTCGTGTGGTTCCGATGATATATACCACTTCTGGGGTGGTTAAAGACGTGGTATATATCATGGGATCCGCATGGCCCGTCATGGTTTATACCTTACGTTTAGAATAAAGCATTGCCCTTTAACTATGGTTATCAGTGTCTCTGTCTCTCTCTGTCATGGTGCATGCTGGGAGTGTGTGGAGTTTGGGTGAATGGCTAAGTGAGATGCTGTGAGTAACTCTATCTTTTAACTTTTCTACACTGTTTTAGTCATTTGTTTGCACTCTTCTTAATTGTTTTTGTACGTGTTCTGTGGTTTTATAACGCTTTAGGGCTACTATGGCCCAAAGAGGGGGGAAGACCTGGTCTGTGGAGGATTGTGTACTGGCAGTGGGTAGGATAGTAGGGTGTAATAATGTAAAGTAATAATGTAAAGTCTGCGTCGAGCATGAATCGAGCCATGGTGATTTCTCTCAGTGACGAGGTAGGGTGTAATAATGTAAAGTCTGCGTCACATATGAATCGAGCCATGATGATTTCTCTCAGTGATGAGACTCTAGTGAATAGATCAATTTTATAGAGCAGAAAAAGGAAAGTTGTTGGTAATGATAACATCAATATGCTCAGTATTTTTAGATTATTGCTAGCCACTAGGATTAGGCTGGAGCATAGTTTCTTTAAAATGATGAACAACATAGACACATTTAAATGTGTGTAGTGTGTATAGAGTGCTGTGTGTGAGCTGCAAAATAATGAGCTAGTCCTGCTGTTTTAATGGTTTTAAATTGCAGTTTTGCACTTTCTTGTGGTTGTTTATTCATAAATTTGATATGTTGTAGGGGATAGAATGTTTTGATTTGAGAAAAATGTCTTTTTCGCTTTCTGTTGTTTAATTTTTGTTGAATATTTGACTAGATTTAAAAGTCTCTCTCTCATGGTGCACCCTGGGAGTGTGTGGGTAGAGTTTCTGAGTTAGTGTGAGCTGCAGTTCTTTCTTTTTTCTTACTTTTTACTGTTTTATTAGAGGATTCGTTCAAAGTTTTGGGTGTTGTTTTCAGAGGGGGGCTGACATTTGTCAGCCTTTCCAAATCATCATGATAAGTTCAGGGGGAAAGGATCCACTAGTTCTTCTTCTGAAAAATGTACCCACAGGCATAGAGTTAAGATCGCTCCTGAACAATTTTGCCCCCTGGTGTTGGTGGTTGGGGGGGGGTTGTAAAATGTGAAAACATTAGATCTGCTGCCCGAATGAACGGTGCTATTGTTGTGTTTCTCTCCAGCATGGAGTTGGTAAATGGTTTAGTTCAGGGGTGCACAATTCCGGTCATGGAGGGCCGGATCCCTCCTGGCTTTTGTTCCAACTGTGTTCTAAATTACTTAATTAGACCAATAATTGGTAATAATTGGTCCAATTAAGTAATTTAGGGCAAGGTTGGAACAAAAGCCAGGAGGGACACCGGCCCTCCAGGACTGGAATTGTGCACCCCTGGTTTAGTTGAACAGGGTATAGCACTGCACGGTACATTTACACCTGTGTTACCCCTTGCTACTCTGACAAGAAAGCTCGCTTCATCTAATGTGCTCCCATTTTTACGCAGTTAAACATTAGAGAGGGGATTGGCCAGACACAGGCAGATTGTGTCTGGGATCAAGATAATCCTGCTGGGGATGTAAAGCTCAGCAGCTGAAACACATTGTCTTGTTCTGAAGTCAACTGTATATGATTCTTAACAATATAAATGAAGACCTAAATGTTTGAAGTTTCAAATTGATAATTATGTATGGCAGGGCAGCACGAGTGCAGAGACTGCCAGGTGGCAATGTAGAGGAGCAGCAGGTTGAAAAGGGCTTATAACCAGGAGGTCCCCGGTTCAAATCCCACCTCAGCCACTGACTCACTGCGTGACCCTGCGCAAGTCATTTAACCTCCTTGTGCTCTGTTTTTCGGGTGAGACGTAACTGTAAGTGACTCTGCAGCTGATGCATAGTTCACACACCCTAGTCTCTGTAAGTCGCCTTGGATAAAGGCGTCTGCTAAATAAACAAATATAATAATAATAATAATTATCTGACAATGAAGAAACAAGGTACAATATGTGAATTAGATAATCTGTAGGTCTGCTGCTAAAACATCATGAGTTAGTGTGTCTATCTTTGCACTTAATGGCGGGCTCCCGAGTGGCACGTCCAGTAAAAGCATTCGCGTAGAGTGCAGGATGCGCCCTATAATCTGGATGTCGCCGGTTCAAGTCCAGGCTATTCCTTTGCCGACCAAGGACGGGAGCTCCCAGGGGGCAACGCACAACTGGCCGAGGGCCACCTGGGGGGAGGGAGGGTTAAGTCGGCCAGGGTGTCCTTGGCTCACCGTGCACCAACGACCCTTGTGGTCTGGACGGGAATCTGCGGGCTTGCCTCTAAGCTGCCAAGGGCTGCGTTGTCCTCCGACACTGTAGCTCTGGGTGGCTGCATGGTGAGTCTGCAGTGTGTAAAAAAGCGGGCGGCTAACAGTACACGCTTCGCAGGACAGCGTGTATTCGTCTTCGCCCTCCCGAGTCAACGCAGGGGAGGGGAGAAAATAACAAAAAACTAATTGGCGACTACTAAATTAAAAAAAAAATTGCAATTTATTAAACTGCTTTCTATTTGTTTATACCCCTTATCGACCTTGTTTATATATATATAATTTATTTGTATTGGACTTTGGAGTTTGCGAGGGTTGCCCCAGGATGGGCTCTCACTCCAGCGGCATGGCGGGACTGACACGGCTTCACTTGATAGTGGGGTCTCGGTGGAGGGCGGTCTGCTTTCCATCGGTAAGATCGTTGGCTTTAATAAATCTGTTTCCCGAATAAATAAAGCCTCAGTTGTGTTTTTAAGTCATGAAACTCGTGAATAAGATTGTTGAAGAAGGTTTTAGTGTTAATGGAACATTTTTAACAGCAATGCCCCTATCAACTCCGCTTAAAAAGGCCACTTTCCCCATTTTATCCCAAATGTTATGACTGAGCATGAGCCAGCGAGGTATGGTAAAATAATACCTCCCATGAGAACAATCCCTTTAGGCTGCAAAAACCCTGACATCAAACATGCAATGTTTTATCGCAGGCAGGTGTTTGTGCTGCCGCACAACCCTGGGGAGGAGCTCAGTGTAGCTTGGAAATGCATTATTGAGGGAAAATAATAGATACTTTTTTGCAACAGCAGATTCAATTAAATGTTTTAACTGTAGAGAAAAGGGCCACTTAAAATCTGCCTGCCCAAAATTGAGAACGACGACTGGTGCGGAGGGCAGCGCAGATGAAGGGGTAGAGGCTGGTCAGGCCTGGGGTGATCAGGGAGCTCAGGTGGAGGGGGCGACGGGGAGACCTATGCCTGCACCCCAGGCTAAAAGAGGGACTGCTGTGGCTGAACACACCCCAGAGCACCAGGCCACTGTACCAAAAAACTCTCCTTATTCAGAAAGCATCTTTACCATGGCCAATCAAAAGAGAATGATAACAAAAAAGCAATTGCATACTTTCGAATGATCGGAGGTCGGGGAATCGAGTGGGAGATGTCCGCAGATGGTGAAGAAGGCGAGGAGGAAGGAGAGCTCTCTGACACCTCGCTGTTCTATGACGTCTCGGCCAGCCAGCCCAAAAATAAAAAGCTGTACTCGGTAGAAAAGTTCAACAAATTCCTTGAGGAAACAAAAGGTTTAGAAAAGCTACTTTAGGGGAGTTTGACAGGAAAAAGATATTGTTTGAAGAAATTTGTATGTAATGTTAGAAAAATTGTTAATAATTTATAGGGCTTTTAAATGGATCGATTTACTTTTATAGCTATTACCCTTGTTTCTTGTTATTTTTTATTGTCCTTTTATTTTTGATCCTCCATGGAGAAATTTATTTTTAGCTCTTTTAATGTAAATGGCTGTCATGATTTTAATAAGAGAGCCTAGTTATTTAATTTTATCGAGCACAAAAAGGTGATTGTTTTTTTAAAGCAGGAGACTCACTCTGACAACAACAATAAAGCGCTTTGGCTGAAAGAGTGGAAGGGGAGGTGTTTTTTAGCCATGGCTCGAATGTTCGTGGGAGGATGGCTGTTTTATTTTCACTAGGATTGAGAGCAGAGGTTGTGGCTGTGGAGGTGGTAGTGCAAGGGAGGCTTTTAAAAGTTGTATTGAAATTAAATGGCATTTTTATCTATTTTTTTTAGCATTTATGCCCCCAATTTAAGCGGTGAACAGATTTTATTTTTAAAAAAATTAACCTGATTTTAGAAATGTGTGACTCAAAAAATGTAATACTGGTTGGTGGGCCTTGAATTGTATGTTTTATTTTAACTGATTTGAGCTAGTTGACGTCTGGAGAAACATAAACAGCACTACTAAACAGTTCACTTGGATTAAAATGAGAAATGGTCACATATCTGGAGCACGTCTAGACCGTATATACAGTATATACACAAAAACACAACCTAACAGAATCACTCACAGCAGCTTTCATCCCACATCTCTGTCTGATCATCATGTCATCACTACTTTCTTCTGCTTACCAACACACTAAATCCTACTGGCACATTAATATCAATCTGTTACAGGACACTCAGTTCAGTCTCTTTCACACTGTTCTGGGATAACTGGAGGATAGAGAAGAGGCACTTCTCCAGTTTGAGGCAGTGGTGAAACATGGGAAAAACTCAAATAAAAATGTTCTACCAGCAATACACCCAGTACATCACTAGACAGGTAGATACAGCAGTCAACCAGTTAGAGAGTGACATTTTAGAGATTGTGAGAGCGCTGGGACGCCAGGGCTCAATGGGGGAGTATGGCAGCCTGAAGGAGAGGAAGCAGTGCCTGGGCAGCCTGCCAGAGGAGGTCAAGGTGCGCTAATCAGAGCAAGATTCATCAAACTAAAACACATGTATGCCCCCACAGCCTTCTTCATCGGCTTGGAGAGGAAGGCAGCTAAGCAGAAACAAATATTGCTGTTGAAGCTGCCTAGGGGGAGAGAGAGGTCTCCAGCCCTGTAGAAATCCTCCAGGCCACGGTGGTCTTTTACTCTGAACTGTACTAGGCTGAGGGCTGCGACCAGGATGAGATGGAGCGACTGTCGGATGGTCTCCCCAGCCTGGGGGGAGCTCATGACTGCCGTTGCACAGCTCTCCAATGACACAGCACCTGGGCTAGACAGACTGCCAGCTGAGTTTTTTAAACGTTTTTGGAGTTGTCTGGGCAGTGACCTACACCAGGTGCTGGAGGAGTGTGTGGTGGAGGGAGAGCTCCCCCTGAGCTGCCACAGGGCAGTACTGACTTTGTTGCCCAAGAAAAGAGACCTCTGCAAGCTAAAAAATTGGCAATCGTCCTGTGTCTTTGCTGTGCTGTGATTACAAGCTTCTGTCCAAAGCACTGGCCGCCTGCCTTAGAGACTGCATGAGTGAGAAAGGTGGCACCCCCCTGCCTCCGGCGTTCATGCGGCTGAACTGGGAGGAGGTGTTGGAGAAGGTGGCGGGGAGGCTGCAGAGCTGGCAGTGGCTGCTGATCTGCCTGTCCTTCAGGGGGAGGGTCCTGGTGATCTATGCTATGGCACAGACTGATGTGTCTGGACCTTCCCCCAGGTCAAGCTGGTCAACTTCTTCTGGAATGGAAATTGCTGGTTGCGGCCAGCCATGCTGTACCTACCCGAGACGATGAGGGGCAGGGGCTGAGCTAATAGAGTGGTGTTGGAGGAGCGGGTTTGAGCAGATAGATTGGACTGAATGGTGTTGGAGGAGCAGGGCAGAGCTGATAGATTGGACTGAGTGGTGTTGGAGGAGCGGGGCAGAGCTTCCGCGGCACTGGGCCTGCGCTCGGTCTGTTTAGTGGAAAAGGTGCTGGTGGAGATTAAACCCTCCCTGAGCCCTGCTGTGGCAGTGTTGGAGGAATAGGGGCGGAGCGGCCTGGGATTCTACTATCCCTGGACAATGAAAAAGATCTGACATTCCACTCTACAGAGAAGAGACAGCTGTACAGCCTCACTCTCAAAGCTTGTCATTACACCCAGCTAAAAGACCTGACCGACACCAAACGATGGCAGTGAGTGAGTCAGTGCGGCTGGCCTGGAGGGAGCTGTACTGCCCAAGCACCAGCACATACTCCATGGCATCATGGCCATGAACTGCTGACTGAGCCAGGTCAACCCAGGAGTGGGGGGTGCAGTGCCCCTTTTCCCCCATGGTGAGGCATTCCACCTCTTCAGTGGACACTTTTTACTATTTTAGTGGATCTACTGGCGACCCTCAGGGTGCTTTTTACTAAAGAACTGTTGATTTTTAATATTAACACTAGAACCGCCACCGCAGTCATTTTGATGGTTTTCATTTTAAAAATGTAAATTACTCTGCTTGTGTGAAAGACACGCGGTTGTCCGTTCTTGACTTTTCCTAAAGACATGTATTAAATGGCATTTGAAAGGCAGGATCCCAAAATAAAAATGTTATAATAATCCCCTCTACCTATAACCGCCAGAGCAGTCATTTTGACTGCCTTTTACATTACATGTTTTGATTTTGAATATAACCTACAATATTCTATTTTATTTTTATATACAAGCCTGTTGTTATCTCATCTGGACCTGCCAGCCACCATCTCCTTTGTTTTGTACAAGGAATGCATCTGGGAAAATATCAGTTGGAGAGATTTCATCTTGAAGCTAGCCACAGCACTTCAGCCGAAACATTTCAATCAGAAAACTGCAAAGCAGCAGCTCAACCTGGATTCTGTGCTGCACCAAGTGACACACACGCATATGTTACTTTTGTTTTAAATTAAAAACTACTTTCGTTTTTACAGTTTTGAATGTACAGTACTTATAGCTGTTTACACCTGTTTACACACTAGTTTCTTTTGAAATGTTTATTTTATTAGTTTTTCATTTTTTGAAGTAGTGCTTTATATGCATAAAGTTAGAAAATAACCCCTTTAATGTTTAATTGTTCATTTAAATACAGCGTTTCGGCTGTGCACATGTTTGATATGATGTGCTTGAATAAAACTTTTGAGTTGTATCGGATAGTTTGTCTTTCATTTTAATACTGATGTTGTTTAAAATGTAACCTTCACAATAACTACCAGCGGCGGTTTAAAATCCTGCAATTGCATATATCCTTTCAAATATTCAAGTATCCTGACCAATCCCTGCACAGATGAGACCAGGAAACAGGACTTTCAATGAAATAAGAAGTACTTTTATTCAAAATTAACAAATAAATTAAGCAATACTGAATTTAATAAAAAGGAAAATAAAAATCGCCTTGGATAAAGGCGTCTGCTAAATAAACAAATAATAATAAAAATAATAAAAATCCTAACCCTCATCAGGGTATTAGCTACACTTTGACTTTTTATGTCCCTCTCTATTCTGTAAACTAATGAAAAATAAAAATGCTAAACAAAGACTGAAAACACAAAAGTTAGTTTGGGAAATCTTCTCTGGATTTCCCCTTTGGAAAAGTACACTTTTTGTCTCTGCAATTTTTCGTAATCCACGTTTCTTTTATATTGTATATAGCAAAATAAAAAGGTAAAACAAGTCTCGAACACAAAAACAATAAATACCATCCAGGTCAGGTTGGGTACCTTGCCTTCACTGTTCCTGTTCATGTTTTTGTTTTTGATTAAGTTCACGGGGCGGGAGCCAGGCTACCTGTAGTGACGTCGCCTGACTTCTTGGAGAGCCGCCCACAGTTAGGACCAAGCCCTCGGCAGGATGAGGTCCGAGTCATGGTGAAGTCACCGCCACAGTTCGGTGAGACTGCATCGTGGTGAGGCAACCTCCAGGGCTGGGCGCACAGCACCCTCAGGGACATAGAGTTTGTAAAGATTGAATACATATAGAAAAGGGGTCCCTGTCTCTTGGGGGACCGGACATAAAGAAGGGATCCCCATCTCTTGGGGGATCCGACATACGAAAGAGGGGTCCCCATCTCTTGGGGGTCCACCGCTAAATAATCCTGTATGTGCAGACAAACAAAAGAACCGCCAATGCATATACAAAGAAAGAAAGAAAACATTTTAACACAGAAAAGAAAGTTAGTAACTGGCTCCCTACTGACTATGTGAAGACCCTCCGCTCAGTGGAAAGGAAAAAAATCCCCTTTCTTTTTAGTGGGAAAACCTTTGGTGGTCCCGACGGAAGGGTTGTCCCCACTCCGGACATGCTAGCAACAGACTGTTTTGCAGCAGATATATCAGATGGGGAAGAATGTATGTATGATTCAACTGCTGATGAGGTACAGTGCCCCATATTTTTAATTAGATGCTGGTTAATCTTTTCTCTTGCTTCTGATGTGGCTGCCCGATTCTGAATGAATGAGTATAGAATTGTGGGGGAAATCCTGCTCTGGAAACCAATGTAGACAGATGAGATGTGAACCAATGTCTGGATATAACAGTCCGGCTTGAATCGATGAACAGGGGGTCAGAATTCAAAATAGGTTTGGGTTCTGTGATATATTTCTGCATGGAAGCATACAGGCATAGAGGAGAGTCAATTGTTGATAGTTGAATAAATTGACCTTGCCGGAGCTGCGCAGGAAGAGTATAAAGAGGGATTCCAAGATGAGCGTGAGATCACTGCAGCGAATACCAAGCATAGGAAAGCTGGCAATTTTAGGAACTGCATATTCTGAGAATCTTAAAAAATTGTATTGTGAAGTCCAGCGCCATTATATAGCGCCTGCCCCATTGCCACATGTCAGAATAAATTTCTGGGCGTGGCATTTAACATATTTGCCGAAGCGATTCTGATGACAGAGCAGTGGGTCCCAATTAGACAATACAGCACTGCGTGAAGACCTGCTGAAACCAGGTTTATTTAATGGCGCAATCGGGAACATTGTTATTGAACACACTAGAAAATGTAAACTAGTCAGCAACTTACAGAACGAGGAAATCAAAGAAGCAAAAGTAAAGACGAAGAAAACTACAAAACATAAGAACCTGAACAGTATTCTTTATAAATTAACAATGAACAAATATATGAATAAAATAGCCTCTGTTGCAGAAACAATGCAGTACTACAGAGTGCTTACCAATGAAAGATGCAGGAGTGGCAGAACATTGAGGAACAATGTCAGCAACAGCTGAGTTTAAATAAGCAAACAGTAACTGATATCTGTCACTTACTGCAGGCAGATCTAGCAAACGAAAGTGGGAGATACAATAGTTTGCCTGTAGCGGTAATAGTATAGGCAGCTTTAGCTTTTTACACCACTGGTTCCTTCCAAAGGACTTTAAGTTATGCTACAGGTATTAGCCACTGTGCGGTAAGCCGAGGTGTACAAGGGATGACTGCAGCTTTAGTCAAGCATGCAGGGAAATTCATTATGTTTCCATTGTCTGGCGAGCTGAAACAAAGCAGAGGTTTTTAGCTGAGTGTGGTTTCCCCAAGGTCCTTGGACAGATTGCACATGACAAACAGCTACGAGCACCCATGCAGAATAGTCACCTTTACATAAACCGTAAAGGTGTCCATTCTGTGAACGTGCAAGTAGTCTGTGATGCAGACAATATCATCACACATGTGTATGCAAACTACCCCAGTTCAGCTCATGACTCGTTCATTCTTACAAACTCACAGCTAACAGCGTTGTCTGAGCAAGATGACAGTCTGAACGGCTGGCTGTTAGGTGACTATGGACACCCACTTAAACACTGGCTTATGACACCGATTTACAAAGCCTAAAATTCCATTATTACGACTTTTAAAAATACATTTTGCAACTTATCTGTAGTTGCAAAGGTGTTTTGCGACCTGTTTCTGCCCCTTTTGAAAATCAGACTGTAAGTGGCTATAAAAGTTAATGTCACATTATATATTTTTTTTCTACAAGTTTTTTTACTAGTACAAATGCAAAGTGTTATTTTTGTGTGACTATGTTGTAAAACAAATGTATAAATTGCTGTCAAGCACACAATATAATACTACATTATTCTCTTTATTTATTTTCTGAAGTAAATGCAACAAGTAAACAATATCTGTTCATTTTTTAACATTTATAATTATAAAACAGTTTATAAATAAGCCCTATGTCTTGTTCTAGTAGTTTACAATAGCTTACCTGCACGGTCTATTATTATCAGTATCCTATCGGTATTGGCCGATATGGGTAGATAACCATCGTCTATCAGTATCGGCCAAGAAAATCTTTATCAGTTCACCCTTAATAAAAATACTACAAAGCTACAAGAACATTTTATGATGGGAATAAGCTATTTAGCCCATCAGAGCTCACAATTTTCCTATAAACTAAGTCATGTATGTCTAGCAGCTGTGTTATCGCTGATTTATTCCACGCATTCATATTAAATAATGGTAGCTACGTGTTGCTAGTTTTCTGGGACTTTAAAGAAAAAATACAATTAATTTTTTTTTTTACTTTAAATCTAAATAAACAAGCTTGCTGTATAATTTTAACTTTTCTTATATTATAACAAAATACGTACCAACACATTTTAAACAATTCACTGCTGCAAGTCGTTCTATTGAACCTTGATAAAGTCCATCATAGTCTTTTGTTTCAGTGAGGAAAATATGTTTGATGGGATTCAAGTAACTGCCTCATCTGTTGCGCTGCTGTTTTGACGTGTGCTCCATAGGCTTTAGACTGACGCATGCGTCTTTATGTGTGTGTGCGTGTGTGTGTGTGTGCGTGTGTGTGCACCACAGGGATTAAGTCTACAGTGGCAATAATGTACTGTATTTCAGAGATAAAACTTGTCAAGGAGCAGCGGATAATTTAAGTCGTGGATGAATGGGGTGTGGATAAATGAGGTTCTACTGTACTTAGTACTACAGTAAATGTGAAATAATGTCTTATACCAGTATTTTTTGTTTAAAAAGCCCGGCCCATCGTTTAGGTGCTATTTAGTAAAGTTAATTAATAAGCAAGATACTGTGAAAAACTTATTAAAAACAGTGCTGGAAATGAATGTAGTATAAACACATAGATGCAGAGTTTCATGAAAATGGCTGTTGGTTAAAAATATAAATATGTGGGGCTAAATCAATAGTTTTAGAAGTCATACAGCATTTCTTCACCTCCCCCAGCTCCCCCACAACTCAAAACCATCTATTCTACCAGTAGGTAGCTGTGATTGTAGTATGTGATATACTGTATATGTATGTGTGTCAAAAGAGCCAATGATTCCATATGTTTAACACATCTTCATCAAGGCAAAGTGTGTTTGAAAACTAACAGTGGAGGAACTTATAGGGTTTTGATGCCACGGCAACTACACTCACTTATTTCTCTTTAAATGTATGAATGAGTTTTTAATGTAATTGACTACACTGGTTATGATGTACCAATCTACTATTCCTTTCTATTTAAACCTTTAGGCATCATGGTATTGAGTCTATGTACTGTATCAAGTTGTTTCCTTTATTCTTCTGTATCGTACATTATCTCGTTTTATTTCTTCTAAAACTACAAAGTGTAGGTCATTCGTGTTAAGTTCATTTTTTTTTGAAGTTTTGAACTATTGGTCCATTTACTTTTTTATTTCTTATGTTTAATAGGAGATTCTGTATTATTTTATACAGTATAATGCTGTACCTGTCTCTCCTACATATTTGATTTTGTTAAATTTTTTAGCAACTGTGGCAATGTGCTCCGCCCCTGTGTGCATTTCTGTGTTGTATGTTGCGTGTGTTAATGTTGGTGTATAGAGATTGGTACACGGGATATAAACGGGTCTGTGTTTCACGTGTATTTAAAAATGTAGATTTGTATGTAGGCACGAGGATGGCACAGATCACTTCACATGCTGGTTAAAATGTAATGTGTGGTCACGGGAGTACACTTAATTAATTCACGTGCAGTTGTACCGAGATTCCAATTGAATGATTGACTAGCAATCGAGTCTCGGTACAACTGCATAAAAGCAGCATGTTTTCACTCACTCGGGGTTGGGTGTTCGGTGAGTAGTGAACGGGAGAGAGAGAAGGAGAAATAAAGTTAAAGATAAAGTTAAATAACAATTGCTATCGCGTGCTGGTAGGACCAGCACGATACTTGTTTGTTTATTTACTCACCGTGTTTGTTTGTGTGTCTGTCTGTGCACCGTTTGTTAAGTGTTAGTCCGTTTTGTTTGTCTCTTTTATTTTGGCGTGAAGTGCCGTGTCCTGTTTTTGTGTTCTGTTTAAACCTTTTATTTTGTTAATAAACGCTGAGTGCTACCATTTGCACTCAGCTACTCATCACCACCGTCTGTCTGTGTGTTTCTTCCGGGTCTGACGTGTCACCACTCAGCCAGCCTTGTGACAGCAACATATACCATAAACAGGGTTGCTGGTTTTGCATGACGAGTTTCTTATGACTGAAGATCTATTTTCTGTATTTGTGATTACACTTTTATCTTTACAACTGTATTTACACACTTCACATGGGCTCGTACCAGTTTTAATGTCCTTTACTATGCCTATGCTCCGTTTATGTTTTCTGTGGACCAAAATGTCAGCTAAATTTGCATTCCTTCTAAAAGCGCTTTTGAAAATATCTTTTTCAATTTTTCTGAATTATGAAGTATACGTAAATGCTTCCAAACTATATTTGAAATGTTGGGTAATAATTTACAATCTGTATTTTTTAATGGCATTCTTTCATACCTTCTTTTCTCTTTTATTATACTCAAGTAGTTATCCTCTTTTTTTAAGATTTATTATCAATTCCTTTCTCAGTTTTTATAGTAATTTTCATCAGAACATATTATTTGTATCCTTATACCAAGTCCTTTAGGAATGTCTCTATTAGTATGGATAGGATGTGCAGATGACATATGTGTGTATATATATATATATATATATATATATATATATATATATATATATATATATATATATATATATATATATATATCAACCCTGAGAAAGGGGTGCAAAACAACCCCTGTTTCCAATTAACATCCAATCACATGTAAGGATATCCTGCAATATTCAAAGTTTTGAGAGATGCTCAGTTTATACACACTGGGGTGCCGCTGACAAAGGGTTAAAAACATAGACTCTCGGTAAAAATAGACTCTGAATAGATAGTGGGATTTTGAGGATACCTGACAAGTCCTTCTGTGCATATATGTTCCGTTTGCAACCAAGTAATGAATGTCTTTCCCTAGGTGACAATGGCATTGTGACAGGTAGGACCCTGTCGCTGGTTCTTGTATGGATGTGTGCCTTTATAGAAGCAGCTGAGACGCCAACAGGAGACACATTGCTAGGCAACTAATTGAGCAGGAAGGCTCGCCTGGTGCTGAGCTAATCGGGAGGTCCTGATTGGCTAGGGAGCGTGCCCAGGGAGACTGCGTGCAGCTCAAAAAGCGTCTGCGCCACAGCTCGAGGCTACTGTAAGACCATGGCTACACAGACGTGCGCTGAGCGAAAGCTTACTTTGTTTACATTGAGGAGGAGACCGTCCGCGCCGCAGGATAACTACTACGCAACTCTGCAACTGCAAGACGGCACCTGTGAAGCCACTGCCCTGCCAGGATTGCTGAAAATACCTGGAGTCACCGGGAGGCCGGGACTTTGGGAGCAACAGCAGTAGGTTAGCTTAGGGGATTTGATCCCAACAACAGTATAGCGAGGTTTTTGTAGTGTAGTAGTTTCTTGGAGCAGGACGTCTCTTTTAGTGGGGCTAGCGCTCGCCACGTGTGGCACACTCCACAATTAGTCTGGCAGCATTATGTTATGCATTGTAGCAAAGTGGTTCTGTGATATTGCAGGTCCTCTTGCAATGTTGCAGCACAAAAGCTGAAGAAAAACAAGTGGCTCTAGAACTTGCAGACACTTGACACAAGTGATAGTTACAGCTGACAAATGTGTAGACCATATGAGGGAACAGCAACTGATGAGATAACGTTTCACACTTCACCTTCCAAGGGTACGAAGTGTGATTCAGAAAGATGCAGGTTTTGTGCTGAAATACACTGTATCTAGCTATTTCTTTTCATTTCAGACTGAAAAGAGAATGACACCTGTTGAATTGAGGGTTGCAGATTATGTGGACATGTGTTTTCGAGTAGGCTAGGCTGTTTAGAAAGTGCAGTTGAAGTTGTTGAAGTGTCCATGTTAAATATCCATTACTGTCATAGTCCTTCACCAATGGCGTGAGCGGATGACACCTGCCAACAACAGAATGACTATGAGTGTCTGCTGTAATAGTGCTATTATCTCTGATGTATCTGAATTTAGTAAGTTGCACCAATTTTCAATTGTACCATACATTCCATTGCAATAAGTGTCTTTATTTATTTATTTTAAATATTTTACTGAAGAACAAATCCCACAAGATTAAATCATCAGACCATGCCTAAAGTAATACATATGTTGGAACTTTATTATTTGCTTCAGCATTAAAAATGAAGGCTGTAAGAGACAGACAATTCACTCTTACAGAAACATAGTGACAAACAGTGAGGAGCCCCTGCCACCTTCGCAGTTTTGTCTTGTACTTTTATTTTCTGTTTGTTCATTAAACTGCGCAGCAGCACTTTAACTGCAGTTTCCTTGCCTCTGAGTCTCTTTGCCTGCCGAATAATATCTGGGCCCACGACGCTACCCTTTCACATATGGTGTTAGCGGTGGGATAGCGCCCCCTAGAGACTCTGAGCGGGACTGTAGTTTAAAAAAAAGGGAAGGAAGAGCTGTAAAAAGCGACAGCCGCTGCAACAGCAACAGATGCCACTGGGGGATGTCAGCCAAGTCTACGTGGTAGACGAGTGGTGCCCTGGTTGTGGGGAGTTTGGGCACACCATGGCCATCTGCCCCACCCAATACCAGGGAGAGGACGGGGCTGCCAAAGCGAGCCAGGACCAGGTACCCCAGGGGAGACCCCAGAAGTGGGAGATACCAGCTGCGGCCGCAAAACGGGAGAGCAGCTGGGATGCCATCCTCCAGGCGGTCATGTACAACTGCTGGTGCCCCATCTGCGGGGAGCGGGGGCATTCCCCACTCAACTGCCCACTCCTACCAGAGGGGTGCCTGCTGCACCCATTCCCACCAGCAGAGGGAGGATGCCTGCTGGTTCCATCTCCACCAGCAGAGGGAGCAGGCCAGCTGGTTCCCCCGCTGCAGCCAGAAGGTGAGGAGCCCCTGCCTCCTTCGCAGCCAGAAGGGGAGGAGCCCCTGCCGCCTTCGCAGCCAGAAGGGGAGGAGCCCCTGCCGCCTTCGCAGCCAGAAGGGGAGGAGCCCCTGCCGCTTTTGCAGCCAGAAGGGGAGGAGCCCCTGCCGCCTTCGCAGCCAGAAGGGGAGGAGCCCCTGCCGCCTTTGCCATCAAGAGGAGAGGAGCAGCCTTCATGGCCAGGGGCTCCCCTCCCGCCGTCTCCATTGCCTGGGGATGCCAGTTCGCCATCGCCTGGGGCTGTCTGCTGTTCCGCATCGCCTGGGGTTGCCTGTGTCTCCTTTGATTCTCCTAGGGTCGCTGCTGGTCCTGCTTCGCCTGGGGTCGCAGAGGGTCCGCTGCTGTCTCAGGCGCCTCCCGAGGGTCCGCTGCTGCCGGCGTCACCTCCCGAGGGTCCGCTGCCGCCGGCGTCGCCTCCCGAGGGTCCGCTGCCGCCGGCGTCGCCTCCCGAGGGTCCGCTGCCGCCGGCGTCGCCTCCCGAGGGTCCGCTGCCGCCGGCGTCGCCTCCCGAGGGTCCGCTGCCGCCTGCGTCGCCTCCCGAGGGTCCGCTGCCGCCGTTGCTTGGGGTCACTGCAGGCTTCGCTTTGCTTGGGGTTGCTGCCAGCCCTTCATGGCAGCAGGGAATACTGTGGCCGGAGCCGCACAAAGGGGAGCTACCGGCTACGAAGAAGGGGGGGGGAGGTGAGGAGACTACCTGCACCACAGTCCCGACCACCACCCCTGTGGGAGAGGGAGGACAACAGGGGACTTGAGGGAGGGTGGATGGCTTTCAAAGGTGGGGGGGAGGTGGCCGTGGGGCCATGTGTGCTGCGCACAAGGGGGGGGAAATGTGGCAGGGCAGGGCCCTGCCTGTAAATAATAATACTGTGTGGTGATTTTGGTGGTGGTTGGCAGGGATGGAGTTAATTTCCTATCCCTGCCAAAATACATGTGAGAATGTGGCTGGAGCTAATTGAATAATTGATAATTAGGCTCCAGCCACATGGTATAAAAAGAGAAAATCCTTTGTTTGGTGGTGAGTTTTTGGGGGTGAGTTAACAGTTTGTCACTGTGTTTCTGCAATTTTTGTTTGACAAAGTACAAGGTTCAGTGAAGGCTCTGCCCAGACTGAACAGTTTTGTTTTTGTTTAAACTTTTGTTTTGGCCCTTGCGCCACTTATTTTGTAATTATTTATTGTGTGCAAGATTTGTTTTTGTTTGACCCTTTATTTTTGCTTGGTGAGCAGTGTTTTGTCTTGTACTTTTATTTTCTGTTTATTCATTAAGCTGCGCAGCAGCGCTTTAACTGCAGTTTCCTTGCCTCTGAGTCTCTTTGCCTGCTGAATAACATCTGGGCCCACGACGCTACCCTTTCACAAATGTGTTTAAATGTAAGTTCAACATACTGTATGTACCAAAAACTGACAGACAGACAAATGTATACATTCCAAAATTGTGTGAAATTATTAACTTTCCAAGTTTTGGCAAAATGTGCACTATACCCCTGTAAACTGCTGTATAAAATAATTGGCACTGCAGTTCAGCTATGAATGAGTTAAAACCATTCTGCAAACAGGCCTTATTCCTTATGAAGAATTAGCCTGCCACATGTTCATAAACTGCATCTCGCATTATGTACAAACATACACTGAGTGATGTGTTTGACATTATGTATCAATAAACATGCACCAATGAAGAGGTTTAGGGTTAAAATGGTGACAGCCCCTGGTTCAGTCCTGATTTGTCAATAGGGCAAAAGAATTTAACTTGGCAGAAGGCTAGGGCTTCTAAGGATTCTAGTGATTGGCTTTCATTTAGACAAATTAGAATAAATGTACACAAGCCATTAGAAGCTCTAAAGTAAACTATTATAACAGTCAACTCTGTAATCTTATTAATAATCCGAAAAAATTTTGGAACTCAGTTAATATTTTGGAGAATAAATCACTTTCTTCTCCATTACCTGTATCAATTACAGTTTTAATAGATACAAAATGCATGTTTAATGCTTTCAATAATCATTTAATTGAAGCTGGACATGTGTTTGATAGGTCTTCTTTATTTTTACTGTTTCAGCTGAACATGATTTAATGGTGAGGTTTTTGCATCCTTTTAGTTTTTCATTGCAGCCTGTTTCTGAACTATAAATACTGTCTGAGTTGGGCAAAATTGACCCTAAAAAGTCTGCTGGATTTGATGGTATTGATCCATTTTTTTAATTAGCTACTCATCTGATAGTATCACCTTTGACTCATTTATTTAATCTTTCCTTTATAACAGCGGAAATTCTTTTTTTAGATAGCAATAATGTTCTATCCATTATTCAGTCTCGTTTTTGTTCTGGGTATGGTTGTGTTACAGCAGGCTTTAACGTTTTAGATGCTATCATAATGGGTCTTGATAAAAAAAAATTATAGCTGTGCAGCTGTTTGTGTTGATTTATCTAAGGCTTTTAATTATCTTGCATGGTTTCAAAATTATTTTCAAAATACAGCTCAATGTGTAAAATATGATAGAATTGTTTCACAATATCGCACAGTTATTAACATTTTTTCCATAAGGTTCTATACTGGGCCCTAACTTTTTTCAATATTGTGGAAGGGTGGTGAGTAATTCACTGACACATGGGAGACACTGATGATCTTGACAACACCGCACAGGTGCCCAGTTTTATTATTAGTGGCGCAGTTCCACGTTTGGCCCGCAGAGGACGCTGTTGTCCGTGGTCTGCCTATCAGCAATGATAAAACAGAGCCACAGAGATACCAGAAGTGGTACTGTTACACAGTACAGGCGCACTCACAGGTGCTCAAACCAAAAATAAGCAAAAGGAGAAAAGAACAAGGAAAATAAAATACAGTAATCAAAAACTACAAATAAAAGGTGCTGCACTCGGCAGCTTCACCCCGACCATCACTACCCGCACGGTCCAGGTCTCCGCCCTACCCTCGCCACTCCCTCAGACTGCTAAAACAAATACTGATGGGGTCTGCCCAAGGTTTTCCCCGCTAACCATGTTTTCTTTCTGTTCTCTTTTATTTCTTTTGGGGTTTTCCTCCCCGGCCGTGTTCTGGATCGGGACCAGTACGTCCATACGTCTGTTCTCTCTCAAAGGGGCAGACCAGAGGGAACAGCAGAATGTTAATTTTATAGGGCCAGCAATTCCCCCCCAAGACCCGCCTCTCAGCCATTCAGAGAGAAGGAAAGCCCGCACACTCACTCTCCCACCTCTCCGTGTCACTGCCATGACTGACAGACAAATATTGACGGGCTGCTGCCCTCTTCCTGCAGCACTATGAACACATCAGAAGAGTCAGTACAGGCCTCCCCCTGTTACAAATATATATATTAATAATAATGCTCAGGTAATAGGCTACTGTCATATTCATCTTTATGCAGATGACAGTATTTTGTATTCAGTTGGTCCTACGCTGTCATTAGTAAAGTCTGATTTGCAACTTAGCTTTGATCAAATTCAACAGGCCTTCTATGACTTGCATCTTTTGCTGAACATTGATAAAACTAAATATATGCATTTTAATAGCAAAAATATAGGTTCTCTTGATAGAGTTTGCAAAATGTTTACTTCTAGTAAGATTGAATCAGAGCAAGTAGCAGTTTATAAATATGTAGACATTTAGTTGGACAGTACTTTGTCTTTTAAAAACCATGTTGATAAAGTTCAATCTCAAGTTAAATCTAGAATTGGTTTTCTCTTTCACAATAAATCATGTTTTACACGGCCCGCTAGGTATACTCTAGTCCAGATGTCTCTTCTTTCAACACTGGATTATGGTAATATTGTCTACAAAATGGCCTTGAAAGCTGCTTTGGGAAGCTTGATGCTTTATACCATTCTGCTGTAAGATTTATAACTGCTGCCTCTTATCTTACTCATCACTGTGATCTTCATATTATGGTTGAATGGCCTTCATTGCATATTAGGCGATTGGATCATTGGCTTAGGTTAGTTTATAGAACCCTGATTGGGAAAACCCCACTATATCTGTGCAACCTATTACAGTTCTCTGCCTCAGTTTACAATTTAAGATCAGATTAATTTATTAGATTGGTTCTTCCCAGAGTGTCCACTGTTTTTGGGTGTAATTCATTTCAGTTTGCAGCTGCTTATGACTGGAATGAATTTGAAATCAAATTCAAACTGCAGAGTTTTGTTACGGAGGATGTTGTTGAGGATCTGAATTCACTCTTGTCTGATGCATGTGTATGTACTTGTTAATGTGTTATTTATTTATTTCTTTTCTCTATGTTGTATTTGTTTGCTTTGTGCTTCTATGTTTGCCTCTTGACCAAATTGTAAATGAGAATTTGTTCGCAATCTTCTTATCTGGTAAAATAAAGGTTAAATGAAATGAAATGAGCCTCTTCAGTTTAAAGGTTAAAAGCCCTCAAACTGCATGTTAATCTAAGTTACTATTCTTAGCAATGTGCATGTTGTGGTTGCCAGAGAGGACACAGATCACACTACACGTGATTGCATTTTATGTCACCTATACATGCAATTTGACATATCTTCATCCAGGAATTTCTAACTACAAGGAAGATGATTTAGTGACTGTCTCTATATGTCATCCACTAATACACAGACAAGGGGCTCTATGTAGTAACATTACTTGCATGTTCGTAAATACTGCAAATTCAGAGCCTCCGTCCTTCGTACAATTTTGCATGCGGCGTACTTAACAGCTCTTTTCGTGAACAACTACCGTAATATCACCACAGGTTTACGAACAGCATAAATTACTGCTCATTATACAGGAGAGATCGGAGTGTGCATCTCATTATAAATAGATTTGCAACACCGAAAGTCAAAATCCATCCAGCAAAGATAAATGAGTGGTATAGTGAACAGAAAGAAGTAGTAGGCAAATATAACAGGATGGATCTATGGCTTCTGCAAACTCCGACCTTGATGCAACTATGGTACCTGCCAAATATAAAAGGAAAACAAATTTCCACAAAGACGACATTTACCTGTTAGTTAGTGAAATGGAAAAAAATCTAGAAATATTATTTAACACTTCGCAGGGCCAAAAAACATTAAGAAAAGAAACATGGAAAGAAATAACTAACAAAAATAAATTTAGTCAGACACTGTAAGCGACAGCCACTTGACATTTAAAAAAATGGCATGACCTTAGGAGGATTACAAAAAAGAAAGCAGAAGAAAATAAAAAAAGCAAACAGGACAAACTGAATGTAATGTTAAACGTAGCCCAGATCCTGGGCACAGCACAAACAAACCAAAACGTAGATCTATGAGTCTATGTATATTTTTGTTGTGTAAAGGAAAAAAGTACAGTACATGCAGTAGGCTACGCAAGTAAATACTTTTCATTGTGTTTCAGTCAGTGGTTAATTTGTTCCCCAGCACCTCTGGGCTTGACAAGGCATAGCCCCGGTATGCCTTAACTAGGAAAGTTAAAAATGTCATAAATGTTTTGCTCTCAAATGCGTTTTCTTACAATTCTCAACACAGTTTTATCCATTGCTGCGCTGCTTTAAATATAAATATACTCCTACTATACAGAGTTGTATTTAAATATTGTTATTATTTCTTGATTACTTTTTTAACTTATTTGGTATTAATACACCATACTTTCATCAGCATCAATTGCTTCCTGACTTCACCAGGTAATGGAGGGGCGGGGTAGTGTGTGTGTGCAAAAAGAAGAAAATAAGGAATCCTGCTTTGCATTGAAGTGTCTCTTTCTGTCGCATCAGAAGCAGTGATGTGGTGTCACAAAAGAATACCATCGCCTATTTTATACAGAATATTCTTCTCATTAGTGAAATGTGGCATACGTTACGTATATATTTACATATATAAGTTTTTGGTATATAATGCTGACAGACATATACATTACCGACACCTGAAACCTAATCAATTCATTTCAACCTAACAAATACTGTGTTGCCAAAATAAATAATTGTCATATATAATGTACGTGTGTGTGTGTGTTTATCTATCTACATATATACACACACGCATATATATATATATATATATATAGAGAGAGAGAGAGAGAGAGAGAGATAGATAGATAAACCTTTTTAGCGTGATTTAAATTATATTAAATCACTAAATGCTCATACGTACAGATTGATTACAGCATACATGCAACAGTCCCTATATGGTCGGGACAGTCCCGATTTCCCAGCAAATGTCCCGCATCCCGATGCATAGGAAGAAAGTCCCGATATTTACCCATAGAAAAAAAATCATTTATTCTGCACAGTAGAGTTAGTGAAAACCACACACTGTGCTCTTCGAACGGCTGACACATCTGCAGATCAAACTTACATAAAGGTAATTATGTTTATTTCTTGTTTATTTGTTTATTTCTTAGCGGACGCCCTTATCCAGGGCGACTTACAATTGTTACAAGATATCACATTATATTTTTATATACAATTACCCATTTATACAGTTGGGTTTTAGTTGGAGCAATCTAGGTAAAGTACCTTGCTCAAGGGTACAGCAGCAATGCCCCCCCCCCCTCATCTGGGATTGAACCCACAACCCTCCGGTCAAGAGTCCAGAGCCCTAACCACTACTCCACACTGCTGCCCTTCTGACATTTCTACTGTCATGATGGTCGTGTCTTGTTGAGTTGGGGGGGGTGTACGTCTATTATATGATAATGAGTGTTTTTTACATATGATTATTATTATTTGTTTATTTGTTATTATTTGTTTATTTAGCAGACGCCTTTATCCAAGGCGACTTACAGAGACTAGGGTGTGTGAACTATGCATCAGCTGCAGAGTCACTTACAATTACGTCTCACCCGAAAGACGGAGCACAAGTAGGTTAAATGACTTGCTCAGGGTCACACAGTGAGTCAGTGGCTGAGGTGGGATTTGAACCGGGGACCTCCTGGTCATAAGGCTGTTTCTTTAACCACTGGACCACACTGCCTCCCGATTTGCATGATGACTCCTCCCATGTGCATGATGCGTATGAATTGATTATTGTAATGCACTTTTTTCTGGTGTCCCACTTGCAGCTTGTTCAGAATACCACCGCTAGAATTCTGACTAAAACCAGGAAAAGTGAACATATTACCCCTGTTTTGGCCTCTTTACATTGGCTCCCTCTGCAGTATAGAATGCAGTGTGTGTGACATGCTATACAAATGTATTGTGGTTTGTTCTTTTTTTCTGCAATGTACTTTTGTAACAGGAGAGATCTGTGCTGACTGTCTGGCACATGCGTGGTTCTGCAGGAAGGGGGCAGCCTTGTAAGATCCGCCTGTCAATCATGGCAATGACACGGAGAGGTTGGGAGGAAGGTGTGTTGGCTTTCCCTCTCTCTGAGTGGTTGAGAGGCGGGCCTTGGGGGGTTGCTCGGCCCATAAGAACTGTGCTTGGTTGTGCATTCGGGTGGCCATGACCGGGGAAACCCAGTGACGCTAGCTGAGGAGGCGAGCGTACACAAACACCAGGCAGGAACACCAGTGACAGAAGGGAGAGAATAAAATCAGGCAAGCACGGCTGAGGAAGACAGCCAGCCTTAAATAAACCATTTATTAAAATATATGGTTACGTACCCGAGGGGACGTGTGTAGTGATAGGGGAACCTTGGTCACCGCAGTGTATAGTGTACAGCAAAGCGAAGGATGGAGATCCTGAGCTGACCGGCATAGCGGCAGTGGGGGCACTGCGTAAGCAGCACTTTTGTTTTGTAGTTTTATTACTGTGTTTTATTTTCCCTTTTCATTTCGCCTTTGGTTTTCATTATTATTTTTGAACACCTGTGAGTACGCCTGCATATACCTGTGTTGATAACCTGTGGTCCTGATTACCGTTGCCAGTATACAGGCCACAGACAACAGCGCCCTCTGTAAGCTAAAATAAATCAAAAAGAAAATAAATAAAACTGGGCACCTGTGCAGTGTTTGCAAATACAATCTTTTGTCTCCCGTGTCAGTGAATACCTCCACCCTTCCACAACTGTACAGTGCTTTTGCGATACTTTTGTATAAAAAGTGCTCTATAAATGCAATTATTATTAATAATAATAATAATAATAATAATAATAATAATAATAATAATAATGGTCAGTACAGTATATACATGGTTTATTAACACTTTATAGATATTAAATAAATTGTTTATTAGAATCTCTGGATTTCTTTTTAGATATGCACAGTTTCCTGATGTTTGTTTACAAATCTAGAACCAGTATTTATGTGAAAAATATTAAGGAAATGAAGGAATGATGGACGTGTAATTGTTGAACTGGAAAACCAAGGTTGCGTGATAATAGAAGTTCTATACCACCACAGTTACTACAATAATTACACCAACAAGAAATCCCTACATGCAGTCAAAGCACAACAAGAAAATAATATCATAGACCTATATCATAGACCAATAATAATAGACCTGTAAAGGGTTTGATATTGTCTTTCACCATCTGGCTGAGAAGATCCAAAAGAGAGTTACAGATGGAACAGAATTTCTCTCTATGTCATATGTTTCACACTGAGTTATATAGAATTGTTGCTGGGTGAAGGATTCGAAGCTCCGGAGTACAGAACTGAGAAGCTTAAGAATAAAATCTGTCATTCCTTCCTAAGATCTGTTGCCTTCTGGCAAATTATGCCATTGTAGTTTTTGATCAAGACATATATGCAAAAGCAGTAGATGTCATCTGGAAGAACCCTATGGAATTCAAGTGCTTACATCGGAAGTTTTCACATAGCTTGTACCCTCCTTGCTGTAATAGAGAAAAACTTTGCAGCTGCTAGATTCAGGGGCATCCTTCTAGAATCAGAAATCATTGGATCGGGATCTATCAATGGAGTGCTAGAAGGCCATCACTACAACAGAGCAGTCTGCATACATAAAGTTACGATGGGAGCCCTAATGTGACTTCAGTGGGAAACATTTAGACAATGGTTTGAGGAATGCAATCACAATGAGACAGAATTTCAGCTATTAGTAGAATATCGCATAATGCCAGCAAGACAGCTTTTACCCAGTTTTTCCTTCATGAGTTGTCCAAAGATAAATATGCAGAAATGTTTGGTAGCCATATTATCTATTATGGATTTAGCAAAAACTGCCATAAGTTTTATGCCAGCAATGGGAGGGTTTGGCATCAGGTTATAGAGGCATTAGTCTGTACAGTATAGGCATTGAGAAGGCAGATACTCATATGTTTCTGCATGCCAAACATGCATGCGATGAGGGAAACACCATTGTAGTGATCAAGACTCCAGACACAGATGTGCTAGTCCTGGCTTGCTTTTTGCAGAAGGAAATTCCAGCAAGAACTGTGATACACAGGAACAAGAATATGCATCTGATGGAAATGTGCAAGAACCTGAGCCTATCTGTGTGTGAAGCTCTGCCTGGAATGTATGCTTTCACAGGCTGTGCCACAACCAGTGCATTCCATGGAAAGGGGAAGAAACTCTACTTTGACTTAATTGTCAATAATAAAGGACATTGTTAGTCAATGAGCAAACTGGGGCAGCAGTTTGATAAAAGCAAATAGCTACTGAAGTCTTGTGAGTCTTTTGTCTGTTCCTTGTATGGTAAAGCAGGGGATGATGTTAATGAGTGCCGTTACAAACTCTTCTGCAGCAGAAATCTTCAGAGCAACCCGTTACCACCATGCAGAGCTGCATTAAAGAAGCACATACAAAGGGCAAACTACCAGGCTTATGGAGACAGGCTCTGGAAGCCAAGCCAGCTATACCGGACCCTGCTGGACATGGGTGGACTCTGTTCTCTTTTGCTAGTTTTAGTTAGGATCCTAGCAGCTGTGTTTTGGATGAGCTGGAGTCGAAATAGCACATTTTTGGGGATACCAGAGAGGAGTGCATCACAGTTATCAATTCTGGATGATACGAATGCATGCATAAGTCTCTCAGCATCACATATGGAAATTATGTGTCTAATTTTTGCAATATTTCGCAAATAATAGTAGGAAACTTTAGTAACTTCTCTAATATGTTTCTCAAATGACTGATCGTGGTCAAAAATAACACCTAAGTATTTTATGTGATCTAAGACCTGAAGAGAAGTTACTAAGCTCAGGCTCTTGTATCCAGTCATCCAGCACTTAATATCTGCTAGACTAGCTGTAAGTATCCCACCAGCACAAGTATATCCTGACTTTACGGACAAATAAAGCTGTGTGTTTTCTGCATAACAATGGTAATTCACCCCATGTCTACGGATAACGTCACCCAGAGGAAGCATATATAGTGAGAACAACAGAGGACCCAAGATAGAGCCCTGTGGGACCCCATATAGGACATCAGACCTTTCAGATATGTTCTCCCCATAAGACACAAACTGGAATCTGTCTGCAAGATAGGACTTAAACCACGGAAGAACCGTGCCAGACAGTCCCACAGTGTATTCAAGGCACTTAAGTAGAATGGAGAGGTCTATTGTGTTGAATGCGGCACTTAGATCTAAGAGAACTAATACTGAAGGAGAGCCCAAGTCAAAGCTTAAGAGCAGGTCATTAACAACTATTAGAAGGGCTGTTTCAGTGCTGTGAGCCCTACAGAATCCAGACTGGAATTTCTCCAGGACTCTGTTTAGAGTGATATATTTATCTAGTTGGGTTGCAATTACGCTTTCTAGAATTTTGTCTAAAAAAGGTAGATTGGAAATTGGCCTATAGTTAGTAAGGACTTGAGGGTCCAGGTTCTGTTTTTTAAGTACTGATTTTTACCACAGCTACCTTAAGCGCCAGTGGAACTGTACCTGACGAAAGTGAGCTATTTACAATTTTTAAAATGTGCTTTCTAACAGTATTAAAAACATCTTTTAAGAGTGTAGTAGGAGTTGGATCAATTGAACAGGTAGTGGTTCTCATCTGCTTAACTATAGTTTCCAATTCATCTAAGGTAATTGGAGAGAAGTCCTGCACACACACTTGTATAGAAAGAAGGTTCACAATTCAGTGTTGGTTTGGAACTGGAGGACAACAACGGTTTCATAGATTGTGACTCCTTTACTTATTTTGATCTTGATACGTCCTTAAAGGATCAGATTGTTTAAATTAATTTTAACAGCTTTATTAACAAAAGTACACATTTGTTGATTAAAGCCAGAGCTTTTACCATCTTTACTTACCAACCAACTACAGTATTTGACCATAAATGCAATTTATACAGCATAAAAAAAATAAAATCAGGATAAGTAGTATCATTATGTTTATAAACATGATAAATAACCCTTGTTTAATTAAACTGGTATTGCAGAAGTTCAAATTCTGTAGCTTGGTGAAACCAAATCCATCTCAGAAAGTTAATTTAAAAAACAGAAACACATTTTCAGATATGAGAAATTCAGAATATATTGTTGCCAAGCCAAATGGACACAAACTCAGCTTGGCAGCTGGCAAAAATTGAATCTAGACATGTTAAGGAACAAAATGATACCAAAAAACCTTAATCTGACAGGGGGTGCAGCCAAATTGAACATTTCTGGTCTTGGCCCATGGACTATACGTGCCACAAAGAAGACACTGGCTGTGAAAGAAGGACTTTGACTCTATTGTCATTTTTTATACACAAATAAGCTTACTTGATTTGAAAAACGTCTTGACCGATACAAGCAAATTCCTACACTACTTGGTTTGATCACCCAATTTGACTGTAATCAGTGCATTCAATAGGCGTAATCAAGACACATCAGACCCATTTGAATATATGTGGTCCCCCATGAGCCACACAAGGGGTGCGTAGGCGATCATTAATGCATTGAATGGTGTTCACAGCGAGACAGGCTGCACCCTGTACAATTAAATTATATTTTTGTAGCTAAATAATTATAGAAACATGTTATACTCATATATATTTTAGAGACATGAATTATATGCTTGATGTCAGTTATTATTAAAAAAATACCTTGTGTATTTTTTATTAAATAGTAATTCCAAACATAACACTATACATTTCATGGAGGTATGGAGAACAAAAGCTGAAAATATCTGAATTTTATCTTTTGTAGTTTTTAAGATGTTACCGTTTTTGTAAAATAAATGCTGTTTAGCTTATTTGCATAAGTGTCGCTGACATCACTGAGATAGGCAGATGTTTTCTCTCTCCTGTAACAGCGTCCCCTGGTGGGCGTTTTCCTGAAGGTGTTTTTGACAAAGTTGTATATTGGGATTATAGACACTATTATAAAGCATGCCTTTAAAGTGACATACACCCAATACTGAAATACTCAGGCTGCTACTCTGATCACAAAACACTTTGAACAGAGTGTCTAGGTGCTACACTTCCAGAGATATGCCTGAACCATAGAGATGTACACAAATCGCTTTTTGGTTACTTCGCTCTCCTGTAACTCAGCGACCCCTGGGAGTTTTTCAGTATGGGTGGCCTCGTTAGATTCACAAGGGTTTTAGCTAATGAAAGAGACCACGAACGAGTGCCTCCCGGATGTTTTTTACTGCAAAATGTTCTTATGGGATTTCCCATAGGCAGTGACATAGACCCAAAAACACTTTTGCTCTAGAACAAAAGCACCTAGAAACACCATTCAGAGTGTTCTGGTATCAGAATAGCTGTGTGTAAGTGTTTCCAGAGCTTCATAATTGAGAAGAACGGTAGTACCTCAAATTATCAGTGAAGCGTGAGAACTGCCAGAGCCAGAGACTCTCTATACAGCAAGGATAGTTTACGTGTTTTCAGGGTATTGATGCAGCAAAAGTAAATTAGTCAAAAGCACCATTTCACTTTTAATTTGTAGTTCCCAACACTCTTAGTTCAAATGTAGAAAAAAGGTCAATACCTGCCATACAGTAAGAGAAATAAGTCACCAAAGTAAGGTAAAAATCTGAAACAAAAACACATTGGAAATGTGAAAAAACTCTAATTTATCAAACGTGCCTCGTCATTTAATTTGGAAATATAAAAAACACAAGCCAAGTATCAAGAAACCATTGGGGCAACCTTGGCCAGCACCAAGCAAATAGGCACAACTGTAAAAGCGGTGGGGTGTCAAGGTTGCCCCAATGGTTTCTTGAAACGTGGCTTGTGTTTTTGATATCTCCACTTTAAATGGTTGGGCACTTTTGATAACGTGGCGTTTTTTTCACAATTCCAATGTGTGTTTGTTTCAGATAGTGAAAGACTTTGGTGAGGGATTTTCTGTTTCATTTTGTTTGTACGACTTGTTTTTGTTTAACCTTATATTTTGGCTCTGTGAGCTGTGTTTTTGTTGTTAATTTTGATTTATGAAAATAAACTCTTCAGTTCTAAATCTTTCTGCCTCCTGACTACCATAGACACCCAGCCACTCTACCACAAGGGCAAACTGGACATTGCTTTATTAATGAAAAAGTGGAAACTGACAGGCCAGCCATCCATACTAGTGATAAATACACAAGACACAAGTTGATGGTTACCATTGTTGGTTTGGAAGATTATAGATGCAGTTAAATCTCCACTTTGCATCATCTCACAGCTGCCGGAAAGGCAATTAAAAGCATAATTACGGGAACTCATTAGGCTGAAGTGTTACTCTGAAACTCTTCTTCATCTTCTCATTAGCTTACAGAATTCATAATTAGTGGCATTACCGGAGAAAGTGGATCTGCAAATTAGCTACAAATGTACAAAACTGAAACCACATTTTTAATTCAATCTGTAGCATTTTTGAACAGAGCAGCCTCTAGTCGCTTTAAATTTAAATTCTGTGCAGTTTTAGAAGTAACAAAAAAAGTCAATAATGTCAAAGTGAAAAATAAAATCTACAAATTGTTCTAAATTAATTACAAATACAAAACAGAAAATAATTGATTGCATAAGTATTCACCCCCTTGAGTCAATATTTGGTTGAGGCACCTTTGGCAGCAATTACAGCCATGAGTCTATTTGGATAAGTCTCTACCAGCTTTGCACATCTGGACACTGCAATTTTTGCCCATTCTTTGCAAAATTACTCAGGCTCCGTCAAGTTGGATGGGGACTTTTGGTGAACAGCAATTTTCAACTCTTTCAACATATTCTCAGTTGGATTGAGGTCCGGGCTTTGACTGGGCCACTCCAGGACATTGACCTTTTTGTTTTTAAGTCACTCCAGTTCTGGCTTTGGGGTCATTGTCCTGCTGGAAGATGGATCTTCTCCCAAGTCCCAGGTCTCTTGCAGACTTCAGCAGGTTTTCCTCCAGGATTTCTCTGTACTTTGCTGCATCCATTTTGCTCTCTATCTTCACAAGCTTTCCAGGGCTTGACACAGAGAAGCATCCCCATAGCATGATGCTGCCACCACCATGCTTCACGGTAGGGATGGTGTTCTCAGGATGATGTGCGGTGTTAGGCTTGCGCCAAACATAGCGCTTAGCGTTGAGGCCAAAAAGCTCAATTTTAGTCATCAGACCATAGAATCTTCTTCCAATTGGTCTCAGAGTCTCCCACATGCCTTCTGGCAAACTCAAGATTTGATGTGAGTTTTTTTCAACAATGGCTTTCTTTTTGCCACTCTCCCATAAAGGCCAGTTTTGTGAAGCCTTTCTCGCCTGGATACTCAGTTTTTGAGGATGGCCTGTTCTAGACAGATTCACATTTGTGCCATATTCTCTCAATTTCTTAATAATAGAATTTACTGTGCTCCGGGGGATATTCAATGCCTTGGAAATGTTCTTATATCCTACCCCTGATTGGTGCTTTTGAAGAACCTTATTCTGGATTTGATTTGAATGTTCCTTCGTCTTCATGATGTAGTTTTTGTTAGGAAATGTACTAACCAACTGTGGGACCTCCCAGAGACAGGTGTATTTAACCTGAAATCATGTGAAACACCTTAATTGCACCCAGGTGGACTCCATTCTTTATTATTATTATTATTATTATTATTATTATTATTATTATTATTATTATTATTATTTATTTCTTAGCAGATGCTCTTATCCAGGGCGACTTACAATCGCAAGCAAATACATTTCAAGTGTTACAATACAAGTAATACAATAAGAGCAAGAAATACAATAATTTTTGTTCAAGTGTGACAAACCACAATTCAATAATACAGCAGATAATAGTGATAGTTACATCAGGATATGATTAAATAGTGATAGTTGCATCAGGATATGATTAAGTACAAAATACTACAGGTTAAACACTTGGCAGATTACAAAATTCTGAAGTACAGGATTAAATGCAGTAAAATAGGGGGCAGATAAGAGCAAAATAAAGCACATTTAAATGAAGGGTGATAGTGTCCCAGGATACAAACAGAGGAGTTCTACAGGTGCTGTTTGAAGAGGTGAGTCTTAAGGAGGCGCCAGAATGTGGTCAGGGACTGGGCAGTCCTGACATCTGTAGGAAGGTCATTCCACCACTGCGGAGCAAGGGTGGAGAAGGAGCGGGCTCTGGAGGCAGGGGAGCGTAGCGGAGGTAGAGCCAGTCTTCTAGTGCAGGCGGAGCGGAGAGGTCGAGTGGGGGTGTAGGGAGAGATGAGGGTCTGGAGGTAGCTGGGTGCAGTCTGGTCAAGGCATCTGTAGGCTAGTACAAGAGTCTTGAACTGGATGCGAGCGTTGATCGGGAGCCAGTGGAGCGAGCAGAGTAGTGGAGTAGCGTGGGCGAAGCAAGGCAGAGAGAACACCAGGGGGGCAGCAGAGTTCTGGATGAGCTGGAGCGGACAGGTGGCAGACGCAGGGAAGCCAGCCAGGAGGGAGTTGCAGTAGTCTAGGCGGGAGAGTACCAGGGCCTGGACCAGGAGCTGGGTAGCATAGTTGGTGAGGAAGAGTCGGATTCTTCGTATGTTGCTCAGGAAGAATCGGCAAGTGCGTGCCGGAGTGGAGATGTGCTGGGAATAAGAGAGGCAGGGGCCCAGGGTGACTCCAAGGTTCTTAGCGGAGGAAGAGGGAGAGTGTGGTAGATTCCAGAGGAACAGAGATAGAGAGATCAGAGGAGGGGGAGGAGGAGGGAAAGAAAAGGAGGTCAGATTTAGAGAGGTTGAGTTTGAGGTGATGCAAGTGCATCCAGGAGGAAATAGCAGACAGACAGGTAGAGATACGGGAGGAGATGGTGGAGTCAGAGGTGGGGAAGGAGAGGAAAATCTGAGCATCATCAGCATAGAAATGGTATGAGAAACCATAGGATGCGATGAGGGGGCCCAGGGAGCTGGTGTACAGAGAGAACAGGAGAGGACCCAAGACTGACCCTTGGGGGACTCCAGTTAAGAGTGGGTGAGGTGTGGAGGTTGCTCCATGCCAGGTTACCTGGTAAGTGCGGTTGGAGAGGTAGGAGGAGAACCAGGCCAGAGCAGTGCCAGGGATCCCCAGGTCAGCAAGAGATGATAGTAGAATAGAGTGATCAACAGTGTCAAAGGCAGCAGAGAGGTCGAGGAGAGAGGGGCAGCTCGGGCACACTTAAGTGAGTTGGTGACAGACAGGAGGGCTGTTTCAGTGGAGTTAGCAGAGCGGAAGCCAGATTGGAGAGGGTCAAGCAGAGAGTGGTTGGACAGGAAAGCAGAGAGCTGGCGGTGTACATTCCACTCAAGGGTTTTGGAGAGGAAGGGTAGGAGGGAGACAGGACGGTAGCTCTGGAGGGAGGTGGGGTCGAGGGTAGGTTTTTTGAGGAGGGGAGTGATAGAGGCCTTTTTGAAGGCAGAGGGAAAGATACCAGAAAGTAGAGAGGTGTTGAGGAGTGAGGAGATGAAGGGGAGTAGAGCAGGAGCAGCAGCTTGAAAGAGGTGAGTGGGGAGGGGGTCCAAGGCACACGTGGTGGGTTTGTGACCCTGGAGCAGGGAGGAGAGGTCAGAATCTGAGAGGGGCAAGAAGGTGGAGAAGGAGGGCGAGTTAGTAGGGGATGTAGTGGGTGTAGGGGTTGGAGCAGGAGGGGGTGCGGGGGAGGGAGAGGTGTTCAACTAATGATGTGACTTCTAAAGAGAGTTGCACCAGAGCTTATTTAGGTGTGTCATAGCAAAGAGGGTGAATACTTATGCAATCAATTATTTTCTGTTTTATATATGTAATTAATTTAGAACATTTTGTAGATTTTATTTTTCACTTTGACATTATGGACTTTTTTTGTGTTGTTCAGTGGTCGAAAACTCCTAAATAAATCCTAAATAAATAAATTTTGATTCCATGTTGTAACACGATAAAATGTGGAAAAGTCCAAGGGGGGTGAATACTTTTGAGAGCCACTGTACAGGACGGTGAATGTCTGTGTATGAGGATAATAGTGGCAGAAGTGAACAAACTAAGGCTGTAAGCTGAGGTTTATTTATGTGCTATGAGTGCTGATATAACCCATAGACCAGTTCCTGGAGTGCCGCAGTGTCTTCTGGCTTTCGTTCCACCTGAGCTCTCAATTACTTAATTGGTCTAATTATTTGATTAGACACATTTAACACTTCTCTTCAGGCCTCAAAATGTTTCATAGGTAGTGTACCTTGAATCAAGTGCATTTTTAAAACCATCAACTGTAAAAGACCTGGAAAAATATTAAATATGTCAAATTCAACAAATAATTAGATCAATTATGTTAATTGAGAGCTTAAGTTGGAATGAAAACCAGAAGACCCTGCGGCCCTCGAGGACTGGAGTTTGGCACCCCTGCCATAGAGAGACACTTGCAGTGCTATAACTTTATTATAGTCTTCTTTAAACCCAGCTATATTTGTTTTGTATGCACGACCAACCGTATTTGGTCCATTGTGATTTTCATTCACAACAGGGAAAACGTTGATATGTTAAGTGGCTGAGATCTGTCCTCTGTGAATTGAATTTACAGTTGAATTTCAAGAGGTGCCTCAGTTTTGTTTTATTAAAAGCAGTTGACATGTTGTAATGTAATGTTGTTGAAGCCGACACCCTGGGATCCTTCAAGAAGCTGCTTGATGAGATTCTGGGATCAATAAGCTACTAACAACCAAACGAGCAAGATGGGCTGAATGGCCTCCTCTTGTTTGTAAACTTTCTTATGTTCTTATGTTCTTATGACATCAAACATACCAATATTGAGAATAAAACATGATAAAAATCAATATTCTTCGTTTGATGTCATGAATTGGGTTTCTCTGCGATGTGTTGTGACATACAGCTGGCAAAAGGTGCACTCTGATTGGCTAAAAAGATCCACAGCACTCTATATTTGTCTATATGTCTAGAGAACCCTTTGTCCAATTGTGGTGAAACTTACGAAGGACCGTGTGGCAGAGCATGAGCTCTGCTTGTAAATAATATTGGTGTTTATGTGTGTTTAAGTGGTGGTTGGCAGGGATGGGGTTAATTCCTGTCCCTATCAAAAAACATGTGAGAATGTGGCTGCTTCTTAATGGAATAATTGGTGATAATTGGTAGCAGCCACCACTCCATTAAGAGAGAGGAGTGTGTTTGTGTGTTGTGACTGTATCTTGTGTTTTTGTGTGTTAAATAGAGAAGGCAAATGCCTAACCTACATTTTTGTATTTTGCAAGGCTCTACATTTAGATTTTTTACTACTGAGGTAGTGTTTTTACTGGCCCGGATACAATTTTAACTGGCCCAATTATAAGTACAAAACTGCATCACCCTGCTCGGCAGGTTAATAGCAGAGTGTTGTATTAGGTTTTGTGTTAGCGCCATTCAAAAATAAAATAAACAATCTTATGGATTATTTGTTGAACCATTCTGATTATGTGTATACCATATGTTTAAATGGTAATAGCTGATCTATTTTTCAAATCTGGCTTTTTGTACATTTAACAATTTTTTGACTAGATGACAATATAAAAATAAAATAATGAGTTATCATCTGCAATAAATGTACCCGATTAACTATTATTGTGTTATTTAATATACTGTTATTATCGGCTTCAAAGTTGCTACGGTGTCAGTAAATTAAAGAAAAAAAAAACTGAAGTTCTGGTAGAAATTTTGGTCAGACACCAAAATCTTGCCGAACTTGCCGAAACTCACAAAATAGTAAAAAATATTCAATCTTTTCTCAAATTACTTTGTTGAATTCCAACATTAGGAGAACCGTGCAGAATTGCGTAAACTGAATTCTCCTACTGTAGGCATTCAAGAAATGTATTCATAAAATTAGCAAAGTGCTCCCCAGTGCTTTCTTCCACAGCAATAAGTAAGAATCTAAAACATGCTTGTGACAGAAATACAATGAGTTCTGGTGATAAATCTTCATCCCGACCTGTGAGGGCGCTAAAGAACGGGAGGAGAAGTATCTGGAAGGGCTGGCCTGACAGTTCGTTTCCGGGACCGGGAAGTGGGTCAGCCTGGAAAGAAGCGAGACTCTGTTGTAAGACCGTATTGATTTGACAGGTAAACGAGGGGCAGCTGCAAGTAATAAGGCAGCTGCAACCGTTTACCTAGATATCATGCGGGATTACATATAGGGGCCGGGGTAACGCTGGTCTTTTCCTTCGTTTGGGTAAACGTTTGGAGAGAGAAGGAGCGCGAGAAAAACTCTCAGTAGTTAAAAATGGAAAATACGTGTTGTGTTTGTATTGTTAACTCTCTGTGTTTTTCACTTAGACAGTTAAAGCACATCTCCGGAGCTGTCGAAACAGGGTCAGCACGATCCGGAGCACCACTACACACCACACAAACTGTGTCTGCACCGAGCACCTGCACGTCTGCACTCACCCAGGACTGGTGACCGCGTCTTGTGTTTTGTTCGGGACTGTGACCTGTTTTTGTTATCCCCGCGCTTTACACATTGTTGTGTAGACGGGGATTTATTATTTTACAGTCACCAGACCTGGATTATAAATAAAGCACCTTTTCACTGCATACCGTTGTCTGCCTGTCACTCCTGCATCGCATCACCGTTACACCTGTTCCCCTTCACTAGCCACTTTGCCACAATGCTATATTAAAAACCAATACATCAATAGCTGTCATCTTTCAATGTGTCTTGCAGGATATTGTAAACATCCATTTCACACACCATATTAACAAGCCGAGTGCACGTGCAAACTGCATTGTGAACACAAACGGACTCGGTCCTGAAAAAAACGAAAGGAGGAAGATAAAAAAAAAAAACTTTAGATCGCATGCATATTCTTTCATGATGGTTTTTCATTTCTGTATGTTTCGTAATGAGTACGGTAACCAAAGAGAGCCCACGTCTCAAATAAAAAAAAGTGGCTAAGCAAAGCCTTTCAATATATGCTGTTGTACTATTTCAGCCATTTAACATGCACACATTGGCGTGCTTGTCAGCAAATGAAAATACTGTATTCAAGATTTGAAAATGTATGTGTACAAATGATACTCGTTTTTTACAAGCAAACCCGCAACCAAGCTGTTACCATGGTAACAGCAACGCTAAAAGGTTAAAGGATTTATACTACTCCTAATAATAAACACTATTCAAACAATAATCATAATAAAAAATAATTGTTCTCAGAGCCTTTCCCAAGTCAGCACCAATCTTACTGCTGATACGAACAAGTCCTGTAAAGATTGTGGATGGCATTTCTGAACTGAACACATTGTATCCCAAATCAAAGCGTGAGACAATTCGATCCCGTTGTCCAGCTTCCATGTGGCGTGTCTGGGTATTCATCGGTGCATCCAACACCTGCTGTCTTGTGAACTATTACTGTGAGACTGGCAACTAAATGTTGATTTCCCAGCAAAAAAGCTACTGTTTTATCTGCAAGTCTGGGTAACTGACATTTGTTTCACTGTCATCATGAAGCCAGATCAAGTCTTTCTTCCACTTCACTCTATATTTTCGTCTTAATTTTTTTTTCATAATTTCTTTCTTCATCATTATTGATTTAAACACTTTATTTTTGGCTTATTGGTGCAGTTGGTTGCTGAGTTGTAAAAAAAAAAAAAAGAATTGTAAAAAATTGCCATGTCGAGGTAACGAGTATTACCAACAGCACTTCAGTACGTAGTCTCAGATGCTGACTGTACAACAAATACGACGTGCGGCAGGAAAGTTTGCACGAGTTCAATTATGCTGTTATCGTGGGTGGGGGATGGGTATGTTTTTAAAAATTGGTTTGTAAATTTGTTTTTTTCAGATTTTTGGCATCCCCCAAATGGCAGTAAGAGGAACTGCCAGAGTCATCTGGGATAGTGGTTTGGACGCCCTCCTCGCTAGCTTGGAGGACCAATTGGTGCCTGGCCTGTGGCATTATGCGGTGTGCTGCCCTCTTCAAGATGAAGACGAGCTGCCGCCAGTCCGGAAGAGCAAGAAGTGGAGGAGAGGCCGGTCCTGGAGGAAAGCCAGGAAGAGAGGGAGCCGCTGCCATCCCCAGCACGAGAGGGAGAAGCCTTGCTGTCTCCAGCACGAGAGGGAGAAGCCCCGCTGTCTCCAGTGCGAGAAGGAGAAGCCCCGCTGTCTCCAGCGCAAGAGGGAGAAGCCCTGCTGTCTCCAGCATGAGAGGAAGAAGCCCCGCTGTCTCCAGTGCAAGAGGGAGAAGCCCCGCTGTCTCCAGCGCGAGAGGGAGAAGCCTCGCTGTCTCCAGCATGAGAGGGAGAAGCCCCGCTGTCTCCAGCATGAGAGGGAGAAGCCCCGCTGTCTCCAGCGCGAGAGGGAGAAGCCCCGCTGTCTCCAGCATGAGAGGGAGAAGCCCCGCTGTCTCCAGCACGAGAGGGAGAAGCCCCGCTGTCTCCAGCGCGAGAGGGAGAAGCCCCGCTGTCTCCAGCATGAGAGGGAGAAGCCCCGCTGTCTCCAGCACGAGAGGGAGAAGCCCCGCTGTCTCCAGTGCGAGAGGGAGTAGCCCCGCTGTCTCCAGAGCACTGTTGATGTCACTGTTGATCTCAAATTTTCTAATCCTGCAACCAGTCCGCGTGATTGAATATCTGTGCATGCAATTTGCATTTCCAATTTAGCTAAACTTGCATTGACTCTTATATTCTTCCCATATATTTCCAACACCTTATCAACTGCTGGAGGTTCACAGACTAGAATGCAATCTACACTTCTGGCAAGCGCTAACGAATCCTCAGAAAACCTCCTTTTAATTTCCCCTGTTAAAGCAATAACTGGCAAAAAAGGTTGCAGGCACCACTTTTGCTTATTATTTTGTGGTTCAGAGGGAAGGTGTGCTTGCTCACCGCAGCTTGAGTATGCAACAAAGTCGCTCAGTTTTAAGGTTTTCCTCGGTCGCTGAATGGGTACATCTTTGTCCCCATCAATCGTTATTCCTATGTTTTCGGCATATTGCCGGATATCTACCCAGACGCCGTTCCATGTTTTTTCATTTTTCATATTTTCCAAACTTGCGGCTGTGCTAGTAACTACTTTTGCTGCTGTGGAGAGCGAGGCCTTTTCAGACTGTAGTGCCTTGTGCACAACATGAATTAATGAGACAGATGATAAAATCTTTTTTTGCACTTGCCTTCAGTGTCGGTGTCACAAAGACGGCCGGAGTGGGTGGCTTCAGACCAGAAGCAGGAAATAAAACGACAGAGAGGTGTGGTTTGGTGGAGCTGAGCGAATGGTTTCGCTCAGCATTTAATAAACAGAACAGAAAATAAAAAGGTTGAACAAACAAACACAAACATAAAACAGGACACGGCACTTGAGGCCAAAATAAATAGACGAACAAAAACGGACTAACACTACAAACGGTGCACGGACAGACACACAAACAAACACGGTGAGTCTATAAACACTTATTATTTATGTTGTTTTTCTTTTACTCCTCTCTCTCCCGTTTTCCACTCTCGAACACCCAACCCCGAGTGAGTCAAACGTGCATCTATATATACTGTTGTGCTGGGATTCAATTACTAATTAATTATTCACTTGAATCCCAGCACGTGAATTAATTCTGTGCAACCCCGTGCTCACATACTATGCTTTAAATGCACGTGCAGTGATGTGCAATCCCGTGCCTAAATACAAATATACAATTTAAATCACACGTGAAACACAGACCCGTTTATATCCCGTGTACCAATCTCTATACACCAACATTAACACATGCAACATACAACACAGAACACACAAATGCACACAGGGGCGGGGCACATTGCCACAGTCGGTCATTATGGTAATCTTTTGTGCCAAGGCTAGAGAAAAACATTTCAATTAGCAAATCGTTTTGGAGGGGCTAAGCCCCATTAGCCACAGCCTTATGCCAGCTATGATAGCGGTTATGATCATTACTCTAATCTGAACAGCTCTCAACTGGCTTGTATTTATGAGTCTACTGCATTAGAATGATAACGCTCTTGTTTTGAGAAAAAGAAGTGTCTGCATCCTTATTGTTGGTTAGAGTTTGAGGGAACATGTGTAAACTATCATTTGAAAATAGAACAAAGATTTCCTTTAAATAGATCTGCAAAAGTATAAAGCAAATGTATGGGAAAGTTTCTCACTGAAAATCAAAGGGCTTCCCCAAGGTGCCAAGAGACAAAGGCGAGGGCATTTTCACTAAGTGCCCTTGCCTTTGTCTCTTTGCACCTGACTGTCACAGCGCTCAATTCGGTTGCCAGTAATGACTACTGTGTTGGACATTAATGCTTAAACTGTTAATGTGCCACAGTGACAGATAGAGAACAAAGTTACATCACAGTGTGAATACAGGTTGTATTCATGTTTATGTTAGGCTTGTGTGAAATATTTTGCCACACATAAAGCTAGTTTGTGTTTACATGCGTATTCTTAAACAATGTAGACGGTGATAAGCATATGCAATAAAAAAAATATATAGTCACATGTGCAGTGATGCGTGTTTTGGCATTCACATGGTTAAATTATGTCTATCTTTCATATTTAGTCAATATTTACTAATACCAGTAACGACTGTATTGCTTGTTAGCAAGAGGCACTTAAAGTGGTTTTAGCTAACTCAGTAATTCCATATATCTTACCTGTTATGCACTTTCATTTGTTATAGGTCTCAAATGTGTAGTTTTAGAACATGATCGGGTACTACACTAGGTTGAGAAATCTCTGTTTGCAGGCCATGCTTTCAGATTAAGTTACATTTTCTTAGTCATTTCACCTGAAATTGTACCCACCCTTTCATCAGATTCGATCCTATCATTAACCAAGCATTATTTTAACTCAATTTAAAACACCCTTTTTGAATACTGGTCCACCCTATTTAAATGTGGATTCGGCCCGAGTGATTTGAGCCCACTTCGCCCTCTTGTGGTCCAGTAGTTTTGCCTTTTGTCTGGTCTTTTTTATGATGCATTGACTTGCTAATTGTTTGGTCCTTTTCACTACATTGGGGTTAGTCAGGGTTAAGGCATTTCTTTTTTGCCGTTTATGTTTGATGTTCATGTTGGCAGTTTTCATTTTTACAGTAATCAGCATTTTGACATAGGGTCAAATTAGGAAATGAAAGTGGATAAAAGACTAGGAGATGTCTAAAATACACAGTTTAAATCTTAGCCTGGAGCTTTTACAGTAGGCTTTGCTCTGATTACAATGCAGGTTCTTGATTCAAGATTATCAACACATAAACTTGACTAAAGGGTCAGACTTGTTCATTAAGTTTAGGTAGATTTTATTAATGATGTATGGATTTAGAAAGGAGTTCACGTCTAGTTTATGATGTATATAAAAAAATATAATTATATAAATATATTAATTGGTAGGTAAGAAGCTTTTTATTTGAATTATTTTAGACAAAAAATTGAAAGATTTTCTGGAGGGGGTTGAGCCCTGAAGCGCACACGATGAGTTTCCCCCATGATGTTCAGACGTCGGAGGATGGCTTGCTTCACCAACCTGTACTGGCGGCATCGGTCATGACCTGATAGGCTGCTTGGGCCACCCCGATTACCCCGTAGCCCTGTTGGCTAGCCCAGTACTCCTGCAGCCATGATGCAGTGGTAGCTAGGCGCTCCAACGCTTTCAAATACGCCTCCTGGTCATCCTCCACCGTCATTTTCTGCACCCGTCCCTTGGATATGGTCATCACGGGTCCTGCTGGTGCACTGTTGCTGATACCGACCCTCTCAATCAGCGCCGTGTATTTCTCCTCTCTCTTTTTCTCCGCAACCTCCATCTATCATCCACCGCTTGCAGCAGCGCGGATAGTGCAGTGACGTCCTTATCCTTGTTCTGACACCACGTGTGGCAAAGTGGCTTGCAGTGCACAGGTGTAGAGGTGATGCAGTGCTCAAACAATGACAAATAAACAGTTAATAACAAACACAAATACAAAACACTCACTGTTGCTTTCAGTTTCATCCATCCTTTACAGGTCTTTCCATAACCAAAACAAAGGAACAGATTGCATTGTCACATCCCCTAAAATACCCCCTCCGATAGCTAGTTCAATCACGTCTCCTTCAATCCATGACTGACAGATCGCTTACCGTACTAGGGTGATGACTTCTAGTATTGTGACTCCATACCCTTCTTGGATGGTCAGCTTCCGACTGACCCTGGAATGAACTGCCGAACTATCCAGTATGAGACACACTGTTCCTGTTATACAGCGCCCTCACAGGTCGGGAGGGAGATTGTTGACTAGGATTCATTCGCTCTCTGTCACACAGTCATACAATTGAATTCCACCCTACCCAAAGTCACTTTGGAAAATAAAAGTCAAACAAGTACGGTGCAGAAGTAAAATATAGCATTACAGCCTTATAAAGGTATTAATTATGACATTCTCAGAGTAATAGACTGTATACTGAAAATGTATTTTATTAAAGAAGACTATGTGATCAATGCAATACCTAGTACTATATTTAATTTCCAGAGCACAATAGGCATTTGTTGTATCAACACTGGGGTTTAATGCTTATTTTGCAGGGTTATTAGTGGAAGGTTATTGTGGTCCAGTGGTTAAAGGAAAGGGCTTGTAACCAGGAGATCCCCGGTTCAAATCCCAGCGCACTCACTGATTCAGCAAGTCACTTAACCTCCTTGTGCTCTGTCTTTTGGATGAGACGTTGTTGTAAGTGACTCTACAGCTGATGCATAGTTCAAAACACAGGCAGACACAGTAAGAGGATTTACTTTACAATTTTTCCACACAAGTTAATATGTTGAGGTAGGATTTGTCTTATTTTTTTTATAAGGGACAACTATTCTGCCTCACTTCTCCCACGCTACTCCACTACTCCACTCACTCCACTGGCTCCCGATCAACGCTCGCATCCAGTTCAAGACTCTTGTACTAGCCTACAGATGCCTTGACCAGACTGCACCCAGCTACCTCCAGACCCCCATCTCTCCCTACACCCCCACTCGACCTCTCCGCTCTGCCTGCACTAGAAGACTGGCTCTACCACCGCTACGCTCCCCCGCCTCCAGAGCCTGCTCCTTCTCCACCCTTGCTCCACAGTGGTGGAATGACCTTCCCACAGATGTCAGGACTGCCCAGGACCCTGACCACATTCCGGCGCCTCCTTAAGACTCACCTCTTCAAACAGCACCTGTAGAACTCCTCTGTTTGTATCCTGGGACACTATCACCCTTCATTTAAATGCGCTTTATTTTGCTCTTATCTGCCCCCTATTTTACTGCATTTAATCCTGTACTTCAGAATACTGTAATCTGCCAAGTGTTTAACCTGTAGTATTTTGTATTTAATCATATCCTGATGTAACTATCACTATCTGCTGTATTATTGAATTGTGTTTTGTCACACTTGTACTTTGCTTGAACAAAAGTTATTGTATTTATCTTGCTCTTATTGTATTACTTTGTATTGTAACACTTGAAATGTATTTGCTTACGATTGTAAGTCGCCCTGGATAAGGGCGTCTGCTAAGAATTAAATAATAATAATAATAATAATAATAATAATAATAATAATAATAATAATAATAATACTAATACTTGTGTAGTTTGCTGGCCGTTCAAACTGTGCAGAACAAAGTCTGTTATAACAAGTATGTCACTGTGGCAATGTTCCCCGCCCCTGTGTGCATTTGTGTGTTATGTGTTGTATGGTGCGTGTGTTAATGTTGGTGTATAGTCATTGGTACACGGAATATAAACGGGTCTGTGTTTCACGTGTATTTAAAAATGTATAATTGTATTTAGGCACGGGATTGCACATCACTGCACGTGCATTTAAAGTAAGTAATATACGCACACAAGGTTGCACGTAATTAATTCACGTGCTGGTATTCAAGTGAATAATTAATTAGTAATTGAATCCCAGCACAACAGTATAAATAGATGCACGTTTCATTCACTCGGGGTTGGGTGTTCAGTGAGTGGAGAACGGGATTGGAGACGGAGGTAATAATAATAATAATAATAGTTAAAAATAGAAGCTCACTGTGTTTTGTCTGTCTGTTTACTGTATAGTCCATTTCGTTTTGTCTCTTTATTTTGGCGTAAAGTGCTGTGTCCTGTTTTGTGTTTAAAACCTTTTTATTTTGCAATAAACCTTCTGAACGCTACCATTGCGTCTCAGTTTCACTCACCACTACTGTCGGTCTGTGTTTCTTCCCAGTCTGACGTGTCACACTCAGCCAGCCTTGTGACAGTCACTAACATAAATCCGAGCCAAATTAGAGGTATCAGTAGCGGTCCAGATAAGCTGCGTACCTGCCATTTTTTCGCATAAAAAAAATCAGAAATACGCACTAAATTAAAAATGAATGCATAAAAAAAACGCATAGCAATTTTGCTGCACAGCTTGTCTGCCTCCCTTAAAACTTCCACTAACAACTACACCTCCTAGAATACAATGTCTTTAGTTACTAGGAAACCAGCCCAACAAACATTGTCCAATTTCTGGCTAGCCCTGTTGTCTTTGCAGCCAATCACAGTAAGAATCCAAAAGATTCAAATCTATACAGGCTGAAGTGTAAACACCCCAGTGGGAGGCCTATGAGAGGGAACACACCCCAAACACCTTGGAGGAAGGTGTGGAGTTGGTCAAAAGCTACCTGGAGGCAGCTATAAGTGGAACAGCAGCCCAGGTAGCAGGGTCTCCAGCAGGAGGATTCATGGCCAGCTGCACCTTCCTAGAGATGGGGGAGGAGACTGAACGTCCTACGCCTGAGGGGGGAGGAGCCCGAACGTCCTATGCCTGAGTGGGAGGAGCCTGAACGTCCTACGCCTGAGTGGGAGGAGCCCAAACGTCCATAGCCCAAGAGGGGGGAGTCGGTGCGTCCACAGCCCAAGAGGGAGGAGTCAGTGCATCCACAGCACAAAAGGGAGGAGTCAGTGCGTCCACAGCCCAAAAGGGAGGAGTTGGTGCGTCCACAACCCAAAGAGGGGGGAGTCGGTGCTTCCATAGCCCAAGAGGGGGAAGTCAGTGCTTCCACAGCCCTAGGACCCAAGCTGCCAGCAGAGGTAGAATGCCTGTTGGTTCACCTGCTGCTGCCGTCCCGAGAGCTAGAGGGGGAGGAGCCATCACTGTCATCCTGAGAGCCAGAAGGACAGGAGTTACAGGCTCAACCCCCTGGATTTTTCTGGGGGGGAGAAGGGCAGGATGCTGGTGTCCCCCAGCAGCCTCTATTTATGCTGCTGAAGGGAGCACGCACACACCAGCCCAGCCGCCACAGCAGAGGGAGCCAGCACCGCCACAGCCTCCCTCTGAGTGGCCAGCATCAGCCCCATCGCCACTGCCTCCACCACAGTCCCCTGCAAGTGAGGCAGAGCCACACCAGTCCCCGGCAAGTGAGGCAGAGCCACACCAGTCCCCTGCAAGAGAGGCAGAGCTGCACCAGTCCCCTGGAAGAGAGACAGAGCCGCACCAGTCCCCTGCAACGTCAGGAGACTACACGCTGCTCCCACCTCCATCGTCAGGAGACTACACGCTGCTCCCACCTCCATCGCCAGGAGACTACACGCTGCTCCCGCCTCCACCGCTTCCTCCACTAGGAGCAGAGCAGCAGGAGCTGCCTCTGCCTCCACCACCGCCAGGAGCAGAGGAGCAGGAGCTGCCTCCGCCACCGCCAGGAGCAGAGGAGCAGGAGCTGCCTCTGCCCCCGCCACCGCCAGGAGCAGAACAGCAGGAGCTGTCTCTGCTTCCTGCACCTCCACCACAGGGAGTACGGTGGCCGGAGCCCCAGAAAGGGGAGCAACCGGCTACAAAGAAAGGGGGAGAGGTCAGGAGACCAGCATCCCCCGCAGCAATTTCGCTGAGGAGTGGACCAGCATGCTGTCAGCCGTGCCACTACCAGCAGGGGTGCTTACAGCATTGCCAGCCATGGGCCCACTGAAGCCTCCCTTCCCAGCCCGAGACTTTGTCCTGGACTGCTGTGTTTTTAAGGGGGGAGGTGGCCGTTGAGGCCATGTGTGCTGAGCACAATGGAGGGTATATGTGGCAATGCGCCCCGCCCCTGTGTGCATTTGTGTGTTATGTGTTGTATGGTGCGTGTGTTAATGTTGGTGTATAGTCATTGGTACATGGGATATAAACGGGTCTGTGTTTCACGTGTATTTAAAAATGTATAATTGTATTTAGGCACGGGATTGCACATCACTGCACGTGCATTTAAAGTAAGTAATATGCGCACACAAGGTTGCACGTAATTAATTCACGTGCTGGTATTCAAGTGAATAATTAATTAGTAATTGAATCCCAGCACAACAGTATAAATAGATGCACGTTTCATTCACTCGGGGTTGGGTGTTCAGTGAGTGGAGAACGGGATTGGAGACGGAGGTAATAATAATAATAATAATAATAATAGTTAAAAATAGAAGCTCACTGTGTTTTGTCTGTCTGTTTACTGTATTGTCCGTTTCGTTTTGTCTCTTTATTTTGGCGTAAAGTGCTGTGTCCTGTTTTGTGTTTAAAACCTTTTTATTTTGCAATAAACCTTCTGAACGCTACCATTGCGTCTCAGTTTCACTCACCACTACTGTCGGTCTGTGTTTCTTCCCAGTCTGACGTGTCACACTCAGCCAGCCTTGTGACAGTCACTAACATAAATCTGAGCCAAATTAGAGGTATCAGTAGCGGTCCAGATAAGCTGCGTACCTGCCATTTTTTCGCATAAAAAAAATCAGAAATACGCACTAAATTAAAAATGAATGCATAAAAAAAACGCATAGCAATTTTGCTGCACAGCTTGTCTGCCTCCCTTAAAACTTCCACTAACAACTACACCTCCTAGAATACAATGTCTTTAGTTACTAGGAAACCAGCCCAACAAACATTGTCCAATTTCTGGCTAGCCCTGTTGTCTTTGCAGCCAATCACAGTAAGAATCCAAAAGATTCAAATCTATACAGGCTGAAGTGTAAACACCCCAGTCCAGCTATAAATCCAACTGGAACCATCATCAGAGGCAACCGCAGAAAAAATTGTGCTTATAATATTAATCAAACTGTTTTATATAACTTATTAATGCATTTCCTTATTTTATGTATCTGTATGGCTTTATATAGAAGTTTTAACATGTTCACTGAGTTTAAGAATGTAATGTTAAAATATAAGTAACGTTATTAATTTGCAGACATTAGCGGTTTTAGGCACCTGCAGCTCAGTTACTATAAAAAATCTTATTTCATCTCGTCTGCACCAGCATGAAAGACTTATTAGCCATTTTACCAATCTTTTTATCTATAAGCCACAAGCCATGAACAGAAAAAACAACGTAGGGGTTTAAAGAGAAGTCAGTGTGTGCCTCTAATCATGTAACCCATGATTTAAGATAAAAACACAGAGACATTTAAAAATTAATTAATTTCGACACATACAAACAAAGTTTGTTTGTGCATGCCATCAGTGCTGCAAACGTGAGGGGGATACATGTATAATGTCTGCTTTTGACTGTGCCTGTCATGTCAGGGGAGAGAAGCTTTTCAATACCTGAGAATGAAATGAAACAAAATCTATTTACTTTCTACAATGTCGCAGAACAATGTGCATCAGATTTGCATTCTGCTGTTGTGAAAACACAAAAGGTTCATTTCAAACTGTCTTTGTGAGTGTATGTTTTTTGAGACTGCTGTAGTAAAATGCAATGCAAATAGTTGTTGTTGTCCTGTTTGAAAGTCATAGTATACTGTAGTACTGGTATGAATATGGAGTAGGGGCCTCGGAATCGAGCTTTACACGGGGACCCCGCCACTGTTTGTAGAGTCAGTGTGATACCTCGAAAAAAAATTTGCTGAGCCGATAAAGAACCTTGTAGAACACACGCGTGGTTGTACAATAGTTCAAACTAACACTGCAGTTAAAATGTAAGGCTCTTTTATAATGCCTAACCCATTACCATCAAAGATTGTGCAGTATTTAATCGCGATAACTCATGACTTCAAGGTACTGTTACATTTTACCCCCTGAATATACATGGGAAACATAAGAAAGTTTACAACCTGCTAAGAAATAAATAATAACCAAGAGGAGGCCATTCAGCCCATCTTGCTCGTAGCTTATTTATCCCAGAATCTCATCAAGCAGCTTCTTGAAGGATCCCAGGGTGTCAGCTTCAACAACATTACTGGGGAGTTGGTTCCAGACCCTCACAATTCTCTGTGTAAAGAAGTGTCTCCTATTTTCTGTTCTGAATGCCCCTTTATCTAATCTCCATTTGTGACCCCTGGTCCTTGTTTATTTTTTCAGGTTGGAAAAGTCCCCTGGGTCGACATTGTCAATACCTTTTAGAATTTTGAATGCTTGAATCAGATCACAGCGTAATATTCTTTGTTAAAAACTGAATAGATTCAATTCTTTTAGCCTGTCTGCATACAACATGCCTTTAAACCTGGGATAAATGTCGTTGCTTTTTTTTGCACTCTTTCTAGAGCAGCAATATCCTTGTTGTAACGAGGTGACCAGAACTGAACACAATATTCTAGGTGAGGTCTTACTAATGCATTGTAAAGTTCTAACATTACTTTCCTTGATTTAAATTCAACACTTCTCACAGTATATCCGAGCATTGTGGCCTTTCTAACTTCCTTTTTGACTTGTGTTTGCAGTTCCAAATACTCTTTCTGTGTACTTTGTTTTTGGTCCCTTTTAAACTCTCTGTAAAGTACCTTTTTCGCTGAATATTTTTTTTAAATTGAACTATTAAACCATTTGGCCATTTTGTTTTAGATTTAGATTTGTCTACTTTTGGGATGTAATTGTTTTGCGCCTCTAGTACTACATTTTTAAAAAACAGCCATCCTTTTTCTGTGAATGTTTTCTCTATTTTACTCCAATCTACTTATGTTAGTCTCTGTTTCATACCTTCATAGTTTGCTTTTCTAAAATTGTAAACCTTAGCTTTAGTCATTACTTTGGGGGTTTTAAAAATCACTTCAAATGAGACCATGTTGTGGTCTGAGTTTGCCAATGGCTCTCTGACCTCTGTTTTAGTTATTCTGTCTTTGTTATTTGAAAAGACTAAATCAAGGCATGCCTCCCTTCTAGTCGGTGCCTTGACAAATTGCGTTAGGATGCAGTCATTTGTCATTTCCACCATTTCAGTTTCGTCCGTCGTGCTCCCCACCGTGTTTTCCCATTTTATATGGGGGAAGTTGAAATCCCCATTATTATGGCTTCTCCTTTTCTACACGCATTTCGAATGTCATTGTATAACAGATTATTTTACTCGCCGTCTGAATTTGGCAGTCTATAGCATGATCCTATTATTATGCTCTTTGAATTTTTGTCCATTATTCTGACCAATATTGATTCGCGTTGTTTTCTTTGTCCAGATTTAACACATTATTTTTACATACAATTACCCATTATACAGTTGGGTTTTTACTGGAGCAATCTAGGTAAAGTACCTTGCTCAAGGGTACAGCCTATTTAAGGGCCGGTAGAAAACTGCGTCGGCTGCCTATTGGCAGCCGGCGCACCAGCTGCCCGAAGGCAGCCGGTGAAAAGATTCGGTTTGGCACCCCCTAATCAAAAGGGGGGGCCAACAAAAGCCAGCCATTAACTAAGCCAGTTTTTTTTTTTTTTTCAAAAATTAAATGTTCAAAACAAAGGGGGGGGTGGTGCAGAGCACGCCACCCAGAGCCCACTGGTCGACAAAAGCCGCCATGTCGCCAGTGGACTCCGCGTCGGCGTGCTCCAACGCCACCCGGGAACGGAGGAGGGCCCTGAACATGGCCCCACAGTCAAAGAGACCCTCCCCGGTGATCTTACGCTTCCTGGTCTTGTAGATGGTAAGTTTGCCAAGAGCCAGGAGCAGATTCACCAGGAGGTCTCTCTTCCTGGTGGAGCCACGAACAGGGTGCCCGAAAATAAAAAGGGTGGGAGAAAAATGCAGCCAGAACTGCAGCAGTAGGTTCTTGAGGAACACAAAAAACGGCTGCAGCCTGGCGCAAAGTAAATAAATGTGGAACACCGACTCGGACTCGCCGCAGAAAGGGCATGCGGGGTCCGAGTCGGTGAAGTGACGCAGGACCTCTCCTGACGCGAGCGCTCCGTGTAGCACCCTCCAGCCCAGGTCCCCAGCGCCTCTGGGGACCAGCGGGGAGTACAAAGCCTCCCACTGGGGCCTCTCGCCCTCCGGGGGTTGGAGGGGCTCCCGCCAAGCGGTGTCTCGGCGGGAGACGAGGGCGAGGAAGTGGAGGGTGTGGAGCGCCATCGCGTACAGGGTCCTCCTCGACACGGAACGAAGGGGGGTCGAGGAGAACTGCGAGGTCCTGCTCAGGTGATTCTCGAGGGGAGGCTGAGGGGGAGCCCGATCCTTTGGTTTGATCAGCAGGACCGGAGAGCCGGGGGTAGGGAGGGACGATGGATCCCCGGTCCTGAGGACCCCCTCGAGATACCCGACAGAGTCTGGGTGCAAAGCTGCCTTGCACTCCCGGATCGCTCGGCGGGCCGTTCTGAGGGTCCCCCGAGTCGCCCTGGCGACCAGCGACCCGGGAGTCAGCCACGCCGAGCGTTGGTGGTCCAGGAGATCCCAGACTCTGGTCACCTTGGCCGAGATCAACAGGCTCCGCACCGCGGGGGATTCCAACGCCTGCGCACCTAGATGGGGGTTGTGCAGCAGGGGCTCCAGAAGGAATTCCTCCCCCTCGGTCGGAACCGCGTCTCGGCCGATGTCAAACATGCTCCGGGTCCTGAGCAGGTCCTGGTAAAAGACCGGCAGCTCGGGGAGACGGATTCCCCGGAGATCGATCCAAAAGAGCTGCCGGTCGTAGCCCAGGTCGTGCAGCTGGCGCAACAGGAGGGACGCCAGCGTGCACCACTGCGGGGCCGGGTCTGCGTACAGGAATCTCTGCAGCGTCTGGAGGCGGAAGGTGTGCACCTGGCTCTTGATGCACACCAACCCTTGCCCTCCCTCGGCCAGAGGGAGGCTCAGAACCGCCGCAGAGACCCAGTGCTTTCCGGCCCAGAAGAAGTCCGTCAGCTTCCTCTGGACCCTGGCCACAAACTCAGGGAGCGGGCTCAGGACGGTGAGTCGATGCCAAAGCATCGACGCCACCAGTTGGTTTATCACTAAAGCCCGTCCCCTGAAGGAAAGCAGTTTCAGCAAACCCGACCACGACCTCAGCCTAGCAGCCACCTTGTCCTCCAACTCCACCCAGTTGGCTGCGACCGAGGTCTCCGCGGGGCTCAGGTGGACTCCCAGATATTTGAAGCCGTCCGCGCTCCACTGGAACTGTTGGAGCGCGGCGGGGAGGGAGTCCACCCGCCAGGGACCTACCAGTAACCCGGAGCACTTGTCCCAGTTGATCCTGGCAGAGGAAGCGGCAGAGTATACGCTCTGGCAGCTCCGCATCCTCTCCAGGTCAACCGGGTCGGAGGCCACCAGGAGCACGTCGTCGGCGTAGGCCGACAGGACCACCCTCGTGTCCGGCGCGCCGAGCGCCAACCCCGTGAGCCTCCTGCGAAGGAGGCAGAGGAAGGGCTCGATGCACAGCGCGTACAGTTGTCCGGACAGAGGGCAGCCCTGACGTACTCCTCTCCTGAACGCGAGGGGCGCGGTCAGGGACCAGTTGACCTTCAACAGGCACTCGGCAGAGGCGTAGAGCATCCGGAACAGGCCGACAAAACGCGGCCCGAATCCGAACGCTCGCAGGGTTCCGAAGAGATACTCGTGATCCACCCGGTCGAACGCCTTCTCCTGATCCAGCGACAGGAAGGCGACCGACCGACCGGTCCTCCTGCAGTAGTGCAGCAGGTCCCGAACCAGGAAGATGTTGTCAAAAATCGTCCGGTTCGGGACCGTGTAGGACTGGTCGGGGTGGATCACGTCTGCCAGCACGGACTTGAGCCTCAAGGAGGCGGCCTTGGCCACGATTTTATAGTCCGTGCATAGCAGCGAGACCGGGCGCCAGTTCTTAAGGCAACGGAGATCCCCCTTCTTGGGCAGGAGCGTGATCACCGCCCGCCTCATCGAAAGGGGCATCTCCCCGGTCTCGTAGGCTTCCGCCAGGACCCGCGCAAAGGCGGGCCCCAGCAAGTCCCAAAACTTTTTGAAGAACTCCACGGTCAGCCCGTCGATGCCCGGCGATTTGTTATAGGGCATCCGACTGAGGGCGTCAGAGAGCTCGGCCAGGGTCAGCTGGCCCTCGAACTCGTCCCCGACGCCCTCGCCGACCGTGGGAAGCCCATCCCACAGAACCCTGCACGCGTCGGAGTCGACGGGATCCGGAGAGAAGAGGTCAGAGTAAAAGACTCTGGCCCTCTCGTTCACGCTCTCCGGATCCGTCAGAAGGGAGCCGTCGTCTGCCAGGAGGCAGGTGATGTTCCTGCGGTCTCCCTTCTTTTTCTCCAACGCGTAGAAGAAGTGTGAGCCGCGGTCCATCTCCCGGAGGAACTGGATCCGCGAGCGCACAAACGCCCCCCAGGACCGCTGGAGCTGCAGGTCCCGCAGGGTGCTCTTCTTCTCTACGTACGCGCTCTGCTCGAGTGGGTCCCCGCGAGCCAGGCGGCTCTCCAGATCGAGCAGCTCCCTTTCCAGCCGCTCGATCCGTGAGTCCCTCCGCCTGCTCGCGCCCCTCGTGTACTCCTGACAGAAGATCTTGATCTGCGCTTTCCCCACGTCCCACCACTGACGCCACGTGGGGAAGCGAGATCGTCTGCCGTGCCAGACCGTCCAAAAGTCCCGGAAAGACCGCTCAAAGCGCTCGTCCTCCAACAAGGCGTTGTTAAAGTGCCAGTAGGCGGAGGCGTGCCCGACTGGCACCAGGGCCACCGCCACGGCCACCAGGTTGTGGTCCGTGAACGGCGCCGGCCTGATGTCGGAGGAGCGAACGCAGTGAGCGTGGTTCCTGGTGACGTAGAACCTGTCGATCCGGGACTGAGACACCCGCCCCTCCCTCACCCTGGTGAAGGTGAAGGCGGGGACGTCCGGGTGATGCCAACGCCAGATGTCGACCAGAGAGAGCTGAGCGGTCAGCTCTCTCAGAGCTGCCGACGAGAGAGGGTAGTGCTCTTGACCCCCCACCCTGTCCGCGGCCTCGAGGGTGCAGTTGAAATCGCCCCCGAGGACCACGCACTCGTCGGCGCTGATGTTGTTCATGTAGGTCGACATCCGGCGAAAGAACTGGACCCTCGCCGGACCCGTGGACGGCGCGTACACGTTCACCAGGTGAACGATACTGTCGCCGTCCCGGATCCGGTGGTGTAACAGACGGCCCGGCTCGACGTCTACCACATCGAGTACCGTGGGAAGAAAGGACCCGGAGAAGAGCGTCGCCACCCCACAGGAGGTGCCGGTGAGATGGCTGAACGACACTCTCCCCCCCCACTCCAGAAGCCAGCTGGCTTCCGTCTCTGGAGTCGTGTGGGTTTCCTGCAGGAAGCACACAGAGTAACCCCCTTTTTTCAGGAAGGAGATTACCTGGGCCCTGCGGAAAGGGTCCCTACACCCGTTGACGTTCACGGTACCGATGTGATACATGATCCTCTGTCAGGAGTTGTCGGTGACGCTCACGGGAGATCCTGAGTTCTCCCGAAGCTCACCAACTGGTCGTGTAACTTTCGGGCCCGAATGTGCACGTTCGAGCCCGAAGTTTTGTTGGCGTGGCTGGCCCTGAGGAAGGACCTCACAGAGGTTAGGACCCTCTGGAAGTCCCCCCATTTGTCCAGGGCCAGCTGTACCTTGTCCCTGCGGTGGATGGTGGCCTCCAAGAACTCCAGGAGATCCGCCGCAGGGATGTCAGGGAGAGAGACGGACGGAACCTCCGAGCCCACGCTGCCCGTGGACTCGGTATCCTCCTCCCTCTCCCTCAGCTCTCCATCGCCCCCCTCGCGATGGTAAAGCACAACGCACTCACGTTGGTGGGTGAGCGCGTTGCGCCTTATCTTGAGCTTCACCGGTCCTCCCTGCGCCCCACCCCCAGGGGACGCGATGGGAGAGACCGGCGGAGGGACCCTCGCGGGGACCGTCTGCACCCTGGATTTCGGGGGCGCAGACGGGCGCTCGCCGTACGCCGCCGAGCCAGATGGTCTGGACCCCGCTCTGGGTCCCTCCTTTGAGGTCCGAGGCACGGTCTCAGGCCCGTCCTCTTCCCTCGAAGGAAGGGGATCCACCCTCTCGGGTCCTTCCCCTCCCTCCCCTAGAGAAAGGGGATACACCCTTTCGGGTCCTTCCCCTTCCTCCGCATCAGTCACCGGGACCGCCTCGGGCATTGTTTCCCCCCCGACGGACGCGCAAGGGCCGGAGCCCTCGTCGCCGCCGGAAAGGGAAGCCCGAGGCGGTTGTTGTTTCAGGGGCTCCTCCCGCGCCCCCTCGGTGACTGGAACCGGTCCCTCGGTGCTGGGTCGGGGACCGGTTTCTTGGCCCCGTTGCACTTCGGGGAGGGGATCTACCATGAGGGCACCACCTTCTGCCCTCTTTGGTTCTTCCCCTCCCTTCCGCGCTCCGGAGACCAATGTAAGCGCGGGCTCCGCAGAGCCCGCCGCTGCCTCAGGGGGTGTTTTCTCGTCCCCCTCCGCGGCAGCACGAGGGCCGAAACCCCCGTCGCCGCAAGAGAGGGAAGCCTGAGGCAGCTCTTGTTCTTGAGGGGGCTGTTCTTCCCCCCCATCCGACCCCTCGGCGGGGGTCATTTGCATGGGCTCCGCGTTGTTTGCGGAGCCCACGCTTGCCTCGGGGGCCGGATCCGCCTCCTCCCCGGAGACGGGAGCCAGAGGCAACTCTTGTTCTGGGAGGGGTGGTTCTTCACCCCCCTCTGGCCCCTCGGCAGAGGTCGCCTGCATGGGCTCCGCGTTACCCGCGGAGCTCATGCCTGCCTCGGGAGCTGGTTCCGCTGCCCCCTCCTCGGCAACACAGGTTTCAGGACCCGTGTCGCCGTCGGAGGAAGGCGGTGCCCGAGGCAGGTGTTCTGTCGGGGGCCCCTCCTGCGCCCCCTCGGCGACCTCTTCTGCGGCCGGCCCCTCGGTGGTAGAGTCGGGGCCGGCTTCCGAGGTCTCTGTAGTGACTGGGAAGGGATCTACCCGAAGGGCTCCATCTGCCCTCACGGGTTCCTCCCTCCCCTTTGGCCTCTCGGCGGGGGCCTCTTCCATGGGCTCCGCTGTTTCCGCGGAGCCCCGGACCGCCTCGGGGGATGGATCCTTCTCCCCCTCTGTGGCATTACGAGGGCCGGGGCCCTCATTGCCGGCAGAGGGGGGACGCCGAGGCGGTCGCTTTGGTTTTAGGGGGCCCTCTATCGCCCCCCCGGGGACCCTCACCAAGAGGCCGGTACGTGTGCACTTGCGTGCACACGTGGGAATGCGCGCCTGCGCCCTCCTCTTCCCCCTGAGGCTGCCGGAGGCTGTCCCCTGCCCTGCCACGGTGACGGGGAGCTCACCTCCGGCAGCGCTTCTCTCCTCGCCCTCTGGGGGGAGGAGGTGTTTGGTTTTACGGGCGGCTTTGCCGCCCTGCCTCGCGGGGGGTGCCGTGGGGGGAGTCTCCTTATCAGGGACTCCCCCAGACCCACCGCCAGATGGTGCGGCGGTGGGCTTCGTCTCCCCCCGCTTGGCCTCCCCGGTGGACCTGGCCGCCACCTTCTTTTTGCGGCGGGCGACCGCGGTCCACTCGGCGGCCTTCTCCCCCCGCACGCTTTCAGGAGGCGCGGAGGGTCCGGCCACCTCGGGGGCCTTCTCTCCCTTTCCCCCCTCAGATGTTCCTGGGAGGGGGGCGGGTGCTTTTTTGCCCCCCTCTGTGGGCCTCTTGGAGGGCCCCGGGGGCGAGGTGGACTCAGAGGGGTGCGGTGCTGGCGCGGGTGTCTTTGCGCCCTGCTGGAGCTTGGGGCACCTCTTTTTCTGGTGCCCCAGCTCCTTGCAGTGGTAGCACCGCACCTCCTCCGAGGAATAAAAGATTACATAATTGGTCCCCTCGAAGGGGACCACAAAGCTACCCTCCGCGGTGTCCCTCCCCGCCAGGTGGATGGTCACCTGGCGGCGGAAGGACAGGATGTGGCGGAGGGCCTGGTCCTTGCAGCCCAGGGGGAGGGGGTGGATAGCTGTTTTTATCTCCCCCAGGGCTTGCAGATGGGGCCTGAGCAGGTCGTCCCTCAAAAAAGGTGGCACGTTCGAAAGGACGACCCTTGTGCCCAGGCCCGCAAGCGGTTCGACGGGGATAAAAATCCCCGCCACCGCAAGACCCCTCTCAATCGCCGTGTTCGCGGCGGCCTCCGATGTTAGAAAGAAGACGGCTTTGCCGTACATCTTGGAGGCCGCCACGATGGCCGATGGCCCCACCACCTTGGCCATGGCCTTAACAAAGCCCTCGATTGAGAGGGAGTCCTTCAGGAGGCACCTGACCCCGTGCCTCCTGGTAATGTTCTTGAAAGGGCCTGCAGCCTCCCCTGCAGCCACCTTTGCCCATTGTTTGGTGGGCTGCGTTTTCTGCCCACTCATTATTTAAATAAACAAATAATAATTCAAAATAAAACAAACAGAAATTGCACACCCCTGCACTCCAATATGCAGGGGCACACAAAACAAAGTTTTTTTTTTTTAATAATTAAATAAACAAAAAATAAAACAAACAAACAAAAAATTATTTATTTAGTTTTAAAACAACAAAAGTAAAAATTCACACACACACAAAAAGAAAAATAAAATAAAATAAAAAACACAAAGGTTTTTTTTTTTTTTTTTTTTTTTTTTTTTTTTTTTAACAAACAAACGTATTTGTTTATTTTTTAATAAATAAACAAATACAAAAATCACACACCCCTGCACTCCAATAGTGCAGGGGTAAAAGAAAAATTCAAAAATAAATCAAAGTTTAAAACTAAAAAAATAGCTTTAAACTTAAAAGAAAATCAAAAACTAAACTAAGGGCAAACAAAGGAGCACATGGCCTGTGCTCCTTGCCTGCCCTTCCCCCACTCTGCACAAGGCAGAAGCAGGGGATTAAAACTAAATGATTTTTAAAACTAAAACTAAAACAGTGCAGTGATTTTAAATGATTTTAAAATAAACTTAAGAAAGTGCTCTTTAATAAAAAATTAAAAAGCAAAGAAAAGAAACTAGTTTAAATGAAATAAAAATTAAAAGAACAAACCAAACAAAGGAAAAAACAAGCCAAAATGGCCGCCCTCCTACACTTGCAAACAAAGCAAGTGTAGGAGAACAAAAGAAAAAAGAAATAAAATGTGTTTTTAAAACACTAAATCAAAGTTTTAATTAACAAAAAAGGTGCTCTGCTGCTTTAGACAAAAGAAAAAATCAAAAGATTTGGAAAATAAAAAGTTGAAAACACTGTTTTTTAAACTCAGAGCAGGAGCTCTCCTCACATACGTCTGCTCTCGCTCAAGGGTACAGCCTATTTAAGGGCCGATAAAAAACTGCGTCGGCTGCCTATTGGCAGCCGGCGCACCGGCTGCCCAAAGGCAGCTGGTGAAAAGATTCAGTTTGGCACCTCCTAATCAAAAGGGGGTGCCAACAAAAAAACGGCCAGTAATAAACCCAGTTTTTTTTTTTTTTTTTTTTTTCAAAAATTAAATGTTCAAAACAAAGGGGGGGGTGGTGCAGAGCACGCCACCCAGAGCCCACTGGTCGACAAAAGCCGTCATGTCGCCAGTGGACTCCGCGTCGGCGTGCTCCAACGCCACCCGGGAACGAAGGAGGGCCCTGAACATGGCCCCACAGTCAAAGAGACCCTCCCCGGTGATCTTACGCTTCCTGGTCTTGTAGATGGTAAGTTTTCCAAGAGCCAGGAGCAGATTCACCAGGAGGTCCCTCTTCCTGGTGGAGCCACGAACAGGGTGCCCGAAAATAAAAAGGGTGGGGGAAAAATGCAGCCAGAACTGCAGCAGGAGGTTCTTCAAGAACAAAAAGAACGGCTGCAGCCTGGCGCAAAGAAAATAAATGTGGAAAACCGACTCGGACTCGCCGCAGAAAGGGCATGCGGGGTCCGAGTCGGTGAAGTGACGCAGGACCTCTCCTGACGCGAGCGCTCCGTGTAGCACCCTCCAGCCCAGGTCCCCAGCGCCTCTGGGGACCAGCGGGGAGTACAAAGCCTCCCACTGGGGCCTCTCGCCCTCCGGGGGTTGGAGGGGCTCCCGCCAAGCGGTGTCTCGGCGGGAGACGAGGGCGAGGAAGTGGAGGGTGTGGAGCGCCATCGCGTACAGGGTCCTCCTCGACACGGAACGAAGGGGGGTCGAGGAGAACTGCGAGGTCCTGCTCAGGTGATTCTCGAGGGGAGGCTGAGGGGGAGCCCGATCCTTTGGTCTGATCAGCAGGGCCGGAGAGCCGGGGGTAGGGAGGGACGATGGCTCTCCGGTCCTGAGGACCCCCTCGAGATACCCGACAGAGTCTGGGTGCAAAGCTGCTTTGCACTCCCGGATCGCTCGGCGGGCCGTTCTGAGGGTCCCCCGAGTCGCCCTGGCGACCAGCGACCCGGGAGTCAGCCACGCCGAGCGTTGGTGATCCAGGAGATCCCAGACTCTGGTCACCTTGGCCGAGATCAACAGGCTCCGCACCGCGGGGGATTCCAACGCCTGCGCACCTAGATGGGGGTTGTGCAGCAGGGGCTCCAGAAGGAATTCCTCCCCCTCGGTCGGAACCGCGTCTCGGCCGATGTCAAACATGCTCCGGGTCCTGAGCAGGTCCTGGTAAAAGACCGGCAGCTCGGGGAGACGGATTCCCCGGAGATCGATCCAAAAGAGCTGCCGGTCGTAGCCCAGGTCGTGCAGCTGGCGCAACAGGAGGGACGCCAGCGTGCACCACTGCGGGGCCGGGTCTGCGTACAGGAATCTCTGCAGCGTCTGGAGGCGGAAGGTGTGCACCTGGCTCTTGATGCACACCAACCCTTGCCCTCCCTCGGCCAGAGGGAGGCTCAGAACCGCCACAGAGACCCAGTGCTTTCCGGCCCAGAAGAAGTCCGTCAGCTTCCTCTGGACCCTGGACACAAACTCAGGGGGCGGGCTCAGGACGGTGAGTCGATGCCAAAGCATCGACGCCACCAGTTGGTTTATCACTAAAGCCCGTCCCCTGAAGGAAAGCAGTTTCAGCAAACCCGACCACGACCTCAGCCTCGCAGCCACCTTGTCCTCCAACTCCACCCAGTTGGCTGCGACCGAGGTCTCCGCGGGGCTCAGGTGGACTCCCAGGTATTTGAAGCTGTCCGCGCTCCACTGGAACTGCTGGAGCGCGGCAGGGAGGGAGTCCACCCGCCAGGGACCTACTAGTAACCCGGAGCACTTGTCCCAGTTGATCCTGGCAGAGGAAGCGGCAGAGTATACACTCTGGCAGCTCCGCATCCTCTCCAGGTCAACCGGGTCGGAGGCCACCAGGAGCACGTCGTCGGCGTATGCCGACAGGACCACCCTCGTGTCCGGCGCGCCGAGCGCCAACCCCGTGAGCCTCCTGCGAAGGAGGCAGAGGAAGGGCTCGATGCACAGCGCGTACAGTTGTCCGGACAGAGGGCAGCCCTGACGTACTCCTCTCCCGAACGCGAGGGGCGCGGTCAGGGACCAGTTGACCTTCAACAGGCACTCGGCAGAGGCGTACAGCATCCGGAACAGGCCGACAAAACGCGGCCCGAATCCGAACGCTCGCAGGGTTCCGAAGAGATACTCGTGATCCACCCGGTCGAACGCCTTCTCTTGGTCGAGAGATAAGAAGGCGACCGACCGACCGGTCCTCCTGCAGTAGTGCAGGAGGTCCCGAACCAGAAAGATGTTATCGAAAATCGTCCGGTTCGGGACCGTGTAGGACTGGTCGGGGTGGATCACGTCTGCCAGCACGGACTTGAGCCTCAAGGAGGCGGCCTTGGCCACGATTTTATAGTCCGTGCATAGCAGCGAGACCGGGCGCCAGTTCTTCAGGCAGCGGAGATCCCCTTTCTTGGGCAGCAGCGTAATCACCGCTCGCCTCATCGAAAGGGGCATCTCCCCGGTCTCGTAGGCTTCCGCCAGGACCCGCGCAAAGGCGGGCCCCAGCAAGTCCCAAAACTTTTTGAAGAACTCCACGGTCAGCCCGTCGATGCCCGGCGATTTGTTATAGGGCATCCGACTGAGGGCGTCGGAGAGCTCGGCCAGGGTCAGCTGGCCCTCGAACTCGTCCCTGACGCCCTCGCCGACCGTGGGAAGCCCATCCCACAGAACCCTGCACGCGTCGGAGTCGACGGGATCCGGAGAGAAGAGGTCAGAGTAAAAGGCTCTGGCCCTCTCGTTCACGCTCTCCGGATCCGTCAGAAGGGAGCCGTCGTCTGCCAGAAGGCAGGTGATGTTCCTGCGGTCTCCCTTCTTTTTCTCCAACGCGTAGAAGAAGTGTGAGCCGCGGTCCATCTCCCGAAGGAACTGGATCCGCGAGCGCACAAACGCCCCCCGGGACCGCTGGAGCTGCAGGTCCCGCAGGGTGCTCTTCTTCTCTACGTACGCACTCTGCTCGAGTGGGTCCCCGCGAGCCAGGCGGCTCTCCAGACCGAGCAGCTCCCTTTCCAGCCGCTCGATCCGTGAGTCCCTCCGCCTGCTCGCGCCCCTCGTGTACTCCTGACAGAAGATCTTGATCTGCGCTTTCCCCACGTCCCACCACTGACGCCACGTGGGGAAGCGAGATCGTCTGCCGTGCCAGACCGTCCAAAAGTCCCGGAAAGACCGCTCAAAGCGCTCGTCCTCCAACAAGGCGTTGTTGATGTGCCAGTAGGCGGAGGCGTGCCCGACTGGCACCAGGGCCACCGCCACGGCCACCAGGTTGTGGTCCGTGAACGGCGCCGGCCTGATGTCGGAGGAGCGAACGCAGTGAGCGTGGTTCCTGGTGACATAGAACCTGTCGATCCGGGACTGAGACACCCGCCCCTCCCTCACCCTGGTGAAGGTGAAGGCGGGGACGTCCGGGTGATGCCAACGCCAGATGTCGACCAGAGAGAGCTGAGCGGTCAGCTCTCTCAGGGCTGCCGACGAGAGAGGGTAGTGCTCTTGCGCCCCCACCCTGTCCGCGGCCTCGAGGGTGCAGTTGAAATCACCCCCGAGGACCACGCACTCGTCGGCGCCGATGTTGTTCATGTAGGTCGACATCCGGCGAAAGAACTGGACCCTCGCCGGACCCGTGGACGGCGCGTACACGTTCACCAGGTGAACGATACTGTCGCCGTCCCGGATCCGGTGGTGTAACAGACGGCCCGGCTCGACGTCTACCACATCGAGTACCGTGGGAAGAAAGGACCCGGAGAAGAGCGTCGCCACCCCACAGGAGGTGCCGGTGAGATGGCTGAACGACACTCTCCCCCCCCACTCCAGAAGCCAGCTGGTCGTGTGGGTTTCCTGCAGGAAGCACACAGAGTAACCCCCTTTTTTCAGGAAGGAGATTACCTGGGCCCTGCGGAAAGGGTCCCTACACCCGTTGACGTTCACGGTACCGATGTGATACATGATCCTCTGTCAGGAGTTGTCGGTGACGCTCACGGGAGATCCTGAGTTCTCCCGAAGCTCACCAACTGGTCGTGTAACTTTCGGGCCCGAATGTGCACGTTCGAGCCCGAAGTTTTGTTGGCGTGGCTGGCCCTGAGGAAGGACCTCACAGAGGTTAGGACCCTCTGGAAGTCCCCCCATTTGTCCAGGGCCAGCTGTACCTTGTCCCTGCGGTGGATGGTGGCCTCCAAGAACTCCAGGAGATCCGCCGCAGGGATGTCAGGGAGAGAGACGGACGGAACCTCCGAGCCCACGCTGCCCGTGGACTCGGTATCCTCCTCCCTCTCCCTCAGCTCTCCATCGCCCCCCTCGCGATGGTAAAGCACAACGCACTCACGTTGGTGGGTGAGCGCGTTGCGCCTTATCTTGAGCTTCACCGGTCCTCCCTGCGCCCCACCCCCAGGGGACGCGACGGGAGAGACCGGCGGAGGGACCCTCGCGGGGACCGTCTGCACCCTCGATTTCGGGGGCGCAGATGGGCGCTCGGCATACGCCGCCGAGCCAGATGGTCTGGTCCCCGCTTTGGGCCCCTCCTTTGAGGTCCGAGGCACGGTCTCAGGCCCGTCCTCTTCCCTCGAAGGAAGGGGATCCACCCTCTCGGGTCCTTCCCCTCCCTCCCCTAGAGAAAGGGGATACACCCTTTCGGGTCCTTCCCCTTCCTCCGCATCAGTCACCGGGACCGCCTCGGACGATGTTTCCCCCCCGACGGCCGCACGAGGGCCGGAGCCCTCGTCGCCGCCGGAAAGGGAAGCCCGAGGCGGTTGTTGTTTCAGGGGCTCCTCCCGCGCCCCCTCGGTGACTGGAACCGGTCCCTCGACGCTGGGTCGGGGACCGGTTTCTTGGCCCCGTTGCACTTCGGGGAGGGGATCTACCGTGAGGGCACCACCTTCTGCCCTCTCTGGTTCTTCCCCTCCCTTCCGCGCTCCGGAGACCAATGTAAGCGCGGGCTCCGCAGAGCCCGCCGCTGCCTCAGGGGGTGTTTCCTCCTCCCCCTCCGCGGCAGCACGAGGGCCGAAACCCCCGTCACCGCAAGAGAGGGAAGCCTGAGGCAGCTCTAGTTCTTGGGGGGGCTGTTCTTCCCCCTCCTCCGACCCTTCGGCGGGGGTCGCTTGCATGGGCTCCGCGTTGTCTGCGGAGCCCACGCCTGCCTCGGGAGCCAGAGGCAGCTCTTGTTCTGGGAGGGGTAGTTCTTCCTCCCCCTCTGGCCCCTCGGCAGGGGTCGCCTGCATGGGCTCCGCTTTATCCACGGAGCCCATGGCTGCCTCGGGAGCTGGTTCCGCCGCCCCCTCCTCGGCAACACAGGGTTCAGGACCCGTGTCGCCGTCGGAGGAAGGCGGTGCCCGAGGCTGCTGTTCTTTTGGGGGCCCCTCCTGCGCCCCCTCGGCGACCTCTTCTGCGGCCGGCCCCTCGATGGTAGAGTCGGGGCCGGCTTCCGAGGTCTCTGTAGTGACGGGGAGGGGATCTACCCGAAGGGCTCCAGCTGCCCTCGCGGGTTCCTCCCTCCCCTTTGGCCTCTCGGCGGGGGCCTCTTCCATGGGCTCCGCTGTTTCTTCCGCGGAGCCCCGGACCGCCTCAGGGGATGGATCCTTCTCCCCCTCTGTGGCATTACGAGGGCCGGGGACCTCGTTGCCGGCAGAGGGGGGACGCCGAGGCGGTCGCTTTGGTTTTGGGGGGCCCTCTATCGCCCCCCCGGGGACCCTCACCAAGAGGCCGGTACGTGTGCACTTGCGTGCACACGTGGGAATGCGCGCCTGCGCCCTCCTCTTCCCCCTGAGGCTGCCGGAGGCTGTCCCCTGCCCTGCCACGGCGACGGGGAGCTCACCTCCGGCAGCGCTTCTTTCCTCGCCCTCTGGGGGGAGGAGGTGTTTGGTTTTACGGGCGGCTTTGCCGCCCTGCCTCGCGGGGGGTGCCGTGGGGGGAGTCTCCTTATCAGGGACTCCCCCAGACCCACCGCCAGATGGTGCGGCGGCGGGCTTCGTCTCCCCCCACTTGGCCTCCCCCGTGGACCTGGCCGCCACCTTCATTTTGCGGCGGGCGACCAAGGTCCAGTCGGTGGCCTTCTCCCCCGGCACGCTTCCCGGAGGCGCGGAGGGTCCGGCCACCTCGGGGGCCTTCTCTCCCTTTCCCCCCTCAGATGTTCCTGGGAGGGGGGCGGGTGCTTTTTTGCTCCCCTCTGCGGGCCTCTTGGAGGGCCCCGGGGGCGAGGTGGACTCGGAGGGGCGCGGTGCTAGCGCGGGTGTCTTTGCGCCCTGCTGGAGCTTGGGGCACCTCTTTTTCTGGTGCCCCAGCTCCTTGCAGTGGTAGCACCGCACCTCCTCCGAGGAATAAAAGATTACATAATTGGTCCCCTGAAAGGGGACCACAAAGTTGCCCTCCACGGCGTCCCTCCCCGCCAGGTGGATGGTCACCTGGCGTCGGAAGGACAGCACGTGGCGGAGGGGTTGGTCCTTGCACCCTAGGGGGATGGGGTGGATCCCTGTTTTTAACTCCCCTAGGGCCTGAAGATGGGGCTTCAGGAGGTCGTCCTTCAAAAATGGCGGGACGTTTGAAAGGACGACCCTGCTGCCCAACCCCTCCAAGGGTTCAATGGGGACGTATATCCCCCCGACCGCGAGACCCCTCTCGATAGCCGTGTGCGTGGCGGCCTCAGATTTTAAAAAGAAGACGGCCTTGCCGTACATCTTTGAGGCCGCCACGATGGTCGATGGCCCGACCACCTTGGCCATGGCTTTCACCATGGCCTCTATCGAGAGGGTATCTCGGAGGAGGCACCTGACCCCGTGCCTCCTGGTCATATTTTTAAAGGGGGCTGCAGCCTCCCCTGCAGCCACCTGTGCCCACTTTTTGGGGGCCTGTGGAGCTTGCCCACTCATTATTTAAATTGTATTTATTTATTTATTTATTTGAAAAACAAACAAACAATAAATCAAAATAAAACAAACAGAATTGCACACCCCTGCACTCCAATAGTGCAGGGGCACACAGAACACAAAGGTTTTTTTTTTGGTTTTTTTTTTTTTTTTTGGTTTTTTTTTTTTGTTTTTTTTTTTTTTGGTTTTTTTTTTTTGTTTGTTTTTTTTTTTTTTAATAATTAAATAAACAAAAAAAATAAACCAACAAAAAATATTTATTTAACAACAAAAATAAAAATTCACACACAGACACAAAAAGAAAAAGAAAACAAAAAACACAAAGTTTTTTTTTTTTTTTAATAATTAAATAAACAAAAAAAATAAACCAACAAAAAATATTTATTTAACAACAAAAATAAAAATTCACACACAGACACAAAAAGAAAAAGAAAACAAAAAACACAAAGTTTTTTTTTTTTTTTTTTTTAATACAAACAAATGTATTTGTTTATTTTTAAAAAAATAAATAAATACAAATTGACACACCCCTGCACTACAATAGAGCAGGGGTAAGAGGAAAATTCAAAAATAAATCAAAGTTTAAAACTAAAAAAAATAGCTTTAAACTTAAAAGAAAATCGAAAAACCAGACTAAGGGCAAACAAAGGAGCACATGGCCTGTGCTCCTTGCCTGCCCTTCCCCCACTCTGCACAAGGCAGAAGCAGGGGATTAAAACAAAAGAATTTTTAAAGCAAAAACTAAAACAGTGTAATGATTAAAAATAATTTTAAAATAAACTAAAGAAAGTGCTCTTTAATACAAAATTAAAAAGCAAAGAAAAGAAACTAGTTCAAATGAAATAAAATTAAAAAGAACAAAACAAACAAAAGAAAAAACAGGCCAAAATGGCCGCCCTCCTACACTTGCAAACAAGCAAGTGTAGGAGAACCAAAGAAAAAAGAAATCAAATGTGTTGTTAAAACACTAAATAAAAGTTTTAATTAACAAAAAAGGTGCCCTGCTGCTTTAGAAAGAATATAAAATAAGAAGGTTTTGAAAATAAAAAGTTGAAAACACTGTTTTTTAAATTTAGAGCAGGAGCTCTCCTCGCACAGGTCTGCTCTCGCTCAAGGGTGCAGCAGCAGTGTTCCCCACCTAGGATTGAACCCACGACCCTCCGGTCAAGAGTCCAGAGCCCTAACCACTACTCCACACTGCTGCCCAATGCGGCAATGGAAGTAATCATTAGGGCATCATAATGGGTAGTGGGAGGAAAGCGCTTGGCTTCTGGAATGCGACTACCACCAATTCAAGCATACATGGATGACATGACAACCATGACTACAACAGTAGCCTGCACTAATCGGTTATTGGGCAAATTAACCAATAACATTGAATGGGCATGAATGCAATTCAAGCCCACTAAATCAAGGAGCATCTCTATAATTAAAGGTAAAGTAGTAGATAAAATGTTCTACGTTAATGGTGAGGAAATACCAGCAGTATCTGAGAAGCCAGTGAAAGGTCTTGGGAGATGGTACGATGGGACTCTAAAGGACACAGTTCGTGTGGGAGACATTAGACAACAAGCAGTGGAAGGGTTGAAGAGCATAGACAGCTGGGCTCTACCAGGCAAACTGAAACTCTGGTGCTTTCAGTTTGGTCTACTGCCGAGGTTGCTGTGGCCACTGACTGTGTACGAGGTTTCTTTGACAACAGTAGAGAAGCTGGAAGCTTTAATCAGTTCATACATCAGGAAATGGTTGGGAGTTCCACGCTGCCTCAGCAGAGTGGGACTTTATGGTAAAGGAATACTGCAGCTACCAGTCTCCACTCTAACCGAGGAGTATAAGTGCACCAAGGTCAGACTGGAAATGACATTAATAGAGTCACGCGACAAATGCGTAAGGGAGGCAGCACCTGTGTTGAAAACTGGAAAAAAGTGAGCAAAAAAGAAAGCTGTGGAAGATGCAAAGGCTGCCCTTCAAATTGGTGATATCATGGGACAAGTTCAGCATGGAAGAGGGGGGCTTGGTCTCAGTTCAGCTCCTCCTACATGGCACAAGGCAGCCCCACCTCAACAGAGGAAGCTGGTAGTCAACGAGTTGCAAAAGCAAGAGGAGAGGATGAGGTGCGTAAAGGCCATTTCCCTCTTCCTAGCAGGAAGAATGGATGAGATGGGAGTGTGGAACAATGCAAGATCAGCTGGCAAGACCTATGGACAATGGAACAGAGCAGGATCAGTTTCCTCATCAGGTCAACATATGATGTTCTCCCATCACCACAGAATCTAAGCCTCTGGGTAGGAGAGGATCCCTCATGTCCTTTGTGTTCATCACCTGCAACATCAAGGCACATTTTGACAGGATGTAAGGTGGCTTTTAGCCAAGGATGGTTTACTTGGTGCCATGACCATGTGCTGCGATGTTTGGCCTTAGCATTGAAAGACAAGCGTAACATGACCAATAAGTTGTCACCAGTTCCATCAAAACATTACACACAAAAGACAACATTCCTCCACCCAGGAGAGCAACCGCCAAGAAAAGGGGTTAAAACCAAGCCTTGCCCAGGACAACTAGATGCTGCTAGAGCCTGGAAAATGCTGGCAGATGTTGGTCAACAGCTTGTGTTTCCACCTGAGATTGCCATCACTAACTTTCGACCAGATATTGTCTTGTGGTCTGGATCACCTGGTAGAGTTAACAGTGCCATGGGAGGATGCTGTAGATGAGGCGTATGAGAGGAAGAAACTGCAGTATGCTCAACTAGCCGCTGAAGCGGAACAGCGAGGATGGAGAGTCCGGGTTTACCCAGTGGAGGTGGGTTGTCGAGGATTTGTGACACACTATACTACCCGGTTTCTCAGAGACGTCGGATTCAGTGGCCAAGAGTTTGCGTCACACAGTGAAGAACTTATCTGAAGTAGCAGAGCGGAGCAGCAACTGGCTGTGGTTGAGACAGAAAGATTCTGGTTGGGGATCTCAAGCACAATAGAAAGACAGAAACGCTGATGTATGGGTAAGTAAGCTGGGCTGAGTTGAGTGGGGGACAGAGGGGGGTGATGCTGGGACGCCAGAATCACAGTCAAGCCCTCTTGGGGTGTTGTGGACTAGTCGATGAAACACAGAGGATGGAAGGTGCCCATTTGAAGACCCCAGAGATGTACCCTAGTTAGCTCAATCCAGACGTTTGTCATACTGATGCACTGGGGAGACCGCATTGTGGTTGATCCCCGGAGCCAGCATTGCAGCTGTAGTGTGTGTTGATGCACTAGGGAGGCAAAATAAGCTGATCCGTGGAGCCAGTATTACACTTCAGCCATCAACACCAGGCAGAAGGATATCTACTACATCATATGGAAGGAAAAGCAAATGGTTGGAGACACAGATGGATCACATTGGTTTACTGTAAATCTGTGTCTTAGTTAGTGCTTATCTTGGCGAGAGCCAGGTTCAAATCAGCATGAAGTTTTAACATCTACTCTCATGTAATGGAAATCATTATGAAGATGGATGAATTAGTAAGAGACACCCTACGTTATGATGTGTTAACTTATTATAAATTAAAAAGCAGACTGTACTTAAGTGGGGTTTTTTAGGGTTAGAATTGTACTGTATGTTCTATGCACATGGTGATATACAGTATATACACAGTATAAGATGGACTTGTATTTTGACAAATGGTGATGGTTTGCTGTCATAAAATGTTCAAACTCTCAAAGATAGTTGCCAGTAGAGGTCTTCAACAGAGGTACAATAATATCAAGTTTTGAATTTCATTATGGTTGGTGGAATTCCTGCAAAGGGGAATGTTTTAAAGTGTAGTATGTAAGAGTCGGTTGCAGTCCCCCTGCAATTAATCTACTCCATTCTAGAATGCCGCCTCATATATATTTGAGTCATAGTTTGGTTTAGGTCTGCAGTACTTTGGATGGATTCAGCTTTCTTCATTAGGCTGCAAGTTTTTATGATTCTCACTGGCTGCTTCATTAGTTTAACATCAACTGATGTATTGTTGGAAGATTTATCTGTTCACGAGTCACTGTTGGTGCTGTTTAGTTGTTTTTCTTAGGTGATTAGTATTCAATGGGGACTCACATGTTTGTATTGGATTCAGAGCTGGTAATCATATACTGCCCACATTACAGTGATGCATTGCTTTAGCCTCCACAACTTGATAAAATGTTTCAGGTTGTTACTTCTCAGCATGGATCTCCAGATGTAAAGTGAAGAATGTCAGAGCTGTACTAAACTGAACAGAGTCCGGAATTGCACAATACAGTACTTTCATGAGGTGCTTTCAGATGGGAATTGAGCAACAAACAAAAGCAATGATGCAGGTTTGTATTTGGAATGGAAATTCTATACAATAAACTGGATTATTTTCAGAATAATAGTAATGCATAAAAGTGCACAGTGTGGTAGGGTGGAAGCTGCAATTGAATAAATGATTAAATCAGTAACTGGGCTCCAGCCACAGGTGTATAAAATAGGTGTTCACCGGTGTTAGGTTAGAAATCGGGAATTAATGTTGGTGATAGAGGTGGAGGTACGTGTTGCATGTGTCATGTTCCGTGCTGTGCTGTTCCATCTTGTTTACTTTCATGAGTTTTTATAAACCTTTTTGTTTTGGCCCTTGTGCCATTTATTTTTAAGAGTGCTTTGTGTTATTTTTGTTTATTTGTTTATTAAAAGAACACATTAGCACAGTTAACTTGCAGCTTTCTGTGAGTCTCTCTCCCTGCCAATACCACATGCACATTTCTGAGTAGGTTTTGCTTCATCAAAACTTTTTGTTATACCGAATTTAAGAAGAAAAACTGCATTGGTATGGTTCTCTGTATTTCACAAACCTGAACAGATTTGAGGTGCACAAACCATCAAAACAGACGCAAAAGATACTCCAAATCCCAAATTGCACCTGCTAATTTCGTATAGTATTCAGGAATATATCTGAAGACGCTCATATTGACCTTGTCCAGCAGCTTTTTATCTTAAAGTGCTTGATTTCAATAGAGAAAATCCACAAATGGTTTTCAAGGCAGTTTATTATGTGGAATATACACACAGAATTTTTGAATTTCGATTTTCGCTCTTTTGTGTGTCGTTTGTTTCACATGTTAAGCTCGAATCTGTTTCTCTTGAACTGCTCGAGTTTCTGAAATATGCCTTGTTGTAAATGTAATGAGCAGTGGGATGCACAGCCGTTATGGATTCTGTCCCATCAGTGAGGTGAGGTTAAAAACTCTAACTGCAAAGATGATCCCAGCTCTTTTGCATAGTGGTTAAAAACTCTAACTGCAAAGGCGATCCCAGCTCTTTTGCATAGTGGTTAAAAACTTGCTTGCAGTGAGCAAAGTCGCCAGTTAACGCTCAGCCTCTGCCTGTTACATTGGTGCTGTGACTCTGATCTCATAAATCGTCTGCTGCAGATTGTTGAGGTTAAAGGTGGGAAGAGTGTAATAGGCAGTTTTGTGTGATGCACTGCCGATATTGATTCTGTCTGCTGTAATTGAGATGAGATGAGGTGAAAAGCTCTATAGCTTCAAATGCAGACAAGCCTGTACATGAGAAGGGGGCAGGGCAATGCCCTGCTCCTATAAAGTATATTTGTGTTGTATTATTATTATTATTATTATTATTATTATTATTATTATTATTATTATTAAATTTAGTTTAGCAGACTAATTATTATTATTAATAATATTAATAATAATAATAATAATAATAATAATAGGGGTGAACTGCGCAGATTTACTTATAATAGGACCTCAGTTTTACGTCTCATCCGAAGGACAGAGCATACAGAGGTTAAGTGACTTGCTTAGGGTCACACACAGTAGTGGCTGAGCTGGAATTGAACCAGGAACCTCCTGGTAACAAGTCCCCTTTCTTTAACCACTGAACCACCAAGCCTTCTGTAACAGGGAGAGACCTGGACTGGCCGTCTGACGCATGCGCGATGCTGCAGGAAGGGGGCGGCAGTCCCGTTGGGTCTGCCTGCCAGTCATGGCGGTGACACGGAGAGGTGGGGAAGAGGGTGTGTGTGCTTTTCCCCTCTCTGAGTGGCTGGGAGGCGGACTTTAATGGGATTGCTAACCTATAAAGTAACACTCTGTTGTTTCCTCAGATCTGCCCCTTTAAACTGGAACAGCGAGCAAGGCGGTCTCGCTTTGCCTACCAACAGACGGGAGGATAACAAACGCCCGGAAAGAAAAATCAAAGAAAATAATTTTAAAGAAAGAAAGGGGAAAGTGGGGGATCGTTGGGCAGCCCCAGTATTTGTTATACAGTGAGACAGCAGAGTGTAGGACGGAGTCCCGGGTCGTACGGGTAGCGGCGACTGGGGAGATTCACGCTGCGAAGTGCAGCACATTTATTTTGTAGTTTTTCCTTACTGTGTTTTATTTTCCCTGTTTCTTTTTGCCTTTTTCGTTTTTATAATTTGTGAGCACCTACGAGTGCGGGACTGCAGCTGAGTACCCTGCCGTGGTATTCCCGTTGGTTCTGGATACCATAGCTGGTAGCCAGACCACGGACCACAAGCGCCCTCTACGGGCTCAACGAAATCGGTACACCTCACTAGAGTACCAAAAGAAAATAATAAAACTGAGCACCTGTGTGGTGTTGTCAACTACCATTTCTGTCTCCCGTGTCAGTGAATACCCGCACCCTCCCACACCTTCATAAATATGTCTTGCTTGTTTCCTGTTTTGTTTCTCCAATAGTTGTTTTTGGTGAAACATTTGAGACAGTTTTCCTCTGGATTGTAAAGTAGCCTGAAAAAGTAATCCCATCATGAAAGTTATCAATATGGTTTAAAAGGTATACAAAATCCACTAGAAATCAAAGACGTTGCTCAAGTTTCACCTTAAAGGGAGATAGCAGTATCCGAGGTTGCAATCAGTTTAGTTTTTTTGGGTTTTTTTGCATTGATATAAACATGCCAGCTTCTTGTAGTCACACTGCTCTTTCAAATGTTTACTGTAAAAAAAAAAAGTGTCTTCAATTAAACGTAAAACTTTGATCACCCAAAAGCAAATAGAGAGAAAGCTCCCCTGCCAAAGCGGTAATGGGATATTTAATTGCAAACTCAGTTTTATGGATGGGACTCAGCAGTGAGCAGTGTTTGTAGAATATCTGCATATATTCAGAATAAGCCAAGAACAAATTGCTGTATTATTCATGTTGAAATAGTAATAAAGAGTAAAAAAGTTTACAGCACAGGAATTGTTTAGCTACCAGGAGGTAGCGGTATAAACTTATAATCTATAATGCTTATTTGAAAAACCTGTGTCAAAGAGCTTCCACTGATAAAACAGAGATAACAAGGGATTGTAGTTGAAACACCCATGGCACCCAAGATTTATTTACACAAATCAGACTTTCACAAATACAGTAAAAACTAAGGTTTGCCATTCAAGGGTTCTGTGCTATTCTCCAACCTATGAACTGGAATGCTACACTGACTAAATCTTACACATTAGATCGACCTTTCTTTTATCTGTACACAAGGAAAGTTTCAAAGCTGTCGGCTTCTCTAAGCCTTCTCAACCTCTCTGTGGAATCCCCAGCGAAGAACACAAACCTACACTCTGACTGTATAACTCACCCTGCACTCTGACTGTATAACTCACCCTGCACTCTGACTGTGTAACTCACCCTGCACTCTGACTGTATAACTCACCCTGCACTCTGACTGTGTAACTCACCCTGCACTCTGACTGTATAACTCACCCTGCACAAAGAAAACTTCAAAAACTATCTACATATTTTTAAGGTAATTTATTGGTGACTTTAAACAAACAGGGGATGATTCATCTCTTTACAAATTAACAGCTTTTTTATTGCTATTATTTGGTAGACTGCACTTGCCTGGACAAAGGGATCAATAATTCTGGCTTCCACATGCAACTTGACCTACCTGCTTCTCACTAATGGTGACAGTAACAAGGTATGCCTGCCCCTATATTATTTGTGTATTATGATTTAAAAGTAATGCTTTGTGTTGTTGTTATTATTTGATTGTACTGGTTTGTGTTTGTTTAAAACAACCAATGTTTGTTTTTGTTTGGCAGAGTGGATGGGGTTGTGGCAAAGTGGATGGTAAGGGGAACAGGTGTAGCGGTGATGCGATGCAGGAGTGACAGACAGACAACGATAATTTGGTGAACAAGTGTTTATTGTGCTGTTTCCAGGTCTGGCGACCGTCAAATAATAAATCCCCGGCAGTACACAACAATGTGTAAAGCACGGGGAGCGTGAACAATCCCACACAGTCCTGAACAGAAAAACAAATGCACGGTCACCAGTCCTGGGTGAACTCAGTCGTGCAGGTGCTCTGTGCAGTGGTGCTCCGGATAGTGCTTTTGTGGCGACAGCTCCGGAGGTGTGCTTTAACTGTCTAGTAGTGCGACAAAAAGACAGACAATTATAGACAGACAGAAATAACACACAACACGTAACACTTATTCCTTTTTTATATTTCTGAGAGCTCCTCTCTCAGTCCTTCTCTCCTCCTGTTTAACCCAAACGAAGGAAAAGAACAGCGTTACCCTGGCCCCTATATGTAATCCCGCATGATATCTAGGTAAACGGTTGCAGCTGCCTTATTACTTGCAGCTGCCCCTTGTTTACCTGTCAAATCAATACGGTCTTACAACAGAGTCTCGCTTCCTTCCAGGCTGACCCACTTCCCGGTCCCGGAAACGAACTGTCAGGCCAGCCCTTCCAGATACTTCTCCTCCCGTTCTTTAGCGCCCTCACAGGTCGGGAGGAAGATTTATCACCAGAACTCATTGTATTTCTGTCACAGGGGTTCATTTAAATCCCCATCCCTTTAAACCCATTGTAATGGGGCCAGGAATCCTGTACATGAGAAGGGGACAGGGCATGTATATTTAAACAAAAACAAAATCACAAACACCAAAACAAATGCCTCGGTCAGGCTGGGCCTTCACTGATCCAGTAGTTTTGCATTTTGTTCTGTTCTCTCTCACTACTGTTCGCTCCTCTGAACACCCACCCAGAGCAGGGAGAGCTGCAGGCTTTTATATTAGTGACCGAGGGATTAACTAGCTATCAATTATCTGATAATCCCTTGGTCACATTCTGTACGGGTTTTCTAATTACTACTGGCAGAGGACGAGCTGCCGACCTCGACTCTGCCAGAACACATTTAACAATAACAAAAAAAATGCACAGTGTGTATATATATATATATATATATATATATATATATATATATATATATATATATATATATATATATATATATATTGTGAACTGGTGAAGTCCACGTAAGTATGAGATGTGTACATAGTGCCTGTTTTGGTGCAGAAGAACGTGACAGAGACCCAGGTCCAAGGAGATTTCGGTTTTAATGATTTTCCTTTTCCTCTTATATTCTACAAATGAACACACAGAAGTTCCAATTATCAAGACAAATAATAACACAACTCAAATAAACACAGTCCAGGACTTTTTGTGGAACGAGACCCTCAGGTAAGAAATGGCTTGCTGTATCCAAGTTTCTTTGGTGGTGGCTTGGTATTGTGGCTTCTTTCTCTTTTCCAGGTTGTCGCGGACATCCACCAGATGACGCTGTGGAGTTGTGGTAGTCCCCGTCCTACTCACAGGTTTGTAATCCCGACGGCCCCGGAAGCCTGTTTGCAGTATAGTGCGGCCCCAACACCCGGCCAACCTTTCGTAAAGGTAAGTAATAACACTGCTGTGTAGAATAGAATTAATACAGGTGAAAAACAGTGAGCACTGAGCGTTCTCTAACTCTCGCCTCTCTTTTGTTGCAGTTTCCACTGTTCCCCGGACATACAATAAAGTGGTTTTCATTTAAATCACCCTTTCTGTGTCCCTGCGTAATTTGTACACCGTTCAACTCTTCCAGCCGAACACAGTTCTCCTGGGTTAATCACTTGCCCAGTTCGTGGGCTTTTGATACAGTCTTTAAGCACTCTGTTTACATACACACAAGTCCCGTACTTCCATAGCTCCCAGCATATCAACAGTACAACACAGCGTACTCACTCTACAGCGGTCAGTGTTCTCTGCGTTGCTCAGATGCAGGGAAGCCTGTAGTCCGCTGTGTTGTTTCCAAGGTAAAACCACCGTGCACAGTCCCGCTGTAGAAACAATGGTTGTCTCCGACTGGTGACAATAGTAGTCCGCAAGGTTGCTTCAATGGAATGTCCCACTACGCTGTACCGTTTTAGAAACGAGTGCTACAATTGTATTCCTCTGAGTTACCACTGGTTAATTTCCCAATTTCGCTCCCAATGCCGCTGCCCACTTTCGTCTGGGTTAGGTACTCTCCCGTCCCACGGCTCGTGTGTGCACCTGTTCTCCCTCTCCCCTCTAGCTGATTCCCGCAGCTTTTTAAAGCTACCGCTGTTACCCGTCATGCACGGTATGTTTGCCCTGTTGTTGGAAATTGTAGTTCCTAGTCTTTCTGGGTCTCTAACCCCTTTGACACTCTTAATTTCACACATCCCTTTCCTCAGCTCTAACCTACTGGTTTGAGCGACTTTATCACCCCAGCAGTGTACCCTCGATAACCCATCGGCATTTGCATTTTGACTACCCCTACGATGTTCAATTTCAAACCTGTAGGGCTGTAATGTTAAAAACCACCTTGTTACCCTGGCATTCCGCTCCTTGTTCTCTTTCATCCATTTAAGGGGGGAATGGTCCATAACCAACAGAAACTTCCTACCCAATAGGTAATACTTAAGTGATTCTATCGCCCACTTCACTGCCAAGCACTCTTTCTCCACCACTGCATACCCTCTTTCTCTCGGCAGCATTTTCCTGCTCAGATACATCAGGGGGTGTTCCACTCCATCCTTCATTTGTGACAGGACTGCCCCTAATCCAACATCCGATGCGTCTGTCTGAACAATAAACCTTTTTGAAAAATCTGGCACCACTAACACTGGTTCGTTACACAAGATTTTTATAACTGTCTGAAATGCTGTCTCTGCTGCTGCGCTCCACTTGACTTTCACTGGAGCCGATTTCTTTGTTAAATCCGATAAGGGTGCCGTAATAGTGGAGAACTCCGGCACAAACCTCCTATAGTACCCTGCCAAACCTAAAAATGCCCTCACTTGTTTTTTGGTTTGCGGGGTGGGCCAGATTTTTATTGCGTCTATTTTATTAACCTGTGGTTTAATTTTTCCTCCCCCTACTACATACCCCAGATACTTCGCCTCTTTTAAACCGACAAAGCATTTCTCTGGGTTCGCTGTTAACCCTGCTTCTCTTAAACTATTCAGTACTGCCTCTACCTTCTGTACATGCCCTTCCCACGATTCTGAATATATTATAATGTCGTCTTTTACGTACTCACTCTACAGCGGTCAGTGTTCTCTGCGTTGCTCCGATGCAGGGAAGCCTGTAGTCCGCCGTGTTGTTTCCAAGGTAAAACCACCGTGCACAGTCCCGCTGTAGAAACAATGGTTGTCTCCGACTGGTGACAATGGTAGTCCGCAAGGTTGCTTCAATGGAATGTCCCACTACGCTGTACCGTTTTAGAAACGAGTGCTACAATTGTATTCCTCTGAGTTACCACTGGTTAATTTCCCAATTTCGCTCCCAATGCCGCTGCCCACTTTCGTCTGGGTTAGGTACTCTCCCGTCCCACGGCTCGTGTGTGCACCTGTTCTCCCTCTCCCCTCTAGCTGATTCCCGCAGCTTTTTAAAGCTACCGCTGTTACCCGTCATGCACGGTATGTTTGCCCCGTTGTTGGGAATTGTAGTTCCTAGTCGTTCTGGGTATCTAACCCCTTTGACACTCTTAATTTCACAATATATATATATATATATATATATATATATATATATATATATATACACACATACATACAATAAATAAATCATAATACTAATCATGAAAACAATAATAATAATAATAATAATAATAATAATAATAATAATAATAATAATACAACACAAATATACTTTATAGGAGCAGGGCATTGCCCTGCCCCCTTCTCATGTACAGGGCTCCTGGCCAGGTTACACCTGTGTAGAATGTGCCTGAGCGCAATTGAATTATTGACAAGCAATCAAGCTCAGGCATAGCTGCATAAATAGAGGCAGAAACCTCTCAGTCAGAGAGAGAGGGTTGAGGAGAGGGTTTTGGAGAAAGAGTGAGAGATAAGAAGCACAAGGTAAACAAGACAACTGCTATCCGGCTGGCTGTATTCCAGCCGATATTTGTATTATTTACTATGTTTATTATTATTTGTTTTGACCAACATGCCATTTTTTGTGTGTGTTTTTATTCATGTCTTTAGTTTGTTTGCTTTATTTTGATTTATTTAATAAAAGAACAAGTGCAGTAGCGACTCACCCCAGTTCTGGTGTGTGTGCCTGTTATCTTCCTGGTCTGTGACGTCACCCACCCACAGTGACCATTGCTTTACTGTTCCAAAATGGTCCTGTAATCCCTGCTGAAAGCACTAATAAATAAACTAATGAAACAACTGTAAATGGAGGTCAACTGCGTGACGGAGGCCATTATCTGTTAATGGGAAGGTCAGAGGTTAATGCCTGTAGCAGCAAACCAAATTCACACAGCTGAAATCACACAAAGAAGCTCCACACTACAGTTCAATCAAAAAGCCTGTCACCTGCAGAATCATTTTGAACAGGGCTGAGAATAGTCACTTTCAGATTATTAATAAGCATGTGTCTTTGAAAAGAACCATTACCTGCCAAACTTAGTGTAACCCTAATATTAAAGGGATACATTTATTTATGTTCTGCAGTGACGAGGTACCCCCTGCACCTGGGTTTATTTTGTTTATTTTGTATGGTTTGTGTTATGTAGCATGGGTGATTTAAAATGTGTATTTGTAGTTGGGCACGGGTGTATCACAAAGTACTACACGTGCAGACTGTGCATGGGCTCAATGATTGATTAGCAAGTGAGTCCCCGCACAACTGCATAACGTTGAGTGTTCAGAGGTGAAATTAAAGAGAAAGAGATCTAGAAAGGTACATGTGATGGGAGAAAAGGGTCTCATGTTGTTATTCAGCCTCCCAACAGAGGGCGCTGGGCCAAGCCAAGGATCCCCATGCAAAGATCACGTGACCGTGATGGAAGTCACATTTTGCCGGGATGTCATCTTTGTGTGGGGCAACAGTGCAGGTATGCTAAACCCGGTCACTCCGGTCAAGTGTTTATTAAAAACACCTGCCATTCGCGGATAGGTGTTTCACTCTCAGGGGCAGGGTTGTGAGTACAAAGGGAACTGCACTGTTGTACTTCAGGGCTGGCGTTCGTATTCATGAATGGGAGAGAGAGCGAGACGTGGAACAGAGGATTAAATAGATTAACCTGTGTATTTTCATAGATGGGACGGACAACTGAGGAGCGAGGGAGTGGCTGGCGATCGTTGGAGCCCCGTCCCTCAACTTGATCCTGCTTTTATATTTTGATTAATCCTCACGCCCTGTCCCTGCACGTTTTGTTGATTTTTTGTTTAAAAATAAAACTACTACCCTGACCAGGGTTGATTACTGAAGTACCTGTTTCAAACTCCCTTCTTTATCCACTCCAGTCACAGTACATTTAAATTAACCATTGCTACGCATGCCAGCTTCATACCCGCACGCTACTTGTTGCTTTATTTTACCTGTTTGTTTCATGCCTTTTGTTTTGTGAGAAGGGTTTTGTTTTGTTTAATTTTTACATTTATGATAAATCCGCACAGCAGCGCTTCACTCACAGTACTGTGTCTGTATTTCCTGGTCTGACGTCACCCAGGAGCCATCCTTACCACATTTGGTGTCAATGTGGGATAACATTGCCTCCATAGACTCAGGCCAGGAATAGTACTACGGGTACACATTTATTTTTGGAAGGATTTTTTTTGTTTTGAAAGAAAAAGAAGAAAAAAGGGTGAAGGAGGTGCTGCCTGCCCAAGGGAAGGAAATGGACCAAGGGCTGGACAACTGCCTCACCTGCCTGAAAGGGGAAGAGTGGTGCTCAGGCACTCCCACCGTGGGCGGCCTCATTCATGCCCCCCTTCAGCCATATGCGCTGGAGAGAATGGGAGAGAATCCGTGATGCCAGCACTGCAAGGTGAGGGAACACACCAGCGAATGCCCCATTCGGGAGGAAGGAGAAACTAACCTGGAGAGGTGGTAGCGGTTGAAGATAGAGGGGGCTCCATGGTGCGAGGTCAGGGATGGGTGCCCATACGAAAAACCCCTCATCTGGGAAGCTCGCGGTCGGGGTGAGGCGGAGTCGGCGGAGGACTGGTTTCTCCAGGAAAAAACCCCAGCCACCTACCCAAAAGAAGGGGTGGAGCGGCCATCCCTGGAAGAAGGCAAAGGAGCCCGAGCGTCCAGCGCCCACGAGGGAGATCTGGGACTGGCTGCTGGACTTTAAGGGGACCCTCTCGATGGCGGTCAACCTGCTGTGGGCCAGAGATGGGAAGCAGTGGGAAGCCTTGGAGCGGCAAAATCGCCCAGCACCCCACTCAGGCATTGCGGCCATGGTGTGCAACTACCAGGCTGCAGATATGAGAATGGCCTCACTGTATATATTTCCACCGGGAGGGGTCATGCCTATTTCAGCTCCACAGGCAGACGTCCACGGCAGGACCCAGAGGACAGCCGCACCAGTCCCCCGCGACCAAAGGAGAGTCACACCAGTCCCCAGCGACAGAGGGAGAGCAATACCAGTCGATAGTGATAGAGGGGAAGACTACCCGCTGCTCACACCTCCACCGCCAGGGGCAGACTACTTGTTGCTCCCATCACCACCACCAGAGGAACTGAAACTACCTCCCAAGGGATTTTAAGGGGAGAGGTGGCCTTTGAGGCCATGTGTGCTATGCACAAGATGGAAGGTGTGATGGGGTACCCCTCGCTCCTGAGTGAATTTTGTTTATTTTGTGTGGTTTGGGTTATGTAGCACGGGTGATTTAAACAGTACTTGACGTGCAGACTGTGCCTGGATTCAATTGAATGATTAATTAGCACAGCTGCATAAAAAGAGGCACGGATCACTCACTCGAGATTGAGTGTTCAGAGGTGGCATGAAAGAGAAAGATCTAGAAAGGTACATTTTAAATAACAATTGCTACGCATGCCAGCTTTACACTAGCACGTACTATTTTACCTGTTTGTTTTGGCCGTCAGCACAAAGAAAATAGACACAACTGTAAAAGTAGTGGGGGCCAAGGTTGTCTCAATGGTTTCTTGAAACTTGGCTTGTGTTTTTGATATCTCCGCTTTAAATGGCTGGACATTTTTGATAACTTGCTGTTTTTGTTTCAGATTCTATTCATGATGTTTCTTTTCGCTTTCTTTTACTTCAATGGAAACAGATGCAGCCATTTAAATAATAATAATACAGAACTGCATGTTCTCCATTTTGTAGTTGTTGGCATTTTGGATGCTGTGTATTATAATAACATATCATCTTTCTCTGTCAATTATTCTCAATACTGGACGAACATGCCCCAAGCATGACACATACAGTATAAGGAAAAGGGGAGAAGGTAGTCACGCAGAGAGAGGAGCCACATTACTAGCATAGGCTACTTCATTATTTAAATTGTATTCAATTAAAAGCGTCTTGACATTATTTCAGTTGATCTGCACTGGTTTTGATGCACTAAGTGGCTCAATTAGGACACCTGGAAACCCATTAGCACAGCTGCAGTCATTGCATGTGATGGGTAAATGTTCAGACCACTATGGAGTTCTTTCGGTCTTGATTGTGGGCTTGAGTGACAGATGCACTTTTAGAAAAATGACAGCAGTTCTGTCCATCTGATTAAAGCAAGGTGATGGTGGTTGTAATTAAAGGCTGCCAGGCTAAATTTGCTCCAATTAAAAGCAGTACAATTTACAAGACCAGCAGTGAAAATCCTGTTTGTGCACTTTCTACATAACTGAAGGCCATGCCAAGCAATCCTTTATTGGCAAGCTTCTTTGACCAAATAGGGGGGAACAAATACAGTACAAGGTGTTTAAAGACCTCTTCATTCAGTGTTTTTTTTTTTTTTTTTTTTTTTTACATGACACCATTTATTCAATGTTTTAGTTTATTGTCATTTGAAAAAGTAGTTTTATAAGCAAGGTAATGAAAAATACTGAAGCTACTACAAAAACAAATACTACCAAAAATAATACTACAAATAAAAAAGACCATTTGCAGTAAATACTGTACATAAATAAATAATAAAGCCCAACTCTTATCCAAATGTTGTTTCCATCATAAAATGAAACACTTTTCTGCTGTTTCTGACAGGTGGAATGGGTACAATTTACATAAAGGTGGTGGAAAGGTTTGAAAGGTAGCAAAGGTAGAAAAACAAAACAGGTGTGTGTTTCAGCAGATATGGAGAAAGAAGAGAAGATATAGAACACAATAATAAAGCAAGTACATTTGGAGAAAAAGAAAAAAAAGTTTAGTTGGAGAGCTAATTTTAATGTAATTTTGTAAATGTATGTTCTGTATTAGTTAAATTATAGTTTCATGAACCTGGTTGCACTTTATGAAAATTAATAATTAATTAATACAAAATTAAAACACTTGAGTGTATAATAGGATATCATATTATTATTATTTATTTCTTAGCAGACGCCATTATCCAGGGCGGCTTACAATTGTTACAAGATATCACATTATTTTTACATACAATTACCCATTTTACAGTTGGGTTTTTACTGGAGCAATCTGCTTTTTATTTCGCACTGCAAGCCCACCATGAAGCCACACTACAGAACTACAGCATTGGAGGACTATGCAGTTCTGAATTGCACACAGGCAGGCCTGCAGCGCCCGGCCAGCCACAGGGGTCACTGGTGCATTGTGAGCCAAGGATTCCCCAGCCGACTTAAACTCTCCCCGCTGGGGCAGCGCTTGGCCAATTGTGTGCCGCCCAGTGGGAACTCCTGGCCACGGTTGAGAGTGACATTGCCTGTATTTTAACTGCTGACCTCCAAGCTATAGGGCGCATTGTGCACTCCACACAGAGTGCCTTTACTGGATGCGCTGCTCGGGTGCCTGATGGAAATGTAAGTATTATTAAATGTAGAGTAGGCACACACATACACACAAATAAATCAGATTAGAAAGTAATAATACAAGTAACAAACTTCAGCTTTTGTCAAAAGGCTTTTTACTTTGATAGTTTTACATTTAAGTATTCAAACTTATGGCTTAAGTAGTAGTAATAATAATAATAATAATAATAATAATAATAATAATAATAATAATAATAATAATAAATTAACTTTCACAGGTGGAAAAAATAAGCTTTCAAGCATGATTCTGATGAAATATCAACACCACTAGAATTGATAATGCATTGTTTGAGTTTATAGCCACTCAAACCAAGCTGCACCTCTTTCCTACATTTACACAGAAAGGAAGGAACATGGTCGTGTAAACACGGTCATACTGAAGTGTCATTCTGTGCCCATGATCGGGTAAACACGATAAAAAAACGAACTTCGTTTCTTTGACTTACTGGGCCACCATACTTTGCAGTACAGATTGCAGATGCATATCATTAGATAGGGGAGGCACGGCATAAGCTACCACATTCAAAATGGGCTAACCTGTGTTTTAAATCAAATGTACAGGTTTTATCCCACTAAAGCCCTGGTAGCTCATCTGGAGAGGCAGAAATGACCCGTGTTGACTAAGTGTCTTGACTTTATATTATACTATTATTATTATATGACAGTGTGGCAAGGCTGAGGCCTTTCCCTGTAAATAATATTTTTTGCTTTGGGTTTCTAAATATAATATGGTTTTGGGTTGGGTTGTAAATAATAATGGGTTTCCTGAAGCACATCTTCGTCTCATAAAAGTCTAAAGTATATGTATGGATTTATATGGATTTCTTTTGAGGAACTGTTGATTCATTTTACTTGTATCTCTCTTTGACTTTCAGGTTACATTACAATTTCCAATTGTTGTAAAAACTTTCCTTGTATTGAAGGTTAGTGTTTAGATTTGCAACAGGGACTTTCATGTTTGTTGAAATTGAGATCACAACTTTGGTATCTGATTGATGAGAAGCAGCCCCTTGGTGATGCATGAGAGAGACATGTTATTCATGAAACAACTGAACTGGGAGTGTAGTGTTGGGCTACAGTTTCAGGACACCAGTGTAGATTTCAGCATCCATAGCCTGAATAGTTATTTCAAACTTCTTTAAAAACAGTATGTGGCAGGATGGCTAGAGTGGTGTGTGTGGGTGGTTACGTCAAGTGATGTTGCTTTGCAGCTTTCCCAATCAGCCCAAATGACATATACCTACCTTATTTTTTTAATTGTTTTTATTTAGATACAAAATAGAACAATACAGTACAAAACAGGGATGATTTTTAACAAGAGATGAAGAAAGAAAAAAAAACCACTGAATTATATAATACAATTGGACAAATCAGCAAATTTAGAAACATTCTTAAATAAGGAGTTGCTAAGATAAAAGGATAAAAGGTTTTCTTAGCTTTTTTCATGTTAATAACTTTTAAAGACACCAAGTAGAAAGTTGGTGTGATAAAAACTATCACAGAAGGTTTTTTACCTCCCCATTTACATTTGTGTATAAAATATTTACCCAACAGAATAACAAAAGTGACAGTAAATAAAAAGGCACTACTACGTGTTGCAATAAAGTATCATCTAATGTCATCGTAAGAGAAAACTGGAATTTTGTCCATTTTTAAGAACTCCTTTCCAAAATTGCATGGCAAAGGGCATGAGTGAATTAAGTGTTCTAAAGATTCTACAGCTGAAAGACAGAAAGCACAGGCATTGCTTTTAAAACCAAATCTTTGGTGTATAAATTCACTAGATGGATATATAGTTAATAATTTTAAAATGAGTTTCTTTAACTTGGTAAAACTGTGCATGTTAAATAAAAATATTTAGCTTTTTCATTTCTTAACTGGTTAGTTGAGGAAAAAATACTTTTTAAATGATTATCTTTGAAAATAGCTTTATTTAAAGCATTGTTTTTTTTGTTAAGGAAATGCAGATCATTAATGAATAATAGGGGAAATGTAGGTCTGTTATCATCGTACTGTAATGAACCTCTAATGAGGTGGACTAGACTGTTAGGTATGGCTTTGATTACTTTGGTAAAGTCTTTATAAGTAATTATGAGATTACATTTACGTTTAAATTCATTATAGGAGAGATAGTTGCCCTGACTATCTAATACTATCTTCTACACTATGCCTTTAAACCATATTAGTTGCATTTAAGCCGGCTTAAAAGTGCTAAATACGGTCTGCGTCCACACTACGCAGCATTTAATACCGTACTCGAGAACCGGACTCGAGACCACCTCAGGAGGTAGTCTTGAGTCCGGTTATAATTAGATTGCATCAGGTAGTGCGGTTTATCAGAAGTGTGGACGCTGTAATACCAAACTACATTTTTTTGTGTATCCTTCAATATCCCATAAATGCTTTGTGGTATGTTTGGTGAAATACTCAGAGCAGGCGCCTGAAGGACTTGCTATCAGTGTACACTCCACACTAGTTATTCATTTTTATGCTTCAAAAAATCTGTCAGGACATCTCTGTTAAACTAGTGGGGAAAATAACAAAAACACAACGTTAAATTAGGCGACTGCAAAAATGAAATGTGAGTTAAAAGTAAGATCGGGGATGAACAAATCACGTAATTTGTCAGCTCTGTTTGAAATAAAATTAAGAGGACCAGAATTAGGCTCAGGCAAGATATGAAGGTAAAAACAAAGATTGTTTTGTAATTAATAGCTTTTTCTGAGTTTAATTATAAAACAGAATCAGCTCAATTTGTTTAAAGGGACTTCACCTGATTAAAAATAAAATCTGAAAACTTCAAGCCCTACTTGTGTGTGTGTTGTGTTCGGATTTGCTTTTTCCACAATACTTGTTATATTTATTTTTAGCAATATGGACCTCTGTTAATATGGGGCATAACACATTATTTTAAAATAAAATACAGTGCATGGTCGGATACTATTGTATTAATTTCCACAGTTCGTTGCGCTGCTGGGAATTGTAACTGAACTATTCTAATGGTGTGTGGACGCATTAAGCCTGACTAAACATGAAACAGTACTTCAGTGTGGACGCTTTGAGCTGTATTAATTAGAGCAGTTTCGAGTACGGTTCTCGAGATCGGTTATGTAGTGTGGACAGGGCCAAAAATAATATTTTCACAAACCACTCTTTTTCGAAAACCATTTTTCTGTTAATTTTAATGACTTTATTGTTCTACAGCACAAAGTTATGAGGTGAGAAAGTGTGAGAAAAAAACATTTTCCAATAAAGCAATACCTCCTTGTGAAAGTTTGCTAGATTAATTGTAAGTTTGGTTACATCATAATCACATTTAAGAATGAATTCCAAACCTCCCACTTCTCTAAATATATGATTTGGAATATGGAACCGCATAGAATCACTATTTAATAAGTAGCAAGCCCTTTGCCAGTTCAGTTTGAATGTCCCAATCAAAGATTCAAAATCAATGGCTCTTAACCCACCACATTCATAGTCTTTTACTAATTGTGATTTCCTTATGTAATGAGTTATTACGCCTTATAAAATTAAATACAATAGAATTTGAGCATTTAATATTCTGGGGGAAAATATAGTGAGTGAGATGGGTAAATTAATCTAGATATCCCTTCTGATATTGATAAAAGAATACAACCAAGGACAGATATATCTCTGTAACCAAAAGCTTAGTAATAATTTTGTTTTATCCAGTCTGTTGTTAAAACTCTCTTTTTTATTTTTGGTAATAATAATTCCCAAATACGTAAGTTCTTCAATATTATTAAGAACACAATTATGAATAAGCATAAGTTCATAACTTAATAACTATAGACCCATTATTAAGAAAAAGAGTAGTATCGTCTGCAAACTGGCTAATGCTAAATGTTCTATCTAGAATATTTAATCCTTGAATATCAGGAGGATTTTTAATTAGAATAGCCAATAATTAAACAGCTAATACGAATAAAAGAGGGGAAATTGAACTATTAAGCTTTGCATACATTAGTTCAATTGTTTTAATGACATTTTCCCCAAACCCAAAAGGTTTTAAAGTTCTGAACATAAATACATGTTCCAGTGAGTCAAAGGCTTTAAAAAAATCCAAAAATAAAATAAAACCATGCTCCTTTATTAAATCACTATAATCTATAATATCCAGAACTAGTCGTATGTGATTATGAATTAGTCTACCTTTTATAAAAGCTGATTGGGATTCACTAATAATATTGTGTATGACTTTCTTTAGTCTGTTAGCATAAGCAAGGGCTAACAGTTTATAATCCGACCATAATAATGTGATTGGGTGCCAGTTATCCAATAATAAAGGGTCTTTACCTGGTATAGGAAGTAAGGTTATAAAACCTTGTTTCATAGTACATGACAAGGAATTATTATCAATACATTCCTTAAAGGCCAAAAATAAAAGTTCTCTAATATCAGACCAAAAACGTTTATAAAATTTGGCATTTAACCAATCAGGGCCAGGTGACTTACCAATAGGTATTTGCTTAATTGCTTGATCTAATTCCCAAATTTCAAGATTTGCTTCAGTTAGGTTTTTAAAGTTTTCATTAATTTGTGGTATAGTACCATTGATGACATTAAAAAAAATGATCAGTATTGGTTGAAGAAAGATTTGAATTACATAAGTTTTTTATAAAATTTAAAGATTTCATTATCGACTTTATGTTGATCATTTATTACTTGTTTATCAATAAGGAGAGAATTTATGGATTTCTTATTTTGCCTTTGTTTTTCTAAATCAGGGGTATTCAAATGCAATTTGAGAAGGTCCAGTCACATAAATGTCCTAAGTGGGAAAGGTCCGGATGGATATCGTCATTTATCAGCGCTCTAGTACAGCATAGTAACAAACTTACCATTGTCCATATTATGATTTGGGATACATGGTTTTATATCAGATGTTTTCAGGACTACTATTAAATACATTAAATGAGACCAATCAGATGCATTTTAATGAATTACAAACAACTTCTTTATTTTAACTGTGAAGATGTGCATTGTACAGGCTGTACTGTAGTAGTAAGTAGGCTATTACTATTTGTCATGCTGCTTCAAAGACATTTAAGAAATGAGTACAACAAAAAGTATTTAAAAAACAAATGGTTTCTCTTTATACAAAAATAAAGTGCACATTTGTGACAACATTGCTGAAGAACAAAAGTGGTTGCATAGTAATCTGTATGCAAAAAGTCACTGTGAGCCAATGTACATGGGCCTTGCATTTCTCTTAATTGAATAAATAATAATAATAAAAACTAAAGTGCACATTTCATGGAGAACAAAGGAGAGTCCAATAGAGAAGAAAATCTGAGTGCACAGACTGTGTTCCATGCATGCACAAGTCACTCTGGGCCTTGCATCAATGACTAATGAGAGAAATTACACTTTTTTTTCTCCTGCCAATACTTTGAACTTTGGCAAAAATGGTGAGAGTGCAATTCTAAGACACTGGTGCAGGTGTTCATTGGAGAGCCTGGCGCGGTGTTTAGTTTTAATAATGTTCATTGTGGAGAAAGCTGACTCAGAGTAGTATGTGGAGCCAAACATGGTCAGGATGTGTAGTGCCATTTTGTTTAGAACAGCTGCAGGCACCATCTTTCCCCAGAAAGTGACAGGGTCACAATCACCAACCAGCTCTTTCAAAGCCACATTTTCTTGCAGTTCAATCAACTCCACTTGTAGTGGTGCAACATTTACCCATCTGAAGGTCTTTTTTTCTTCCTCTGAAAACTGTGACATTTGTGACCAAGAAGGGGTTCTGTATGAACAGCAGCAGTTGTCTTCCAAAAGCGAAGTCATCAAAGCGAGCCTTGAAATTATCCATCAGCTTCTGTATGAAATCAGTATGGTGAGGAACATCTTTCTCTCCCTGGGTTTGCTCCAAAAGTTTGGGGAAGTGGACAAGTTCTCCCTGGAGATTAGTCTTGTAAATCTCCAATTTCCTCTGGAAAGCCCGGACTGCTGTTATCAAATCACACACTGTGTTGTTCTGTCCCTGCAGTTTAACATTGAGCTCACTAAGATGTGATGTAATGTCTGCCAAAAATGCAGCTGTTTGCATTTTCTCCACATCTTCCAAAAACTTTGTAAACTGAGTTGCCTTTTCACTCTTTTGATTTGATCTCCTCCCAAATGGCCAAAAAGCGCTCCAAAACCCTGCCTTTGCTGAGCCATCTCACATTTTTGTGCAGTAGTAAGCCATCATAGCTGGCATTGACCTCTGTCAGAAAGCCTCTTAGCAGACGGTGCTCTAGGGATGATAATGCTCTCAAAAAGTTTATCAGTTTCATCATTGTTGTCATGACCTCAGCATACTCTTCTCCCAGACTGGCACACAGGTCAGATTGGTGGATGATGCAGTGGTAAGATGTCAGGTCAGAGTGGTCCTCTTTCAAATGTGCAACCAGTCCCCTCCCTCTTCCTATCATGGCTGGAGCTCCATCTGTGGTGATGGAGACCACCGACTTCAGATCTATCCCCCTTTTTGTCAGCATCCCTTTGATGGCCTCATGGATATCCTCTCCTCGTGTGTGTGCTTCAAGAGTTGTTAAATCCAACAGGTCCTCACAGAATTCCTTCTTTGTTTTGTCATAAAATCTCACAAATACCAGAAGCTGGGCAATATCGGTGGTATCTGTTGATTCATCCACAGCTAAAGAAATGCATGGTGCACTCTGAATGGCCTCATCAAGTTGTGAAATCACATCTTCAGCTAATATTTCAGTTCTTCTCATTGCTGTGGAATCTGACAGTGGGATCTGTTTCATCTTTTCCTTCAACTCATCTTCTTGTTTACCATCAAGCAAGGTCTCAGCAACTTCACACATGCATTCTTTAACCATCTCTGTGTCAGTAAATGGCTTTTTGTGTTTTCCCAAAATCCAAGCTATTCTCAGTGAGCACTCCATTGCACGTTCTTGGGCTGTCAGGGAATGGACAAGAACTTTGGTGGACCTCTCATATTGGGCTTTAAGCTTGTCTATTTTTCTCATTCTCACCTCTGTGTTTTGGGGATACGTTTGCTCGAAATGACTGTGTTTCGTGTCATAGTGGCGCTTCACATTGGCACTTTTCACTAGCACTACGGACTCTGAGCATATCAGGCACATTGGTTTTGAACTTGTTGCAGGGAGAATTAATGCATACCTGTCTGTCCACTCGTCTTTGAATATGTTCGCTATCAACTTTTCTTTTCTTTGAACAAGCCATCCTCACATTCACACTGTCTATCGATGGATGTAGTTCCGTGTGTCTGCCTGCTGCTTGCACCCAGTCCCAACACCGTCTTTCACTGTTGAAGATATTTGCATATATTCATGCGACTGGATAAGACGCGGCTCTCTTCACGAGACTAATTTGCATAAATGCACGCGATTGGATAGGACGCTGCCGCAGGCTGTGTTGCTTCACCGCTGCTAGAGACAGAGAGAGGCGGCGCTGCACTTGGGAAACGGCGCCCGGTCGATTGTGTTTGAAAGCTATCTGAAATTAATTTATTGACTTCGATATCGTTAAGTTCGGTGCTGTTTGGTCCATATTGACCCTTTGCTGGGTCCGGCCATTTCAGTATGTCTGCTCTCAATTAAATAAATATGAAGAATTTATTTTCCCCTTTTTCGAGCCACTTAGCTCTTGAATGAATAAAAGCCCCAATGGCTTTTTCTTTATAGAGCTCATCTAGTTGAGATTGTAATGTCATTAATTTGTAATTATCTTCACTGTTTAGATCAATTGTATTGCATAGGTGATTTATTTTCATAATAATATCAGTTTGCATAATGTTTTTTTTTTTTTTTTGGCTATTTCTTTACCAAACTTGATAGCTAGATTTTGAATTTGATATTTTAAAAATTCCCATTTATTAATAGCTGAAAGCAAATTAAGTTCACTGCAAACTTCCTTAATAAGATTTTTTATATGGACACAGAAGGATTCATTCTTAAGTAAATTACAGCTAAATTTCCAGTAAGATTTGAAAGTTGATTCTTTATGGCAATGCGGTATAAGAAGTAGATAAATACTAGACTGATCAGATATGGGAGAGGCTGAAGCATTTAGAAACTGATTTAACCAAACTAGAAGAAATACGCCAGTAGTTATTCTAAATTTATAAGAGTTAATACTAGAGTTAAACCATGAAAACTGTTTTGTGTGGGGGTGAAAAAGACGCCAAATGTCTACAAGACCTAACTCACCACAGAAGTTATTGATAAAAGGGTTATAACAATGAGAATCATATCTAGAAGGGAAGGGGTCCAACCATTCATCAGGTACAATGTTGAAATCACCAGCTGCTATAATACTGTCAGTTGAATATGTATTTATCCAATCCTTTATTATGAAGTTTATAGTAGAAAGTAATTATTTTTGGTTCTGTTATCAAAGCCATAAATATTAATTAGAATATGCTTTATCCCATCCACAGCTAAGACCATCTAAATCACATTTATTGGTAACAATCGTACCCAAAAATCCTTTAAACAATATAGCAACCCCTGATGAATGAGAAGTACCATAGCTAAATATAATGTGATCACCCCATTGAGACTTCAAGATTTTACATCAGCATCAGTAGAATTTGAGTTTCTTGTAACAAAAAACAATCTGAGTTTTGTTGCTCCTTACAAAATAAAAAATTGCCTTACGTTTAGTGCTGTTTATAAGGCCCCTGGTATTAAGAGATAGAAAAGAAAGAGTATTTTTAAGATTGAACATTTATAACCAACAATAAGACAATGAACAATAGTATTTTTCAATAGAATGTACTAACGTAGACCTCGGGAATGAGTATTTAGCCCCTTAGATCATATTTTCAAATCTTAGATCTAATAAAAATTATATTTAAAGATATTTAACAGCAAGTGAAACATACAGTATGTGTGTATATTATACATTTCTTTTTAAATCAAAGCAGTAATACGTTTTTAACATTTTGAAGTAACCTGATTATCAACAGTTTCAGACCAACGAAACAAATGATCCAGTCTGCAAATGTGGCCATGTATGACCATAAGAAGTAAAAAAAAGGCCTAAAGAAATGTAAGTACATAAAATAACCTACAGTCAGCTCTCACATATCCAACCCTATAACATTTTGACTTCAGTGACAGTTAAATGCGTATGAAACATATCTGATTATTTCATTTTGGCCCGTTCCAACCCTTGTATCTTTTTTGTGTTCCCTGAAAAATGGACAATATCAAATATTGAAAGGACTGTGTTTTTAAAAAAAGTAGGCTTCCATTTAAGTGTACTGTATTGGTTTTGTTGGTACAGTACTATATTTTTAACAGAAGTAGTATTTTAATTTAGATACTGAAAATATCACTTGCCAAAACTAAAGAGAGACGACACGTTAACTGTAATACAGTACATACTGAGTGCACCCTTTAACACTATTCTAGTCAATGGAAAATTACAGAGAACACTGGAGGGGCTTGGGGCTGGGTAGTGAATTATACTGCTTTGAATTGTGTGGGCAGTTGACACCATGAGGCTTGGGGGAGGGTCTGCTGGTATACCCTTTTACAAGTTTAGATGGTATAATGTATTTCTTTAACTTATCATCTAAGATCTAAGTGGAGAGATCCTGCAGTTTTTTTTTTATTATTTATTTCTTAGCAGACGCCTTTATCCAGGGCGACTTACAATCGTAAGCAAATACATTTCAAGTATCACAGTACAAGTATTAATACAATTCAGAGCAAGATAAAATACAATGACTTCAGTTGAGAAGAACGGCCGAGGTACTGAGGTGGTTAATGGAGATTTGCCTCTGTGAGTCTCTGCAGTCTGACCTGGCACGTTTTCATCTGCTCTGAGATGAGTTCTGACACACAGCGGGTGCTCCATTTGGTTGACCTGCATGTTGCAACTCTATGTTGTGCACTGGGCTGTCAATCAATTTTAATTAGGCAAAACTGAAATGAGTGCAACTTTCACCACATGCACCACCAGTCTGTTGATGGAAATATGAAACCTTTGTCTGCAATTATCTGCCCACTAGTTGAATAGTTAAAGTAAAAAAGAGCTACTGAATCAACTAGTTAGTTGTTGTGCTATAGAAACTTACAACTCTGGGCTCTGGACTCTTGACCGGAGGGACGTGGGTTCAATCCCAGGTGGAGGACACTGCTGCCGTACCCTTGAGCAAGGTACTTTACCTAGATTGCTCCAGTAAAAACCCAACTGTATAAATGGGTAATTGTATGTAAAAATAATGTAATTGTATGTAAAAATAATGTGATATCGTGTAACAATTGTAAGTCACCCTGGATAAGGGCGTCTGCTAAGAAATAAATAATAATAATAATAATCCTGAATTTCAACAGATCACTGGATTGAAATGGAAGCAAGGCACATTCAAAACTCATCCTGGTAAGCATGTTACTCCTCTTAAGTGGAATAAAAATATATTCCATGCTAGATATGCCCACGCTTGTGGTATAATAAGAGATATAACCAATAGCATATATATTCTCCAGCCATGCCTGCAAATTATAACTATCAGAAAGGTGAAAAAGTAGATCATGAGGACCTACATCCTGTACATGTATATATGTAATTGTGGCATAAATGCATACTGATGGACAGAGAGACTGACCCATATAACCCCAGATTATAACTTGATATAAAAATAATTATCTGTACTAAGTTTCATCACAACTGGATATGAGGTTCTCAGCTGCTGTATATGTACAAATGTAAATGTGACAAAAGCCGACAGCCAATCCTGTACTGTACATCCCTATCACGTCTATCTAAATTATAACAATACACATGCGATGTATTGGACCGTGCTGTGTTGTTTCCTATAATTTCAGATAACTTCAAATATAGTCATTTTTCTGAATTATGAACAGTGAAGGGAACAACTCTGATCAATCCTGAAGCATGGGTGCAGTGTTGCTCCCGTCCTGGCATTAGCGCCTCCCCAATCAGGTAGCAGCGAGATGTGCCCTAAGGAAAGAAAGTGGATGCACCTATACTCACACCAGTGTTCCACTGAGCTCAGTTACAGACAGCATATGCGCCACTGCATTTACCTGATTCAAATTTATTTCAGATGTATTTATTTAACCAGGATAGAACCCTGGAGATATACATCTAACTTAGAAGGGGCAGCAGTGTGGAGTAGTGGTTAGGATTCTGGACTCTTGACCGGAGGGTTGTGGGGTCAATCGCAGGTGGGGACACTGCTGCTGTACCCTTGAGCAAGGTACTTTACCTAGATTGCTCCAGTAAAAACCCAACTGTATAAATGGGTAATTGTATGTAAAAAATAATGTGAAATAATGTATAATGTGTATAATGTGAAATAATGTGATATCTTGTAACAATTGTAAGTCGCCCTGGATAAGGGCATCTGCTAAGAAATAAATTATATATATATATATATAGAATCACTGCATTTCTTCATTCCCTGCAATTTAGTTATGTACAACTGAAAGACAAATATTTATAGAAGGCTGTGTGGTCCAGTGGTTAAAGATAAGGGCTTGTAAGCAGGAGGTCCCCGGTTCAAATCCCACCTCAGCCACTGACTCATTGTGTGACCCTGAACAAGTCACTTAACCTCCTTGTGCTCTGTCTTTCGGGTGAGACGTAGTTGTAAGTGACTCTGCAGCTGATGCATAGTTCACACACCCTAGTCTCTGTCGCCTTAGATAAAGGCATCTGCTATATAAACAAATAATAATAATAACAAGGAGGTCCTGGCAGGAAAGGACAGCCATAAATAACATGTTTTAAGATCAACAGCACAAAAAGAAAGAAATTCTTCAAACAAGATAAAAAAAACAATTAACAGAAAACAAAAATGTCACGGATTGGCTTGGTGGGTGACGTCAGACCAGGGAGGCGATAGACACAGTACTGGGGTATGGAAGCGCTGATGTTTAAACAAAACAGAAACACTTTACAAAACAAAATGGCACCGTGGTCAAAATAAACAGACACGGAACAAAACAAACAAGTATCGTGCTGGTGTATACCCAGCATGCATAGCAACTGTTAATTCTCTTTATGTTTCTCTCCTACTCATGACTCCCGTTCCACCTCTGAACACACTAACCCCGTTAGTGGTCAACAGCGTGGTCAACAGCCAGTTTGTCAATAATCACTCGCTGTTGACCACGCATTCTCACGATTTTATCTAGATGGGACATTTTAACCCCATCCAGGCTGTAAACAATAATAACAAAACATTGTGTTTTTAACACACCAAACCATACAGTAAAACAATAATAATACAAAATACAAAATGCACACAGGGATGGGGTGTACCCCGTCACAAAAAACAACCACCAAAACAGAAATCTAAAATAAACACATGGGAAAGCAAACAATTCCAACTTGTATGATCTAGGTCATAGTTTGTATTTGCAGGATTTACAGCCCTGGTCACATTTACAATAAATATTTATGAGTGCTTGTCACAAAGACGGCCGGAGTGGGTGGCGTCAGACCAGAAGCAGGAAATAAACAGACAGACTTGGAGTTTGGTGGAGCTGAGCGAATGGTTTCACTCAGCATTTAATAAAACAGCACAGAAAATAAAAGGTTTGAACAAAACACAAAACAGGACACAGCACTTGTAGCCAAAATAAACAGACAAACAAAACGAACTAACACTTAACAAACGGTGCACGGAGACAAACAAACACGGTGAGAACAAACACTTTACGTTTTATTTTGCTTTTCTTTCTCCTTCTCTCTCTCCCGTTCTCCACTCTCGAACACCCAACCCTGAGTGAATGCTACGTGTCTCTATATATGCTGTTGTGCTGGGATTCAATTACTAATTAATTATTCACTTGAATCCCAGCACGTGAATTAATTCTGTGCAACCCCGTGCTCACATATTACATTTAACCAGCACGTGAAGTGATTTGTGCTCTCCTCGTGCCTAAATACAAAGCTACACTTTTTAAATACACGTGAAACACAGACCCGTTTATATCCCGTGTACCAATGACTATACACCAACATTTACACACGCACGCAACACACAACACATAATATGCACACAGGGGCGGGGCACATTGCCACAGTGATTTAAAAAGGTATTGTGAAGAGGCCATTTTAATGCTTGAAGGCAATGCATTCCAGAGATGAGATGCCTGATATACAAAGGCACAGTGGCCCACATATGATCAGGGGATTTTAAAAGTAGGCACCAAGCAATACAAACTCCTGCTGGCAATGGGTGTCATCTGGGATGCAGCTGATGAATGAAACTAAATTCACCATGGGGGATGTATTAGTTATTTATTAAATGCCTACTGCAATGGTAATTGTATAAATTAATACCTAGACCAAGGTCAGTGTGTGGTTGTAATCTTGCTATTGCTGTCATACTTGTTAAAACAATATTTCTTAACCGAGTGTGGCAGGATGGTCGAGTGGTTACGTCACAGGCTAGGAAGTAAACACAAACAGGCAAGGTACTATGGGTGAGTCGCAAATGTGTCACGGGTGAGGTGACCAGGGGTAACCACAAGTCAACGAATAATGCCAACTACGCCACCTTGAGTTTAAAAAGGGCAAGGGCCTTTATGACCAAGTAGTAATAACCTTCCCTGAACAGGTTCTTTTGATCCCCGGGGGTCCAACACACACTAAGGGAACCCAGGTAAGTTAAACAAATTTTATTATTTCTCAACAGGGTAAAAATGCTCTTTAAAAACCACACACAAACTTGCAACAAATAGAAAACAGTTAAATGAGGGAGAACCTAGAACCTGCTGGTAAAGGTCTCTAAAAATATATTATATATATATATATATATATATATATATATAGAGAGAGAGAGAGAGAGAGAGAGAGAGAGAGAGAGAGAGAGAGAGAGAGAGAGAGAGAAAATAATGTTCATGATTGGCTGCCACACAAAAAGTAAAAGTTTTGGAAGTCCGATTGAAGTTGGTTCCCAAACCGCTCAGCTGCCCACTCGTCCCGATGTTCACAGTCCCACGTATCGAACCGCCCATGGACCTCACTGCAACGATACACCGACCCACTGAAGAAGATGAAGATGGAGATCCCGGGAAACCTGAAAGTGGGAAGGGGGGGGGCAAAGAAGGAGGCCGTCAGAAACGTGTACAACGGTAAGTAAAGCTTTCTCATACACTACTGTGTTCCAGCTGGTTACTTCCCCTTAGCTTATCTTTGAATCTCGCATATCTCCCTCTCTCTCCGGTTCTGGAACCTGACTGTTGCACCCTGGACTGGACCACTGGGCTTCGACCCCCAGGAGTGGACAGGTAAGTATCACCCTGGTGGGCTTCAGGCGTACCCTGACAGAACACAGAGCTGACTCAGGGTGGATAGCTATAAGTTATACAGATTGTAATATATCAAAGTCTCCCAAAAATGAGTGAATAATAATGAACGCCACTTCCCTTCTCTCTCTTCACTGGTCACAGGACTCCTGCCACCATCTGCTCAAACCAGGACAGCGCCTGCAATGTAGCCTGGCCAAACACAAGCACAACCAAAAAAATAAGGTGTATACATTTCCAAAAAAAAAAACGTCTTTCTAAAAATCCAATGAGTTTCGCATTGTCTGGTAGCTTTAAAAAAAAAATGCAGCCCAATATGACGGGATATGAAAAGCAGTCACAAAAAGTTGGTGCGGAACATAACCAAAAAAAAAAGAAAATCAAAAAAATAAAGAGAAAAATTGTAGCACAGTCCCGAAACAACAATAATCCCAAAACAGCAAAACAAATGAATCCAAATCTGTTAATTACCCTACAGCCAGAATTCTGCTTTCAGGGTAGCCAAGACTCTCTTCCTTCTTCCTTCTCTTCCATCTGTTTAACGATTCCAGGAACCTGTTTTCCTTCAGCAGCCACAACTAGACTGCTTCCCTACATCGCTCCCCTCCTCCTTCCTGTCCTTCCTCTTTTATATCCCCCTGGATACTCTCATGGGTGTAGGGCGGAACTTCCTACTAATGTAGGGAAAGTGCTCATGCAGGTGAGCAAATAGTGTGCACACAAAAATAAACACTGATTTAAACACGCAGACTCAAAAGTGCAACAATAAATAAAATACGAAGAAAAACAAATCAGGTAAGTGTACATCATAAATGGAAAACACAATAATAAATCATTTCAGTGCACAAAATAATAATAATTAATAAAATGTCACTTGTGACAAATGCACTCTTTCTTTAATAATTAAACAAAACAAAAGACTTCCTCAAAACAAAATGTCACAGTGGCCAAAATAAACAGACACAAAACAGTACACACACTAAATTAAATAGTAGCAATTGTTATTTTTATATCTTCCATTCCTCTTCTCTAAACACCCAACCCTGATGAGCGGCTGATCCGTTCTTTATATCTACGTGGCCTTTTCCGAATTGGTAATCACTTAATTAATTTGGAGATGGCCACATTACTTAATTAATTTGGAGATGCTAAGAAACTAAAAATCAATGATCAGTGAAGGCTACTGCCCAGCCTGACTCTGTGTGTTTATTTTTGTTCAAACCTTTTATTTTATTGTTTTGAAAATAAACGACGCCACAGCGCCTTTTGGCCTGCAGCACTTGCGTCTGTGTTTTTTCCTGCATCTGGCCTGATGTCACCACTCAGCCATTACTGTGACAATTACCGTAACAAATATATAGAGACATACTGCTAAAAATGCTTTTCTTAAAAAAAAAAAAGTTTCTCGTTTCAGGACTGTTTTTCTTATAATAAAAATAAACACGGTTGATATCAATAATAATTTACTCCCATTTTTCATTTATTAAATCATAAACATTTGACTGTTTAAGATAAGTTTTTCAGTTTTCAAATAACTGTTCACCTAAGATGTTTATAAAACAGCCCTTAAGAAACAGTTTTATGAATATGGCCCACAACATAAATTTATTTAGTATACATATATATTAATTTATCTGTACGCTCAATAAGAGGAGATGAGGGCCCCTAGTGGCTTACTTAGTAAAACACTACCACTTGAGAGTACAGGTTGAGTCATCTGGCATGATTCGAATCCCATTCACACTGACTTGCCAATCTTGGCTGGTGGCCCAGTTAGGGCCTACTCGGTGCATTGCATTGGTCTTTGCGCTCCTGGGTGGTTAAAAGGAAATTATACTAGGAATAGTTCACAAAATTACACTTAAGCAATCCCTGTCAGGCGAGACCAGGTGAAGACTTCATCCATAATTAAAAAACACTCAATAGTTCTGAATTAAGTACTAAACTAATACTAAAAGAAACTTAATAAATGACAAATGTTTTGACTAGTCTTTTTCGGTGTTTTCTCAGGGCCTCGTCTCCTGGGTTCAGTAGCGAGGTAACATCCATAGCGCTGGGGTTTGGAGAGGAGATGGCAGGAACAGAGGTGGACCTTAGTGTCCTCCTGATCAGTGAGTTCAAAGATGTAGAACAAACAGTGGGGTAAAATTGAGAAAACATAAAATAAATAACAATTTTAATAAATAAATGAATAGAAGGAGGTTGTGCAGCAGGCAAATTCATAAGCCTTATGTAATTCTTCCACTCTCAGATACCTGGGTTCAAATCTGACTTAGAAGGGACCTTGGGGCTTGGTGTTCTCAAGCCTCAGGTGTGTACCTGTGCACATTACAAAAACACCGATACAGATACAGAGTGTGAATAAATTAAATTAGGATTGTAGAAAGTTTGATGAGTTGGGATTTGTATCTACTTCATGCTGCGTGTGTCACCACAGGCGATGGAGTGACCTCTGTTGTGGACAAGCTGTAATACATGAAATGCATATGTAATACATGTAATGCATATAATAAAACGTAGCACTGTTGGGTTAAAGCTTTGATTGTTTGGAAGGAAATAATATTCCCATTGCACAGCAGTTTGAGATATTTGGATTAGCTTGATGAGGGGCTTATTCAATAATAATTTCCCTCTATGTGTTTGTGGAAATACACTAGGTGTGAGGCAGTAAGGAAGTGACTGCTATGTGATGTGCATAACAAACATATAAGCATTTTCAGCATTTACAATATTTTACTCCAAATCATGAGCGTGATTTTTTCAAAAGAAGAAAAAGCACCCTGCCCAGTTACCGAACAAGGTGAAGATTTGCATTATTTGTGGCAATATTACTGCTTGAACTTTTCCGATGTTTAAGTTTACTGTTATAAATGCGGTCTGTTAGGTAATCAGTTTTGTATATATTTGTAAATATAGCGGCACCTTGTTTGTTTGTTTGTTTTATTTATTTATTTATTTATTTATTAAATTTAGTCATTGCCAATTATTTTTTATTATTTTCTCCCAATTTAGAATGGCCAATTATTTTTTAGGCTCAGCTCACTGCTACCACCCCTACGCTAACTCGGGAGGGTGAAGACAAACACACCCTGTCCTCCGAAGCGTGTGCCATCAGCCGACCGTTTTTTTTCACACTGCGGACTCACCATGCAGCCAACTCAGAGCTACAGAGTCGGAGGACAGCACAGCTCTCAGGCAGCTTACAGGCAAGCCTGCAGGCGCCCGGCCAGACTACAGGGGTCGCTGGTGCACGGTGAGCCGAGGACACCCTGGCCGACCTGTACTCATTTTTGTTTTAACTTAGCCCAACATAGCGACCCTCATAGTATGCATGGCATCGTATGCTGATTAGACGGTGGAGACAGCGCCGCGAGGCAACCAAAAGAAGCGCTTAGCCTATTAATTAATTGACCATTTACACCGTGCAAACGTTTCAGGCAGCGTTTGACTTTTTGTATAGCTTGTCTACTACACTTTAGCCTGTGGTCAATAAAATCCAACCTGTTGATTTTTTATTTGACTTTGGTGTTTTTTTGTGTTTTTTTTTCTAAGCGTGTGAATCTAGGGGCTTGTGATTTGTGACCTATGGAGATCGACACACCGGTTACTTCTGTTTTAGCAGAGTAAGAAAATATAGGCTGCCAGTAGATTGAGTAGTAAACATGATTTAATAAAGAAAACAACAAAACAAAGCTAAAAATAAAAGTTTGCCACACAAGGTGAGTGCTAGCCTCACTAAAAGAGACATCCCGCTCCAGGAACCTACTACACTACGCAAACCTACTACACTACGCAAACCTACTACACTACGCAAACCTACTACACTACGCAAACCCTCTTTTTATTTAGTCTGGGATCAAATCCCCTAAAGTAACTTACTGCTGTTGCTCCCGAAGTCCTGGCCTCCAGGCGACTCCGGGTCTTCCTGACGGTCCTGGCTTTGCAAGCTTTCGCTCAGCGCCAGTCTATATGGCTATGGCCGTGCAGTAGCCTCAAATGCTGGCGCTACTGCGTTCTTAAATTGGCATAGGCTCCCCGGGCACGCCCCCAGCCCATCAGGACCTCCCGATCAGCTCAGCTCCGGACAAGCCCTCCTGCCTACTAAGCAGTAGGGCAGCTGAACCAGCGACAGGGTCCTCCCTGTCACACTCTCATTTTTCTTTACTGTGGCCCTAGCTATATTTTCTTTCCAAGTATGAATACATATATGGAGCCTGTAGTTCCCAGTGAGTGTGCTGCTCAGTGGTGATAGGAACAGACATTCATATATGTCTGTAGTCTCTTGTGCAATCTGTTGGGTAGAAGCAAAGGGATTCGATTTTGAGAGGTATGCAGATTGGAAATATGTTAGGTGTGTTGTGAACTGATTTAATATTATAGACTTAAATTTCTGACTTTCAACTGGGTAGACCCGCTTCTGAATTGTCTGTATAATAAACCTCGGGCTGTATCTGATTTTGATTGTCATGAATTGAATAATCTTTCAGGTGCTGCGTAGCCTCTGAAGTTTTGAACAAATACTCTTTACAGTACTACATTTAAATTTTTGCTTCCAAAGGTTCTGGGTGTACTAGAAAGTGCCCAGAACATCAAAGGTAAGACTGTGACGCTGAAATATTGGATTATAATACTTATTGTGCTTTTCTCATTGTTGTCATCCATTTCCTATGTGTGTGTGTGTGTGTGTGTGTGTGCGTGCGTTCGTGCATGCGCACGTGTGTGTGTATGTGTTCGTTCGTGCGTGCGCACGTGTGTGTGTGTGTGTTTGCGTGTGCGTGTGCGTGTGTTTTTGTGTGTGCACGTGTGTGTGTGTGCGTGTGTTTTTGTGCCCGGGGGTTTGTGCTGACGGCTGGTCAGCCAAGCCCCAGCGATGAGCTCTCATTCCCGGGGAATGAGGGGCCTGGCCTGCTGGCACGGCTGCCGCTGTGTCCCTGACAGCGTGGTGTCGGTGGAGGATTGCTTGTTTGAAGTGTGCAAGGTAGTTGGGGGGGACAGGATCATGTCTGCGTCACAGATGAATAAAGGGCCTGTAATCTTTTTTAAAGATACGCAGGATGAAGATAAACTTGTGCTGGAAGGTTTTGTAGTGCAAGGGAGTTTAGTGCACGTATCGCCCCTTGCAACACCCTTTGCAAAAGTTATTTTATCGAATGTACCACCGTTTTTAAAGAATGAATTGCTGGAGAGGGACCTGAGTAGGTATGGGAAAATCAGCTCCCCAATAAAGTATATTCCCCTGGGGTGTAAAAATCCTCAACTAAATCATATAATGGCTTTTAGGAGATAAGTGTATATTTTATTAAATATGGGGGGTCGCTTTCAGCAAACAGCTTTCAGCTTTGAGTCTCTTTCCTCTAACTCCCCCAGCTCCATTCTCTTCTGCCCCTAAACCAGTCTGCATAATTTCCACATAACATATTTTTTTTATCCTACAAAACAACAGAACAAGCTTATCTTATTATTCTAATTTATTCAGTAATAATGCTATATAAGAAATATTGCTTTTCCCCATATACTATGCAGTTACCATTGTTTGCCATGTTTATTATTATACTTTACCATACCTCACTAGTCTTTACAATGCTTAGCCATGCTTTACCATGCTTTCACTATACTTTATTACACTTCGCTTTGCTTTTACTATTGTAAACTTTTATATGGCTGGCTAAAAGCATGTCAGTCGAAGGGGAAGCAGCTGGTTGGTTAATTACAGAAAAGAAGCTGTTGAAGGGATGGGGGCAATATTACCCCTGGGGTGAAATAACCAAGGAAGTGCAACACTATTTGAAAGCACGACTTGCAAACAGAGATTTCTTTAACCTACTGTTTTACCAGATATTATGTTTTAAAATAAAAATATAAAATGTTTCTTTCAAAACTTCACATTTGGGGTCTGTCTAACGGATGGGTGTTCAACAGCTAAGATTCATGGAATTCTGTTAGCTGCGATCACTTTAAAGACAAGTTGGTCATTTGATTTAAAATCATTTTTTCATCAGCTTAGTTTCAGGAGGTTGGAGAGTATTTAGGGTAAGTGCCAGATGTATGAAAAGGTGTGTGTCAAACTTTGAGCATCAGGTTGTAGTAATTTAGCCAAAAACCTGAATTACTTAGTCATTTGAATAATACTGAATAAACAAATTCCTTACAGGTTTATATGTCTGCAGTTGTGCTTGTTGTAATTCATTAGATTACAGCTTTTTTTTTATTAGCTTTTAATTCATATACAGTTGTTTCAGAACCTATAGCTGTAAATAAACATATTATTTGTGAACAAGGGGTAAAGCTAGGGTGGAAACTTGATACCTTAAAAAATGTATCAAACTGAAGGTCACCATTTTTACCCTTATATGTCTAGCAGTGACAGAACTGCTACACAGCAGCAGTCCCAAATAGACACAGATGCATTCTAAGTATTAAGACAAGTTCAAAGCAGCACAGAGACAAAAGAATACATTGGAATTTATTATTAAATATCATTAAAATGTGACCAATTAAAATCAAACGTGAATGGATTAAAGGAATCGATGAGATCAGGCAATTAAGTAAATTAGACATAAGATGTGCAACTGCAGAACAAATTGTTGACCTGAATTCCCTTTCCTTTTGTCTAAACCCCTTCATTCATTAGACGCTTGCCTTAGTTTAGCAAGAGGGTGAGAATTGTTCCAGCCCTTTGTAAGGAGAGAAGTGCTACATGGTGGTGAAAGGGAGGTATCGAACTCCTCAAACAATATCACTCAGTGTTAGACATGGAGATTAAGCTACATTTTGTTTAGTTTATTCACTTTGTGCCCACAGGGCGAGCACAGGTACATCTCAATAGTGCAGAACGAGAACATGATGGGAGACTACATTTGGGGGCTGATTCGTGAAAGTGATTTACAGTATAATCGTAAATCTCGAAAAACTACTCACTTCTAAATCTTTTGTAGTCATTTTTGTATTACTTTAGTATAAATACATGTTAATTTGGATTCATATGTTGTTTTTTTCTGACTTTATGTGAACGAAAAGACACTAATTCACCCGTTTTCTCATTGGAAATAGGTAAATTTCAAAATATCACTCCTGGTCACAAAAGCAAAGTTTGTGGGGAATAATAGCCATTTTCTATACTTTTGAGGCATAAGCAATCAGGAAATAACACTTACTACCCATGAACAAAAATTGTGTTACATAGTGTAATCGGCATGGTGTGTCCAGAGCAAGTTATCAGATATCACAAATACAATGTTTCATAATCTCTAAAGAACAGTAGCTTAATTTAGCCCTGGAATCCTCAGCATTAGCGGAAACCCAGCTGTGGAATGGCAAGTTACTTAACAGCTCGTTAGCAAGACCCCAATCAGCCAATTTAAAGACCCAGATAGAACAATTGCGTGAAAGAGCTGGAGAAGATGTATGATTAAAACCCAGACTAATTATGCTATGATCATAAGATCCCAGTGTAGTGTCAGCTGAAATTAATGAAAAAAGGCTGACTAACACGCTGGCACAGACCTAAACTTTCTCGGTTATTTTAAAGATCTTTTGAGTCAAATGATCCACCTAACAAGTTAACATTAAAATCACCAACCAGTAACAACTCACAGTCATTGTGAAGCCTTAACTAGACTAGAATACAACAATGGCAATGAGTTTACTGAAGAGGGCCTAGACACCAAGAAGCACCATCTTCAAACCCAATTTTATTTCAGCCCAAAGCAATTCACAGCGATTGCTAGGAGTGTCTGATCTCAACCTTGGGGAGACAAACAGTAAAATGCCTCCATCCCTTCTATTCATATTGAGCCTGTAGGTTATATAATCAGAGGATGGATTTGCCTCACAGTCCTCAATACTCTCATCCAACCAGAGGTGCCCCCAGAAATATTTCACCTGGTACGCAAAACTGAACTGTAAACCAAATGGCATACTACAACAATAAAAAGTACAAATACATTTATTTGAAATATAAACTTAAACCAGAGGGAAAACGCCCTCAGAAATCATACTTGTTACATTTCTAATGGCTTTTACAATCACTAATGTAATCTTCATTCATCCCATTTAACCAAGCATACAACTTTAATTTCTTACACATTGTAGCACCCAAGTAGTTGAATAATAATAATAATAATAATAATAATAATAATAATAATAATAATAATAATAATAATAATGTGTTGCGATAACATTTAAATATTAATAGAACTATAAATGTGTTTTTACCATGCTCAATCCTGAAAGAGCAGAGGAATTCTTTAGGCTCCCGCTGCATCAAAGTCCCGCAACACTTTCTCACTGTCGATGGCCACCTCGTGGTGACTGTTCATCAGTGCCAGTCCGGTTAGTCGCGTCTCTGACATGGTGCTGCGCAGGTACGTTTTCAAGCGCTTCAAACAGATCAGCTCAGCTGAAGCAGTGGACACAGGCATAGTAAGCAGTACTTTTAAGATGTTGTTGATGTTAGGGTACAGTATCACTGTGTCCTCTGATATTTCACATATTTCACTGCTGCTCTTGGCAGTATTGCAGTGCCTCCAGAGCTCAAGCTCTGCATCTGCCGTTTGTACACGGGGCATCATAGCCTCATACTCCTCTTTTATCTCACTCCACATAGCTTGGGTCAGCATTGGCAACTTGTTGGGTAGGAGATATTGGGCTTTAAGTCGAGGCAAAGAACTGCACACTTGATCATTCAGCTGTGTAGTTAGATGATCCAAAACCGAAGAAATAGGTTCAAACGCTAGTATTCCTGTGGCATTAAAGCTGAGACATTCGATCTCTGGGTTTGAAGTCTAGCTATATGAGGGATTGAGACAATTATTTCAATTTTTGCAGCCAGTGTACAGGCATTTTCCAACAGGTGCGAAGTTTAGTGAGTGGTTTCTGCAATGCACATACGCTGCTGAGGGGTATTGCTCTCCGATGCGAGCCTGCACTCCATGTATTTTTGCCACTAATATTTCAAGCACCATCATAGCCTTATCCGATCAGGTTGGAGGGGTTCAAACTGGACTGCAGCAGGTGGTTCATAAGCAGGGTGGTAAGCGTCTCACCTGTTGTATCGCTTGTTGAAACAAAAGCCACAAAGTCCTCTCGCACAGAGAACTGTCCTGATGATGAATGATCCACATACCGAAGAATAAGGGACACTTGTTCTGTACAGCTAATGTCAGCACTCTCAGCAACAAGAACAATTTAGCATTTCTGTATTTAAGTAGAATGCCATCACGCATTTGCTTTCCGCATAGATCAATAATTTAGTTTTGTACTCTGTGGCTGCAGTACTTCGCATTGCCTGGTGCTTGCTTCTAGTGCCTTCTCAGTGCCTCATCTCCTTTTGCACGGTATTCTAAGAATGCTCTGAAGTTGCTGTGCTCGTCGGTGTGCCCCCTGATTGAAACATTTTGTTGACCGCAAACAGCAATTAAATCTACAATTCCTCTGAGCTGACTTACTGCGTTCTGCATATTCCTGGTGGGCTTTACTTAAAGATGTAATGATGGACCATTGCTTGTTATCACAAACACGTAAATACTCAGCAGCACATATATGAGCACTCAGATGCGTTGTAAGTTGTGTTGTAAGTTGTTTTGTGATGGTTTTCTTTGCGTTGCTCCAGTCCACAAGAGGTTGTGATAGTCACTAGATGAAAATATGATACAGGCAACACAAAACACACCATCCTTAGCTTCACTTAATGTTGGATACTAGGCCTTGTCAAAGAATTCATCTGGGAATCGCCATTGCTTTCCAAAAATACAAAGGAATGGTTCTGTCCATCCCTTTTTTGGCTGAAATCGGTTTTGAAAAGCACTTCATTTTATTGAGTCGGATGCCGTTTTAAGTACATCTGCATTCACAAGGCCAATATCTTGTACATCTTCAGTCTCAGATATTGTAGTACTTACATTAAATGCTGGTCCCGCCAACATCTTTTCAGCACTGAAAACCTCACTCCCTGAAACAGAAGGTTTGGTTCTTTAATTTTATTATTATTTTGATCCGATTCATCCTTCCTCTGATCATCAGAAGAAAGCCCTGTTTTGTTCTTTTTCAAGGCTTCAAATAAAGTTATTTACTTCCAGCTGCTCATAACTGTTGTACATTTCGAAAAGCTTCAAACATAGTAACATGCACACACACAGCAAAAGAAAAGGACCACTGTCAGCCGCGGCCCACGCCAAATTAAATAACAACAATAAATAACTCTGTCTCTATAGATTCTAATCGTTCACACTTCTCTATCGATCAGCTCTTTTTCTGTCTCCACACGCCAACGCTCTGTCAAAGTAGGCACTCCCCTCCCCTATATATCCTTTCAACTCCGCCCCCGTCAGCATTCAACAATCCCAGGCAGGCATTAGCTGAACTCCACCCCCTAAGTAAAATCAGGCAGTCATGTATTCCCTCCTCCCTTCTCTAGCCCTGCGACACATTCAGAACGTAAACCAACCAAGTTTCAGTAATAGCAATACAAAGTGGGGGACTGAGTTGGGATTTAAACCATAAATGGATTTGATCAACTTTGTTCACTATACTCCTAGCATTAAAAAGGAATCCAGACATGTGAAGATACTGAGAAGGACCTGGGTTAGGGTGGATGTCCCCACTAAGTAGCTGTAAAGCTAATAAGAATAGTACTGGGTGAGACCGTACAATGGGTGGGAAATAAAGTGTCAGACCGATACTGGCTAGCCAGTGTAAAGAGAGAATGAGAGTGAAACCCATTAAGATACAAGTTTGATCTAGTGGAAAACTTGTAGGACGTGGGGGGGATATTGAGATTTTCAGAGGTGTACAACCTAAAAGGTAGCCAAAACAACAAGGCAAAGTACTGAAGACATCATTGAAAAGAAAAAAGCCAGTAGATTCAATGAAAACAGTGATACCAAAAACAAACCAATATAAGTACGTTGTTAATTCAACTAAGTAAAACCCCAAATCCAAGTAACTAAACCCAGAAAAGTTCAAATTAAGTACATTTTGTTAACTAGGCCTCATGTGAATTCACCTTCTCTCTGTACCTGCTCCTGCTGGTGGTAATATTGGAGCCAGGCCTCAAGAGAGTTCAGAGCTGCCTCTCCCTGCTGCAGCACAAGACAACACCATAAAACACCACAAAATAGCCAGTGTCTTTGTCTGTTCATCCTTTTTTCGTTTGTCGCTCTTTGCTACTGCTTACACCGACAGTAAGGATTTAAATGGCAGCAGTAACAAGATGAAGAACAAGGTATGTAGGCTGCAATCAGTGGCAGCAGCAACAGGTGTGTAGAATAGAAGCAGGTCCCTGATGCACTGTAGAGCAGCGGTTCCCAAACCGTGGTACGCAAGCAGTCTGTAAGTGGTACGCAAGCAGTCTGCCAGAAACACGTCAAAGCAGTTTGTGTGTGTTTGTTTGTCTTCAGGAATCTGGAGGAATCTGTGCATGCATTCTTCATTTTTGTAGTTTTTAGCACCATCTAGTGGCTGTCATAGAATACCGGCTATGTAAAAACAGTTTTGATTTGTGACAGTTTCTGTCTTGTATTAAGACAAGTGCGCACTGAATTTACAAGTTAATAATTTTGAATAGAATTTCAAACTCTTTACTATGGATAAGTGGCTGACTTTTGGTACCTTGAAGAGAAAACATTCTGAGACAGACCAAAGGCCTGTTGATGAACCATGTGATGAATCAGACCTCGATGAAGAAGCTGTTGATTTACCAGGCTCTAGCACGCATGGCAGTGAAAAAAAGACAAGATGTTTCTGGCAGCTCTGATAAGCGTCCTGCTACAACAACCAACACAAGATCACAAGAAGATATGATCCCAGATATTTAGCATTTAGATTTACTTATTTGCTAGTAACTCTTATCAAATCATTGGATGAAACCTTCCCTTCTTCAGTATCACCTAAATACAAAGCACAGCTCCTTAAAAGACAAGTCTTTCGATTTTTTAAAACAAAACTAAGTCAGTTCCAAGACAGTAAGAGAACAATAACTGCTTTCAGTGGTATAAATGCTAAGGCTCTGGAAGAGTCCTACAAAATAAGGATTGCACAAACTCGGAATGTGCATACAATAGGTGAGACTCTTGTGTTACCTGCAGAAAAGGACATTGTGTCATCAATTCTTGGAGATAAAGCTTGACGTTGTTCCTTAATCTGACAACACAGTAGCAAGAAGAACTGAAGGAATGGCTTGTCAAGTAAAAGAAAATCTAATTGAAAGTATCAAAAAGTAAGTTATTTTCATTACAATTAGATGAGTCCACAGATATACCTAATTTTGTGCAGCTTCTTACATACGATAGTTTTGAATCTGATATGACCATTAAGGAAGAGTTCTTGTTTTGTGAAGCTCTGTCAAGTCATACAACAGCAGACGAGATATTCAAGAAACTTGATGAGTTTATAACACAGTGGCAAACCTGCATTGGTGTGTGCAATGACTGGGCTTAAGACATGCTGGTAAATCCAGCGGTGTTCTGGCAAAAGTTAAACATGTTTTAATTCACACACTGGAGTATACATTGAGAGGCTCTGGCAGCCATAAAATGCCTCCCAATCTTCAGGTAGTTTTAGATCAGGCTGTGAAGGTGGTTAATTTGATTAAATCACTCAATTCACGTTTGTTTTCGCTGTTGTGCAATGAAATGGGGAGTGGTCACGAAAAGCTGCTTTTCCACACAGAAGTGAGATGGCTTTCTCATGGAAAGGTGTTGACCCATCTGTTTGAACATTCTGGGGGGCAAGATTTTCTCAGTGACATTCATTTGGAGTTTTCTGACTGCTTCACTAATGAGCTGTCCAGACTGGCCTTTTTGTGTCTTAATGAATTCAATGTTTACAAGGTTTGATAACAACTGATTTTAATGTTCATGACAAAACAAGGGCATTTGTAAAGAAACACAACTTTATAGTTCCAAAAATACAAATACAAACTGTCAATCGTTCCCAACTTTAGAGAGTTTCCTCACTGAAAATGAATTGAAACTTCATCCAGACCTGATTGCTGACATTAAAGTACATTGTGTTAGTCTGACCTCAAATTGCGGTGAATATTTCCCCGAAGATGCAACAAATGAAAACTTGATCAGAGACCCATTTTCAGTTGAAGAGAACACCGTGCCAGATAACTTCTTCACTAGGGAAAGGGAAGAGCTGGAATTCAGGAAGGTGCATCCAAGTGATTTTTGGCTGAGGAGAAGAGAGGCGTATCCACTGATTTCTGACAGGGCACTGAAATTTGTGATACCATTCTGCACAACCTACCTGTGTGAAACTGGCTTTTCTGCCATGATGACCATCAAAAACGAGTACAGAACAAAACTAAACTTAGACCCAGACCTTCGGCTGACATCCATCAACTGTGTTCCATCAAACAAGCACACCCCTCACATTAAAGACATTCCCGACAAATTCTCTAAATTGGTATGTTTATAATTTATGTATACTTCTTTACTTACAAGTAAAAAAAATAAAAAGAAATAAATAAATAAACAAAAAATAAACCCTATTACTTCATTCACAAAACAGCCAGTGTCCTTACTGTTATCTGATTACATTTTTCAATAATTTGTAATTGTAATGGTTTATTTTTCAGACAGTTAGGGGCTGATGTGAGGATGTTCAAAGTGATCTGCGGCTGCAAAACACAGATATTGCTGCCAAAAAAATTGTTTAGCTGGCATAAAGTGGGACTTAGCAGTCATTATAAATGCATCATGTAAAGAATGGTTTTCAACTGGTGTTCTGCACCCGCTATCAAATTAGCATTTTGCCATCCTTAATCCTTTTAAATGGAGAACTGTAATCAAATGAAGAAAAGACCATGGAATAGGGCAGGGATCTGGAATACTAAGCAGGCGCAAACATTATAATGAGATGGAAGGATTTTGCCTTGCACTTGGGCAATTGCTGACCCTCCAAAAACGTTGCACCTCCTCTTACTAGGTGCAAACCATTGTAGAAGCGAGTAGTTAAGAGCTTATCCAGTCTGTATTGTCAAAGCACCTGTAAAATAAATGCAGATAATTCACTGTAAAGAACATATTAATTAAATTAGGGAAGGACAGGGATTTCGCACCGCAGTGATTCTTCACGGACACAGCGCAGCAATAAATGCATTTCAAACTGCACAAAAATGCATATCAGAATGCAGGGTATAGAGAGATCACATGACCTTACCACTGGGATGGCTGCTTGCTGTTAGAGCTCCTGCCACCACTTCATAGTCGAGCCGAGGTAGTTTGGCTCACAGGAAGGCCCCTCAGGTTAATCTGGTTCACGTTGAAAATTGTTGGATTGGTTGGGGGGTTGGTAAGGAGGCTGGGGGGTGGGGAGGGAGGCTAGGGAGGTGGAAGTAGGGAAGGGGAGGCTGAGATTTTGGGAGGTAGGGAGCTGAATCTGTGAGCAAGAGGGAGTACAGATGTTAATTGTGGCTTGAGCCTTTTGATATGTAGTGTGCTCCCTCTGGCTCTCCTCTTTGTCACCTTAAATTTTTGTAACCATGCTATTGCGACCCTCAATATCATGATTGCAGCTCATTCATTATTTGTGCGTGTTGAGTAATTTGCATTGCTCTTATGCTTACAAAGGCCGCAGTGCAAAATAATAGCCTGGTCGCTAAACAATTTGGATTTTACAGCCACAATTGTTTGCACTGTGCCTATCCTTACATCAGCCGCTCAATGTGCTAATGCATTACATTTGATGTGAAAAAACAGTGAAGTTACTTTGTTACATTTAAAAAAAAATGTACAAAGGCCTGACCAAACTCTGAAAAACAAATATCTCTGTAAAATGTAAACTGTGTCTGAGAAGTAACTATTTGAAATTGTAACTGTAATGTATATTTTTTTCAAAGTAATACTGTAACAAGTTGTGGCAAAGTGCCCCGCCCCTGTGTGCATTTGTGTGTTCTGTGTTGTATGTTGCGTGTGTAAATGTTGGTGTATAGATTGGTACACGGGATATAAACGGGTCTGTGTTTCACGTGTATTTAAAAAGTGTACATTTTTATTTAGGCACGAGGAGAGCACAAATCACTTCACGTGCTGGTTAAATGTAATATGTGAGCACGGGGTTGCACAGAATTAATTCACGTGCTGGGATTCAAGTGAATAATTAATTAGTAATTGAATCCCAGCACAACAGTATATATAGATGCACATTTTCACTCAGTCGTGGTTGGGTGTTCGGAAGAGGAGAACGGGTGAGAGAGAGAGGAGAGTTAAAATAAGTAAGATCGTAAACGTAAAGTGTTTGTTCTCACCGTGTCTGTTTGTCTGTCCGTGCACCGTTTGTTTAGTGTTAGTCCGTTTTGTATGTCTGTTTATTTTGGCGCAAGTGCCGTGTCCTGTTTTGTGTACCGTTTCAAACCTTTTTATTTGTTAATAAACGCTGAGTGCAGCCATTGCACTCAGCTCATCACAACCACTGTCTCTGTATTCCTTCCTGCTTCCGGTCTGACGCCACCCACTCTGGCCGTCTTTGTGACACAAGTACATATTTTGTTTAAGTAACTTGGATTAGTTTTTAAAAGTAATTTCCCCAACACTGCTCATCTAACTGACTGCAATTATCCATTGTGACAAGAATAGTTGTGCAATTACATTGTAATAACTTGGTGACTACCAGAGGTTCCTGCTCTTACTACTACTGTGTAATTATAGAATTGGCCTTGTGAACATTTTGATGTAATTTCATGGTAACCATTTTACAGGCTCTTTGTAACTACACACTTATTCCACCAGTAGTTACCATGTAATATCATGATCCATTGGTAGTTATTTATTAAATGGTTATGATTGCACTGTAATCTAAGTACAGTAAATGCCTCAACTGTTCTCATGCTGCAAGCCAAAGAAAATCATGCAGTGGGCCTTGCTTGTTTACCTTGTGCACTTGTCACACCTGCAAAGTATTAACACTGTATTATTTATATCACTGTTTGAGTTATTGAAATATGACAAGTTTTTATTGTGATGTGCACTGTTTTGATGATCCCTGGACTTTGTTTTGTTTGAGCACTTAGCTTTGCAGCTGGGCTAAGACATTAATGAGCTCACATGCACTTTTGACTTTGAAACACTCCTGCAATTCTGTTTGGGGGATCAAGCTGTGGAGTCATTGTTAGTGTACTTGGAAGGCGTAAGTGTTTACTCCCCTGATTTTGATTCTCATTTGGCTCACCTTGATATAGTTTTTAGTAAACTGAGGCAGGATGGGTTGAAGCTGAAGCCTGGAAAATGCGAGTTATGCCAACAGCAGGTGTGTTATTTTGGACATATCATGGAGGAACAGGGAACATCCCCGGATCCTGAGAAATTGAGAGTTGTCCGAGAATTTGGGGGCTATTATCGCTGTTTTGTGACAGATTTTTCTAAGATTACTGCTCCATTGCATAATCTCCTAGTAGGTGTACCCCGTCAAGGTCAACAGACTGTTCAGTGAGCGAGCCTTCCGAGAGTTAAAGCAGAAATTCATGTGTGCTCCTGTATTAGCTTTTGCTGACTTCAATCAACCCTTTATTGTGTATACCGATGCCAGTTTTTACGTGCTAGGTGCGGTTTTAGCACAGGCACAGGACAGAAAGGAGAGGGTAATTGCTTATGCCAGCAGGAGCCTGGAGCTCTAACTGAAACATTCTGAGATTATGTAACTGGGACAAATTTCGCAGTATACACAGATAATAACTCATTAGCTCGCATACAGACTGTAAATGCAGGTGCTGTGGAACAATGTTGGACTGCCTGGCTTGCTAATTTCAATTTTGAAATATAGACCAGGAAGAAACAATGCTGATGTTTTGTCCTGTCGACCCAGTTTTCTATCCGTACCGGAAGCTGTCGATGATCCCCAAGATGAGTTTTCGTACAGTTTCTGCTGAAGTGGTACAGGGATGTTGCCAAGCCAGACCAGGGAGTGGGCAAGTAGAACCTTTGACTGTTGTTGTGCGAGTCTCCAAGGGACTGGCAGGATGCCCAAATGGAGGATCCGATTGTTTCTCGAGTGTGCTTCTTTTTGCAGGGGAATAAGTTACCAGTGGGGCGTGACTGGCAAGGAGAGCCCACGGACGTTGGAAAGATGTGATGGCAATGAGATTGGTTAACCCTGAAGGACGGCATCCCAGTACGTAGTTGGACTGATCCAAGGACGGAGAGCCCCACCTACAACTACGGTTCCTTGGGCGGAGTGGCAGTCAGTATGGACTCGTTATCATGAGCAAGTGGATCATTTTGGAGTGGAGCGGACCTTTGCTTTAATCCATCCCCATTTCTACTGGTCAGGAGTCTGTGCTGATATACAAGCATGGGGTGCAGCATGTGAACGGTGTGTGGTTAAAAAAGCCTCTGCAGATCAGAGTGCTGCTGGTTCCTATAAAGACTTCTGCACCTTTAGAATTGGTAGAAATGCACTATTTGACTTTGGGACGTCCTAGTGATCATTACCAGTCAATACTAGTAATTTATGATAACCAAATTTGCTTGGGCAGTGCCCACTAATGATCAGATTGCTGTTACAGCTGCGCAAGCCCTATGGAAATGTGTAATTCAGCCCGAATCCTTTCTGACCAAGGGGACAATTTTGAGTCTGCCCTAATCTTTTGTGTCTCTAGTCTGGCCTTTGTAGCAAGTGCAATGACAATATTGTTGTTGTGTCCTAGGATCTCAAAACATGACCCAACCTGCTCAAAATATGATCCAACATAAATCTTACCTGTTTTGCACTTCCATTAGCTACATAGGTCAAACGTACAGTTTTGAAGGAATTGTATTTTCTTTTTTTAAACATGACATCTGGTAGTACACCACGATTTTCAAGCCTTAATCAGGAAATCTATTACACTTCCTATGTCATTTCACCTTAGCAGTGCCTTCAGGGTCACAGCATTACTTGCATTAAGCATGACAGTCATGGGGGATGCAGCAGGTTGGTTAATGACAAAAAAGAAGCAAAAATCAGACAGAAGAAATGGCCAAGAGAATGCAACCTTAACCTTGGCTAGTACCAGATACCTGTTCAATGAATGGAAATGCACGACAGGTAAGAGTTATTGAATTATATTTAACAACAAAAGCTAAGAGGAAATGTGATAGAGAAGTATTAAGTTAAGATCCCCTGCTCTTTTCTGGACTGGTTTTCCTTTGTTTTAAACCATTTGTCCTTAAATTCCCTTACAGGTCTTATCAAATCGAGCTCCTAGGGGTAATGGACAGATTAAATAAAGGAAGGTGAAGAAAAGATTGTATCGAGCAATGAAATAACAGATTGCAGTGCAGCTCGCCAATGTCTCTCTCGAACACTGAGGATCAAGACGGTGATACAAGCCTAATAACCTGTCACATCCAATCCTCTATCACATCCAAAATGCCTGCAGCGCATCCTGTCACGACCAATCAGAGGTCGGCCTGACTAGCCAATAAATATCTTTGTAGGAGAATGAAAGGACACAACTGCATGATTTTAAGTTTGACCAAAGAGTTGGGCTGTTTCCCTAACACCTTGCTGAGGCTTCAGTTTGTGTTGACACCCGGAGGGGGGTGGGGTGCTTCCACAGCTGCCAGCACCCTCTCCTCCACAGCTCAGCTTCTTGGTGGTCCCCTAAAGGGCCTAAAGGGCATAAAGCCACCCCGGGCATTGCAGGCTTGGCCTCCTCGGGTGTTGCAGGCTTGGCAGCCCTAGGTATTATAGGCATGGCAGCCCTAGGTGATGCAGGCTTTGGAGGCTCGGGCAAGAGTTGATCCTTGTAATGTTATGTTATTACAAAGCCCAGACTAAATTGTCGGCTATATTGTATTGATTTCAATATGCTGCATAAACTGCGGGTCTGGCGGTTGAAGAAGCAAGTGCTTATAATCTTATTCATTTTTACGATTCTGCAGCTGAAACACCGTATGGGTATTTAATTCAAATATTTAGTAACACTTAAGAACGGACACGCACAAGATATTCACATACGCAGAGCAATTTGAATTGCAAAAGCCGATCAAAAAGCGGCTAATGACGGTGGTAGTGTTAAAGCCAGCATGAGTAGCAATTGTTTATATTTGTTTCCTTTGATTCTGTCTGTCTCACTCTCTTGTTCCGCCTCTGAACACCCAACCCTGCTCATCCACAGCTGCTGGTTTTTATACATCTCCAAATTAGCAAGAAATTAATCAATCTCCTATGGTCACATTCTAAACGAGTTTAGCATGGATGGGGAATTTTAACCCCATCCATGCTGCAAAAATAACAATAACAAAACGTAGTGTTTTATAAAACAATACATTAAAATAATAATAATACAAATACATACAATACACACAGGGGCGGGGTGTACCTCATCACAGACACATTTTTACATTGATCATTAGATCACAAGAAGTTATTCCACATACTGTAAATCCGTCACTTTGATATGCTTTACCATGATAATAACACCTCATTGGCTTACCTAGTGACATCTTGGTCTTAACTAGCCCATCAAATTTGTAATAAACTATTCCACTACTACTAGCCACTGAAGCGGAACAGCGAGGATGGAGAGTTCGCGTTTACCCAGTGGAAGTGGGTTGTCGAGGATTTGTGGCACACTCTACAACCCGGTTTCTCAGAGACGTCGGATTCAGTGGCCAAGAGTTGCGTCGCACAGTGAAGAACTTATCTGAAGCAGCAGAGAGGAGCAGCAACTGGCTGTGGTTGAGACGGAAAGATTCTGGCTGGGGACAGGTAAGTAAGCTGGGCTGAGTTGAGTGGGGGACGGAGGGGGGTGATGCTGGGACGCCAGAATCACCGTCGAGCCCTCTTGAGGTGTCGTGGGCTAGTCGACGAAACACTGAGGATGGAAGGTGCCCACTTGAAAACCCCAGAGATGTACCCTACTTAGCTCAATCCAGACGGTTGTCATGCTGATGCGCTGGGGAGGCCGCACTTTGGTTGATCCCCGGAGCCAGCATCGCAGCCGTTGTGTGTGCTGATGCGCCAGGGAGGCAAAATAAGCTGATCCCTGGAGCCAGCATTACACTTCAGCCATTAACACCAGACAGAAGGATATCTACATCATCACATGGAAGGAAACGTAAATGGATGGAGACGCATATGGATCACATTAGTTTACTGTAAAGCTACGTCTTAGTTGGTGCTTATCTTGGCGAGAGCCGAGTTCAAATCAGCATGAAGTTTTAACATCTACTCTCGTGTAATGGAAATCATGAAGATCTGGATACGTCCAGTGACTGCTGTGAATAGTGCAGCTGGCAACAAGGGAAAGACCTTGTGACAGCCTGGAGAGACAGCTGACAGGAGGAAAGAGACCCCATTGGGGCTGGTAAGGGTTAGCTACCCTTGTCGGCAGTATCCAGCTCTGTGTTTACAGGATGCTGGAGACACCCGCCCAAGGCTTCTAAGAAATTAAAGAGAAAAATACCCCTAGAGTCTGCGAGAGCGGGGGCGGAAGATGACTCAACGTTGGACAACACGGTTAACGACTTTGGAACGGAAACGGATATGAGTATGGAGAGTACTTCACAAAAGACTAGTTCAAGATCTGCAGTTAACAAAGACATGGAACTCCAGGTTTGTGTCTGCGGCTGGAGCAAGGCGACAACGGTCAGGGGTTTGAAGATTCATCAAGGGAGAATGAAATGCTTGAGGGAGAAGGGACAAGGGCCTCGCATTGATCAGTACTTCTTACGAAGTCAGTCAAGTCAGTCGAATGAAATCCAGCGACAGGAAGCAAACCACAGATCGCAGGATATCAGCACCCCTGTCATAGATGTGAGGAGGACTTGCATGGACACAGTTAGTGATGAACCTAATGATCCTTGTGAACCCGGTCAGACAAACCAGCATAAGAGAGAAAAGAACCTCAACGGGCACAAGCCTGGAGTTAAATGGCCAAGAGCTTGTGAGAAAACTGCATGGGACACAGTAAACACAGATCTCTGCGTTGCATTGGAAAGATTAAGTGGAACAGTTGAAAAGAAGCTGGATAAATTTGGGGACATCATCTACGCATATGGAAGTGAGAGGTTTGGAGTTGAAAAAAGGAAGGAAAAAGTACAAACTATTCCTGGAAAGTCTAGACGGCAGCAGGAGATTGAACGCTTAGTTAGAGAAAGGAGACAGCTGAGGAACCAATGGAGAAGAGCAGAACAAAGTCAGAAGGAGGGACTCAATCTCTTACAAAGGGTCATAAAAGATAAGCTTGCAACATTGCGCAGAGCTGAGCGCCTACGGAAACGCTACAAAAAGAAGGAGCGTGCGAGAGCTAACTTTTATAAAGACCCATTCAAATTTGTAAAGAAGTTATTCATCAGTGAGAAGAATGGCACACTAAAAGCATCTAAGGTTGAGCTGGAGAGATATTTGGAGGAAACACATACAGATTCAAAAAGGCAGGAGCCTATGTCAATTCCGTCAGACATCCCACCTATCAATCCACCAGAATACCAAATGGAGGACTGTGCACCTAAGTGGAAAGAAATAGAGCAAGCTGTGAAAAAAGCAAGGGCTTCATCATCTCCAGGGCCTAATGGAGTTCCGTACAGAGTGTACAAGAGTGCTTCAGGAGTTCTACGAATTCTGTGGAAATTGATGAAAGTGGCATGGGAAAAACAGGTTGTACCAAGAGCATGGCGCCGAGCAGGTGGAATCTTTATACCTAAAGAAAAAGATTCTACAAGCATCAGTCAGTTTCGTCCCATTTCCCTATTAAACGTAGAAGGCAAGATTTTCTTCAGCATTATTGCTCAGAGATTGTCAGCTTACCTATTAAAGAACTGCTTCATTGACACTTCAATACAAAAAGCGGGCATTCCAGGTTTCCCAGGTTGCTTAGAACACATCAATGTGATCTGGCAACAAATTCAATCAGCTAAAAAGGAGAGGAAGGAGCTCCATGTGACATTCCTGGATTTGGCTAATGCATATGGTTCAGTGCCACATGAACTACTTTGGGCAGCATTTGATTTTTTCAGTGTACCGATGACAATAACAAATTTAGTGAAAGCCTATTTTGGAGATTTGCAATTCAGTTTTTCAACTTCAGAATTCAGCACTACATGGCAATGCCTAGACGTTGGAATAATGGCAGGATGCACCATTTCTCCACTGGCTTTTACCATGGCAATGGAAGTAATCATTAGGGCATCAAAATGGGTAGTAGGAGGAGAGCGCTTGGCTTCTGGAATGCGACTACCACCAATTCGAGCATACATGGATGACATGACAACCATGACTACAACAGTAGCCTGCACTAATCGATTATTGGGCAAATTAACCAATAACATTGAATGGGCACGAATGCAATTCAAGCCCACTAAATCAAGGAGCATCTCTATAATTAAAGGCAAAGTAGTAGATAAAACATTCTTCATTAATGGTGAGGCAATACCAACAGTGTCTGAGAAGCCAGTGAAGAGTCTTGGGAGATGGTACGACGGGGATCTAAAGGACACAGTTCGTGTGGGAGAAGTTAGACAACAAGCAGTGGAAGGGTTGAAGAGCATAGACAGCTGCGCTCTACCAGGTAAACTAAAACTCTGGTGCTTTCAGTTTGGTCTACTGCCGAGGTTGCTGTGGCCACTGACTGTGTACGAGGTTTCTTTGACAACAGTAGAGAAGCTGGAAGCTTTAATCAGTTCATACATCAGGAAATGGTTGGGAGTTCCACGCTGCCTCAGCAGAGTGGGACTTTATGGTAAAGGAATACTGCAGCTACCAGTCTCTGCTCTAACCGAGGAGTTTAAGTGCGCCAAGGTCAGATTGGAAATGACATTAGTAGAGTCACGCGATAAATGCGTAAGGGAGGCAGCACCTGTGTTGAAAACTGGAAGAAAGTGGGCGGCAAAGAAAGCTGTGGAAGATGCAAAGGCTGCCCTTCGAATTGGTGATATCATGGGGCAAGTTCAGCATGGAAGAGGGGGTCTTGGTTTCAGTTCAACTCCTCCTACATGGCACAAGGCGGCCCCAGCTCAAAGAAGGAAGCTGGTAGTCAACGAGGTGCAAAAGCAGGAGGAGAGGATGAGGTGTATAAAGGCCATTTCCCAGGCCAAACAGGGAGAATGGATGAGATGGGAGAGTGTGGAACAACGCAAGATTGGCTGGCAAGACCTATGGTCAATGGAACAGAGCAGGATCAGTTTCCTCATCAGGTCAACATATGATGTTCTCCCATCACCACAGAACCTAAACCTCTGGGTAGGAGAGGATCCCTCATGTCCTTTGTGTTCATCACCTGCAACATTAAGGCACATTTTGACAGGATGTAAGGTGGCTCTTAGCCAAGGACGGTTTACTTGGCGCCATGACCAGGTGCTGCGATGTTTGGCCTTAGCATTGGAAGACAAGCGTAACATGACCAATAAGTTGCCACCTGTTCCATCAAAACATTACACACAAAAGACAACATTCCTCCGCCCAGGAGAGCAACCACCAAGAAAAGGTGTTAAAACCAATCCTCGCGCAGGACAACTGGAAGCTGCTAGAGACTGGAATATGCTGGCAGATGTTGGTCAACGGCTTATTTTTCCACCTGAGATTGCCACCACTAACCTTCGACCAGATATTGTCTTGTGGTCTGGATCAGCACGCCTTGTTCACCTGGTAGAGTTAACAGTGCCATGGGAGGATGCTGTAGATGAGGCGTATGAGAGGAAGAGACTGCGGTATGCTCAACTAGCCACTGAAGCGGAACAGCGAGGATGGAGAGTTCGCGTTTACCCAGTGGAAGTGGGTTGTCGAGGATTTGTGGCACACTCTACAACCCGGTTTCTCAGAGACGTCGGATTCAGTGGCCAAGAGTTGCGTCGCACAGTGAAGAACTTATCTGAAGCAGCAGAGAGGAGCAGCAACTGGCTGTGGTTGAGACGGAAAGATTCTGGCTGGGGACAGGTAAGTAAGCTGGGCTGAGTTGAGTGGGGGACGGAGGGGGGTGATGCTGGGACGCCAGAATCACCGTCGAGCCCTCTTGAGGTGTCGTGGGCTAGTCGACGAAACACTGAGGATGGAAGGTGCCCACTTGAAAACCCCAGAGATGTACCCTACTTAGCTCAATCCAGACGGTTGTCATGCTGATGCGCTGGGGAGGCCGCACTTTGGTTGATCCCCGGAGCCAGCATCGCAGCCGTTGTGTGTGCTGATGCGCCAGGGAGGCAAAATAAGCTGATCCCTGGAGCCAGCATTACACTTCAGCCATTAACACCAGACAGAAGGATATCTACATCATCACATGGAAGGAAACGTAAATGGATGGAGACGCATATGGATCACATTAGTTTACTGTAAAGCTACGTCTTAGTTGGTGCTTATCTTGGCGAGAGCCGAGTTCAAATCAGCATGAAGTTTTAACATCTACTCTCGTGTAATGGAAATCATTTTCTGTTGATATACATCATGGTCATCAACTTTTCATCATACTGGTGGCTCAATTATGAATTCACAGCCATGGCGGGGGTGTATGTTACTGTCATACTTGTTTTAATTGTGTAACCAGGATATATTATGAGATGACACCATGGACAGTATTTTATTCTTTAATTGACTCCAATATTTTCAAAGGACACTGTGGCAGGGACGGGGTTAATATCTCTGCCAGCAACCACAGGTGTGGCCACTCACCAATTAGTGCAGATTGGTGCTAATTGGGCAGTGGCCACCTCATAAAAGCAGGCAGAAATGCTGTGCCTAAAAGGAGGGAGTTGGTGAGTTACACTGTGTTGTTGGTATCTGTGTTGTAGTCTGTGAAAGTGAATGCCCAGCCAGCCTGATGTTAGTGTTTTTTTTTAACTGTTTATATTGGCCCTTGTGCCTGCTCCTTTTTTCCTGTTTTTGTGTTATTTTGTTAGTGTGCGTTTGCACTTTAATCTGCAGCTTACTTGCCTCTGAGTCTCTTTCTTGCCGTGACCCTGCTATAGACACATATTCAATTTACAAAACAAAGAACTTGTGTTTTAAGAGTCTAGGGGTTTCCTGAAGGGGATGTGATCAGCCAATAAGAGATCTGCATTTCCCCCGCATAAGTCTAAAACATTGACCAGACGCTAGAAAAAAAACACTTGAGGGTATTCTCCATTTCAGTTGAAGGTCTTGAGTGAGTTTAACCAATAGGCGAGTCGAAGAATGTCCTTTTTTTTTTTTTTTTTAGACAGGCGACCAATCAGGAGTGAGCAGAGGCGGGCCATAAATCTCCCAGGGTATTCTCTGCCTCTCTTGAAGGCTCTGCTTTAGTAACCAATGAGAAAGTCAATCATTAGTGAGCAACCCCAAAACATGAATATTCCTTGGTTAGCACTACAGTTAGGAGGATTTCGCACGATATTGTTTATAAATATACATTGATAAATACAAATACTTTTACAACATCTAATTATTTCGAATTTTATTTGACACTAAAATAAAAAAATATGAGAAAACAGAGACATCATAGTCGATTTGGTTACGAATTTGGTTACGAGAACTTTCTCTGAAAAATTGGAGATTGTTTGAAAAAAAGGAGATATACACCACAGATCCCTGAGCTGACCCAGGAAGGGAAAGGATATACTCGGCACTTTCAGGATTCAAATTATGAAAGGTATCTGTGGCTTACAGGTAGCTGCCACTTAAAAAAGGCGGGGGGCAGGGAGCGGGTTGCGACGACTGCTACCCCAGTCCATTTTGTCACGACACGCCACTGGAACTTACAGCATTTCATTGGATATCTTAAGCAGTCTCAGATTGTCTGTTTCTCAGTTTTGTACATTACTGTTGAATTTGTATCTATCAAAAAAATAGGATTTAATTAAATACTGTTGTAAAAGCTTTGAAAATATGGCTGATTTTGTTTATGAGGGCATCCTGAAGCAACAAGAGGCAAAAACACAACATAAGAGCTGCTTTTTCCATAACATGTTCTTAAAAACACCTACAGTCCTCAAGTGGTCTATCACCAGATCTTGAACAAATATGAATGTTGGTCATTGTTTATTTCAGAAGGTTACATTTATCTTTGGCAAACCCATATATACCTGCAGTTCCCTCCAGATTCAATAAAAATCACAATGACATTCCACTCCACAGAATTAACCTGCCATTCTTTCCTAGAATCATGCCAAATAATCTCCCTTTTATTACAGAATCAGAGCCCTTCTCCTCTTGGTATTGCACTTTAAATGATTTATATGCTGCTGTTGCTGCTGCTTGTACCTTTGCATTATTTCCTTTCCCGAGCTAATCCTGCTTGCAGTGCACACCGGGACGGGGCGTTGTGACTTCAGTGAATAATGCTGCCCTTCATGTCTGTCTCTTATCGCAGCTCCCCACTTGTGCTCGTGCTCCCAGCCTTGCTTGACAACAGTCAGAGTCGCACGGAACAATTTATAATCCACAATTTTCTTCTGTTGAAATATAATGGAATGCTGGAGAACCATTTTTGTCATATGCAGATTTATCCTTTTGTTGCTAGGCAGATCTATTATTTAATGTGAGTTGGCAGATATGGTAATGTATCATTATGATGATGATTATTATTATTGTTAGTTAATCCTATTGTTATAAAATGTCACCTTGCACAGGGGATTCATTTCTTATGAATCACAAAAACAAAGATTCTACTCAGGAACTTGTATTATTCCTAAAACGTTTGTTGTCATATGTTGTATGCATAGGGTGACCAGATTTTCAAAGCTCAAAACCAGGACACACTGTTAAATAATTGATGAGACTATTTATATAATTTATATATCGGTTTTTTTAAATAGTTATTTAAATAGCCATCCTTGTTTTAATAATGTATTATTTGTATTTTATTTAATTTTAACAGCTTTCTTAGGCCACCCAATTTCAGTACACTCCAGAGTATATTTGTGGCTAAGTTTCACTACCAGTATTGTGTTAGATATGTATTGCTACTGTCTTTACTGTTTTAACTAAATCCTGCTGGTATTGCACGTAATTGTAGTATAATTGAATATAAACTAAATGTAACCGCATGGCAATAAGCATGTATGCCTGTGTTAATCACTTTATATAAATAATGTTCTTGAGTACACAGTTTTTTAATTATTATTATTATTTAGTTTTCAGCTTGCCAGTTACATAAAATGCTGTTCATGTTATTTTGACAAAAGTTATTTTAGAGTGAGCCGCACCAAAGGAAGTGGCTAAAAGCCGAGACTTTTTTAAGATTTTGAGAAACATGTCAGGACACCAGGACCTTTAATAGAAAACAGGGACTGTCCCAGCTAAACCGGGACGTCTGGTCACCCTATGTATGCATGGGATGACAACAATATATACTGTAGCAGAATATAGCCTACAGAACACTGTAGTGTCTATGTTTACAGTGTACTTATGTTTTTAATTATTACAAATATGTTGTACAGAATAACAGTTGAGAAGTAATTGTATTAATGAAGACTATTGTTATCAGTGCAATACCTAGTACTGTATTTCATTTCCACAACAGAACAGGCATATTTGTTGTATCAACACTTTATTTTATTGGTTTATTGTCACTTCCAGATAAAGTCAACTCTGCTAATTTTAAATTTTTTTCCAGGCTCTTGTTGAAAAATATATAATCTTGTTCAGTTTGGTATAAATGTATTATAAATAACAAAATCCCCTGCAAAGGGGATATAGTGAAACCTGTCATGCACACATATGCCTTACTTCGCACATTTTTGCATATGTGGAGAATCTTTTATCCAATTGTCGTGAAACAATAAGTGTTTGAGAATATCATACCCTGGGGATACGTGGGTGTCCGTACATCTGTCCATCTGTAAATTGCACTTGCATTTTGGCATATATCTGGAAAATTGCTTGTCCAATTGTCATGATATTGGTATTAACACAATTTAGCTTTTAATTTAGTTATTGAGTGTTAGATTCTAGTGATTATATGGAGGTGTCTGTGTGTTTGTTCATCCATCCATCAGTACGTCAGACTTACATTTTTCCATTAATCTAGAGAATTTGCTAATCAAATTGTGATGCTAATTTCTATTCTACACTATTTTGTAATACTGTTTATGTCATGATCATCAAACTTTGTGAATAAACAGTTGTGACAAGGGATGTATATTACTGATATACTGTTAATATTATTATTATTATTATTATTATTAGTCATATTAGTAGTAATATTAATATTATTATTATCAGGTACTATATTTTATAATGTCCTAAACACCTGCAGAGCCTTTGTTTCAAGTAATGAAAAAACAATACAAGCTTGTCCCTTCTCCTCCTGATAGATGGCGTCAGCATCTCCTCGCTCAGAGCAGTCAACAAATTCTAGAAATCTTTCCTTAATTTCTAGATTTTCTGTGTATCTCACTGTGACAGAAATCAAATGATTCTTGGTGTTAGATCTCCCTCCCGACCTGTGAGGGGGGTGTGTAAAAGGAACAGAGTACCCTTAACTAAATGGCATGACAATTTATTCCTTGGGGTAGGTGGAAGTCGGTCATTTAGAAGGGGGCGGAGCTACGGTACACAAACTCAGTGACTTGAATGGGAAACAGCGTGGCATCCGAGGACTGGAGGAGCGGATGCGCTCGTTAACCTAGGGGTCATGAGCAAGGGTATAAATAGGGGTCGTAGTGTAAGTGATCTGTTCCTTTGTAAATGGTTAGAACAACCTAGAAGGAGACCGCTGTGATAATAAACGTGAGTGTTGTGTTTGTTTGTTTGCCGCAGCCAGCAACAAACCTGGACACCAGCACTTCCCTGTTTCACAAACGAAGCACTAGTTTCACGCACTAAATAACTGTGTTTGTTTTCTGTGTTACGTGTGGGTGAGGAAAGAACCTGGACTTTGTTATTGGTTTCGGGTCAAACCCGAGGATTACAAACGAAGTGATAGACGCCATGGTATCACTTCCATCATTTATTATTTACAGGTGTTCGCCCTAAGGCTCTGGACATTGTCTAATAAATCAATAAACACCCTTGCACCTGGAAATCATTGTCTGTCTGTTTTTGTATCCGCTCTGCACTGCACTCACCTGTAACCACTCACCACTTTGCCACACTCACACACACTGTCATTTTTTCTTGTCTGAAACTAAGTGCTTCACCAATGAGAAAAGCCATTATCTTGAACTTTCTGAATTATATTACTTCTGACTACATCAGCAGCAATTTATAAGAGCTTGTTTTGAGTTGTGTAGCTTGTGAGACTGAAAGATCCCCTCATTTGCGTTGCGAATGCTTCATCATATTTCGAAAAAAATTGCATAACTCTAGAAAGTTTACATGGTTCGATGACTCTTCCCTCTCATCATGCCCCTGCAATGCAATTCCTTGTTTAGCTAGGTAAAGTAGTAAACTGGTCATTTTTGCAGCATACTCTCTGTTTTCCTGCACCACCGTTTGACAACTGTGCCGCTATAGAGCCTGCTTTCTTTGATTACTTGAAAAAATGCCACTTCTTAGAACACTGCTTATGTATGCCAGATTCTACATGCTTCTGTAGCTTTTTCTTTGTATTTTTCCAGTCCCTTACCCCTGTTTCAGTGAAAGCTGGGTCTTTCAAACCACTGGAAAACTGTTTGCAAGGAAAGCAGAAAACTGTGTCTGCCTGCATACTGTATTCTAAAAATGAAAACATCTTGTAGTATTCCAGTGTAAATGAACGGTTTTGCTTACCAAAAACAGCTTTCAGATACTCTGGTAATTGAGGCTGAGATGGCCCTGTTGCGGTACTGCCAAGGTTAGAAAGAGAGGAATTAAAGCCGGGTTGTTGGTGTCAGCTGAAAACACACTGTGAGCCTCATCTGACGAGCGTTCTTCCCGATGATCAGGCCCAGCACACTTCTGCAAGAGGCAGCAAACAAAGTCTCCGAATCCCATTCACTCGTTTCCTTGACTGGAATGTCTTCCTTGCATTGCCTACATTCATGCCCGCTGCAGACATGGCTTACAAGCAGCTTTTCCCAAACCTGACTTTTTAGAGCTTGGCCCGCTTGAGCCAAAAACATTGTGAATATCCATATTCTCGACTCTAAACTCTGCAACTGACACGCACTGTACAATGTCAAGTCTGTCTGAATTGTTAGGCGTACATGCGCAGTTAAGTTTGCAGGCAGCTACGGTATATCATATACTATATGCGCAGTCAGGTAGGCTTGTTGAAATTTATGAAAGGGAAACATTTTACTAATGAAGTAAGCTACTTCATTAGACATGGTTTGTGATGGTTCGGGCAAATTATTTCGGGACGGCTTTGCCTCTCCCCAAGCCTCTTATATGCGCCGCCCATGCTGTAAACACAATTCTTTAACCTAGATTAGTACTAGATATCATTTTAAAATGAAAATACATAATTTAAAAAAAAATCTTTATAAGCTACATATTTGAGACGTACAGTATATAATGGCATATAATTTATGGAATCTTTTCTTTGCCACAATCACTTAAACCCACCAGTTACCTCCCCTAATGGCTGGTGTGCTTTGCAGCCAGTGAGATGTTTTGACCCCAAAGACATAAGTGAAATAATAAGTGAAAGTGAAGCAGTAGTGCAATAGTAATGGACTATCTGAAAGCAAGTCATGCAGACTTTAACCTAGAATGGAACCAGATATAATTGGTTTAAATTAAACTGCTATACAATGCTTCTTTCAAAGTGGTAACACTGTACTGTAGGGAAAAAAGGAAACGCACAATAGGTAAGAGTTTCCCCCGATCTTCTCCCCAACGTAGAATGTTCAAATGCAGTGAATGACTAGTGTCATCCACCAACTTTGATGGCTTCAAAAGGGCTAAAACTAAGAATAAATAGAAGATGATGAATGATTGTTCGTGGTATACGTTTTGTGTTCCCCACAGAAGGATGTCTCCTGCAGGGAATAGAAACCGTACACCACGAACAATCATTCAGTATTCTGTGCTTTGATGTGGGCTCATTTCTAACCCTGTTATGGCCTCTTTACAATCGTCTTTTTAGGTAGAACCTTGAGCTCAGTCTGTCAATGTATTCGGATAAGTCAGGGGTCCAAATCAAAACAACAATAGACATTTTAGTTGCTATAAAACACATATCGGTGGAAGTATTGTTTGAATTATCAAAACGCAGCTCCATCCTACTGGGCAGCAGTGTGGAGTAGTGGTTAGGGCTCTGGATTCTTGACTGGAGGATTGTGGGTTCAATCCCAGGTGGGGAACACTGCTGCTGTACCCTTGAGCAAGGTACTTTACCTAGATTGCTCCAATAAAAACCCAACTGTATAAATGGATAATTGTATGTAAAAATAATGTGATATCTTGTAACAATTGTAAGTCGCCCTGGATCAGGGCGTCTGCTCAGAAATAAATATTAGTTACACTCCCTTATCACAGCACTCCCACAACAGCTCAGGACGACCTGACCAGCCCTGCAGTTGCACACTTGGACAGGAGGTTCTGCTGTAGCACGATGAGGAGAAACGGGCCCTGTCCATTCTTCCTCGCTAACCTGTGGAGAGCCAGGTGAGCCACTTGGGGACCCCCAATACTATGTCATTAGCTCTAACATCTTGAATTATACTAAAATTAATGGGGACTGAAAATGTAAACATACAGTTGTAGTTAAAAGTTTACATACCCCAATGGAAATGTATAACAAATAAATAACAAATAATTATAGAAAAAATCTTTTGAAGAAAAAGTTTTGCTTTTGAGGATGAGGAAAAAAATTACAGAAATAGGTATCTACAATTATTTATTTCAGCATTTTTTTTGCAAAACTCAAAAAATGCTAATTCAAAAGTATTCATACTGTCACAAGGAAAATTTAATTAATAGCTAGTTGAGGCACCTTTAGCAATAATAACCTCTTTTAAACCATTAAGATATTTGTAAATGAGCTTTTGGCATGATTCTTTAGTGATTTTTGACCATTCTTCAATGTAAAATTGTTCCAGTTCATTCAAATTACGAGGGCTTCTCTTGTGCACAGCCTTCTTCAACTCATACCAAAGATTCCCAATCGGGTTTAGATCGGGACTGAATAGGCCATTCCAGAACCTTGATTGTATTCTTCTTTAACCATCCTGAAGTAGATTTTGATGTGTTCTTTGGATCGTTGTTGTGTTGAAATGTCCAGTTGCGCTTTAAACCAAGTTTTGTAGCGGAGGGTTTCAGATGATTGGCCAATATCTTTTGGTATGCTATGGAATCCATTTTACCATGTACTGGAACAAAATTCCCTGTGCCATTAAAGTGTGATGCATTACCGTTATGGATTCTATCTCTCAGTGAGATGAGACTAAAGTGCTAATGTAAGGATAGGCATAGTGCAAACAATTGCGGCTGCAAAATCCAAATTGCAGCTCTTAATTACTCGCTTCTACAATGGTTTTTGGAGCTTTTGGAGGGTCAGCAATTGCCCAAGTGCAAGGCAAAATTGCGCCTGTTTAGTGTTCCAAAACCCCGCCCAATTCCATGCTCTTTTCTTCATTTGAATGTATTTCAATATAATTTAAATTGATTAATGATGGCAACGTGCTCATTTGATAGCGGGTGCAGAACGCCAGGTGAAAAACATTATTTACATATGCCACATTTTTAGTGGCCACTAAAGTCCCACTTGGTTGCAATATGGGTGTTTTGCAGCTGCAAATCACTGTGCACATATCCTTACATCAGCCCCTAAGAGCTCTATAGTCATCTTCTTTTGCATACTGGTTAAGATGCTTGCTTGCAGTGTGTATGGACACCTGTTTGCGCCCAGTCTTCGCCTGGTTATGCACTGAATGATAACCGCCTCTAATCAATGTTATGACTGTTCCTTGTGGAACATAATTTAAGAAATACTAAAAGAAACTAAAATCCAATGGCAAAATTTTGACTAGAAGAGGAAAAAGAAATCATCTGCCATTGAATGCTTGTTTCTTTGAGTATTTCATGAAATTTGTACAGTTTGACCTACTGTCTTACACATTATGACTGCAATTTACTTGCCACAGTGATGCAGCTCTTACACGTTACAGAACTGATGGAAGAGATTACATTTATATAACAAATTAATCAGTATTATGAGTGACTGCCAATTTACACAAACGTGTCCACTACAGATTGCATGTATTTAAATTAGAATCTGGAACCAAGTACCCATTGTGAAAAATAACATGGTAGCTATTCGGGTAATTAAAAAAAATAGTTACATTAACAGCAACTATTGATCTTTTATATACATAATATATCATTACATACTGTATATACATATACCTTTCTTCTCTTCAGATATGTAGACCTGTGTAGCCTCTTTTAGTACTATGAGAAAAAAAAATCATCCCACATTTAATACAGTTAATTGTATGCTGAAATCCCATTGCAGGATTGTCACAAGGCTGGCTGGTAGTGACACGTCAGACCCGGAAGAAACACAGACAGACAGTAGTGGTGAGTGAAACTGAGACGCAATGGTAGCGTTCAGGTGGTTTATTGCAAAATAAAATGTTTTAAACACAAAACAGGACACGGTACTTACGCCAAAATAAATATATAAACAAAACGAACAGACACTGACACACAGGGACGAACACTAAACAAACACGTACCACGTAGCAATTGTTCACTATTAATTTATCTCCATACTCTCCCGTTCCTTCGCCCTGAACACACAATGAAAATGTGTCTATATATACTGTTGTGCTGGGATTCAATTACTAATTAATTATTCACTTGAATCCCAGCACGTGAATGAATTACGTGCAACCCCGTGCTCACATATTACATACTTTAAATGCACGTAAAGTGATTTGTGCCATCCTCGTGCCTAAATACAAATCTACATTTTTAAATACACGTGAAACACAGACCCGTTTATATCCCGTGTACCAATGACTATACACCAACATTTACACACGCAACATACAACACATAACACACAAATGCACACGGGCGGGGCACATTGCCACACGGATTCACTGCACACGAACGGCATTATTGTCATATTTCTACGTTTGTAAATTCTCAAATTAATAATTGATAACCAGGTAGCAAAAAGAGACCCAGGTCTGGTCAGGTATCTTAAAACCTGATGGGTACCCCGTTTCATGTACCAGTGGCTACCTCTTATTAAAATTCTGTCAAATGCAGTGTTTTAGTGCAAATAAATAATGTGTAGAAATCTGTGAATTTAATTTTGGGACTCATTATGGGTTGGGGTAGCAGTGTCTGAGAGCTAAAAATCTTGTGTTTTAATATTCTCAGGTCATTGCTATTACTAAGCATTGAGCTGAGAATGGAGTCACTTTCAGCCAATCAAAGCATTAATTTCACTTTCCATAAGTGTATGTCATGCACGATTGACTACCAACAGACAAAATTTGAAATGCATGGATAACAGCATATATAATGTATTGTGTTCTTTTTTGAAGTACAACATGATTTAGAATAAGTTAACATTTACAGTTAACACTGCCTCTTATGGTATAAAAGTGTCTTTTTAATTCAAAGAGCGTCAGAACCGCTCAGCTTGACTGTACGATCCTCTTGGTCACCCAAAGTGCACAAGAGAAGACACTCTTATTCCATAAGAGACAGGATCAACTGTTCATATTAACTTATAGCATTACGAGTAGGATGTCCTGGAGAATTGAAAATTCATGTTTTTATTGCACATGAGTTTGCTTATTGTTGTGAAAATGTGTGCTCTTTATTAGCATTCATACCCAACATTCAACACTCTTTTATTGTGACAGATGGGGAGATCTGCGGACTGTAAAAGAGAAATTGATCTAATCACACAACTCCATCCCTCAGTGAGCATTCAAATCATAATCCCAGCAAACAAAGAATCAAAGATAACAAGTGCTGAGAAAAAAAAGAAGGAAACAAATTTAGGGAGTTAAATTACAATCTTGTTTTTAATTTCAGTTCTGATTAGCCAGACCTGAGCATGGAGTGAGGCGGGGGGTGAAGTAGTGAGGAGCCATGGTGTTCAAAACACAGATGATAAACTTGTTTGAAATCCCCCAAGGTAACTGGAAGTATGCAGCACTCCACTCCCTAAAGCTCAAAACTAGGTTTATATTCACTAACACTTAGCATCACCAAGTGCAGTGAGAAACTGAGAGGAGTGCCAGGGGCTGTGTGGAATGCTTGCTGATTAGAGCTGTGGTTTCTGTAACTCCCTTGCTCAGTTCATCTTAAGAATTTGTATCATGCCTACAAATCAGCACCAATAATCAAAAGCCATGAAAATGTATTTTTTTTTTTTTCACATGCCGTGCCCGAAACATTATCTCAGACACCTTATCACATACATACTTGTCTGTCTTTCTGACACTCACACTAAAAAGCAGTTTTTAGCTTTTTTTAAATGAAATCCCTTGTGGGATAGAGGGGGAAAGATAAGGTTGGAATTTTATCTTGAACTCCTAGCCCATTATGATTCCGCTATTTATCCTTAGATGAAATTGTACTGCTAAATGGCAACCAAATCTAATTTGTAGTTTTCTTTTAGTATTGTCAGTTTATTAGTTTAAGAGCCTACGCAATACCGTAATAAATCACCCATTGGACTGAAGTATTTGTTTTGAACTGACTTGGGTTCGTCATTGAAAACAAACTGTGAAACTTGTTAATTGCCAGGTTTTGCCACTTATGAGTGAACAGCCAGGTATATACAGGTAAGCAATACAGAATAGTATCGACCAACTTTCATATGTAAACTTTGCGTATGTCATTATTTGATTAGATATTTATCTTTCATTTAAAATTTAAAAAAGAAAACTGTTCATAACTTCAGTATTACAAATACAGAAGTGGGTTAAAACCCCTCTGTGGTCCTGATTGCTAGCACCGTTTTCCTACAGGAACCTAGGGAGCTTTCTATGGTGCATTTTGATTCAGTCCAGCTGGTCAGATACTTAAAAAAACTATTGATATTACCGCTTAAAGCAGCAAAGCCTCTGCTCTTAACGCAAGCTGGTTTCACAATTAACAGGTTTTATTGAAGTTTCAATGAAGAACCAAATTTTAAAGGCAAAACAATTACAAGAGACATGTAACAACAGTTTAAATAGTAACATTATTTAAAATTAAAGTACTGGAAGCTGAACTGGATTTGATAGCAAAGAATGTCTTAAAAACCTTATCTTCTTTCAAATTGGACACCTAACATTTCCCTAAACAAACTCCCATGATAGCACCCACTCAACCCCGCAATTCAACCTACTAGTTACCAAAATAAAAACTGAAAAGAACAACATAAACCAGGGGAATTCAACAAAACACTGAAATAAATACAGCAGCCATGCAACCATTATCAAATATTTATTACTGTAGCTTCTTACTGAGCACCCAGCAGACATATGCAATGCCAAACAAGATGTACAGCAAATTAATTGAGGAATGTAGACAGCAAACAAGAACATGACTGTAAAAGTGTTTTATAGGACCAGCTTAACCAGCTCCTGAACCAGCAACACCAGCTGGGAGCCACCAGTTCTGACCAGCATACACCAGCTTAGACTACAAAAGAAGACCCGTTTGTCATTGAAATTTTTTATGTTGAATTCAAGACTTTAATGTTGAAGGCAGTGGGTTTGTGAAGCTGACTGGGTAGCTTTCTTGGGTAGAAAACTGACACTGGCAGTCTAAATATACTGCAACATGTTTTTTCTTTCAAACCAAAACACAAGTTAATTTCAATATAATTGAATTAGTGGTGGAAATATGGCATTGCTGCAGAGCTAATGAAACTGATTTGACTTCATTAAAGTGAAGCACAGCCATTATTCATTTGCAGACTAAAATGTGTCAGTTGCATTCTGAGATTTTTAATTTAAGCACAACTGTCCGAAGAAGAGAATACTGCATTTCATAAACTGTGGAAAAAACTAAACAACCATTAAGCAGTGCCAGAAGGAGGCAATATTCCTATTGATGTTTGTATAGAATATTAGACTTGAATGCATAAATAGACACTGACTATGAAGAATTGCTATAAATACAGTTATTTTGTATTGTGCTAGTAACACAGCAGGGTAGACTGCTGTCCCTTCCATTAATAACATGTGGTTCAGCACTTTCTTTTGTTCAAAGCTGTCACTTCTTGTTCTGGACCTTGTGGATTGTATTAGTCTTTCCTGCTTTCAGTGACTGCTTTTCAGGTGCCCAATTATTTTATAACCAATTTTAAATGTCCATTTGTGCTCCCTCACAGCAGCAACTCCCAACAAAAGTACAAGAGAACTGAGATCAGTGGGTGTCGTCCAATCCCACAACCAAGGCAATCTCTTTACACCAAGGAACTTGACACTGAATGTTGGCAAGCTAGCGGCCTCTAGAGGACAGAGACCATCCCTGTAGGTATTTATTTAGCAGACCAGATGCCTTTATCCAAGGCGACTTACAGAGACTAGGGTGTGTGAACTATGCATCAGCTGTAGAGTCACTTACAAATACGTCTCACCCGAAAGACGGAGCACAAGGAGGTTAAGTGACTTGCTCAGGGTCACACAATGAGTCAGTGGCTGAGGTGGGATTTGAACCGGGGACCTCCTGGTTACAAGCCCTTTTCTTTAACCACTGGACCACACTACCTCGTATCTGCTTGAGCTCACCAGCTGTCTGGTCAGTAGTGTACACTGTAATGGCAACTTTGCACAGCCAGGCACAGCCAGCTCCCTTGACTATATGACTCGTCCTGCACACCACACAGTCGTGTCTTTACCAGGTGAGCCCCTTGGGTACCTCTCAAAACTGCAATGTATTTTCATGTTGTAAGTAACCTTTGCTAAGAGCAAGTATTTATCATCCAGCGAATTGTTACCCAAACAGCAGGCACAAGGCGGTAGATGTTTCCATTAGGTCTCCTGTTTAAGCATTCTCCCAGATGTAGCCATTGTTTGATAATTGGCAGAAGGAAGACTTAAAAGAAATCAGAGAATCCACAACATTTTGTATTTGGTGTCCATTCTCTTTTCCCTTCAATGCTGGCTTCCAAGAGAAGAAGCTGTGCCATGAGTCATGTGAATTAATTACGATTTCCAAAACAATCTATCTATAAAATTACCCATTTATACAGTTGGGTTTTTACTGGAGGATTCTAGGTAAAGTACCTTTCTCAAGGGTACAGCAGCAGTGTCCCCCACCTGGGATTGAACCCACGACTCTCTGCTCAAGAGTCCAGAACCCTAACCACTACTCCACACTGCTGCCCTATATGAAATGTACTAAGAATTATTGCTTTTGCTGCTGTTCTGCATTGTAGCTGGCTTGTGTCCAGGTTCCCTGTTACTTTTTCAAAAATAGAAATTCCGCTTGATCACTTTCAACTTTATTTCAGAACACTGGACCAAATAATAAAACTTTTTAACCACTTTAAGCAATGCAGTGTCTAGTGCAGAAATATATTTAATATATTAGGACTGAAGACATTGTATTTTGTATCTTGCTCTTAATTGTACTGTAATTCTTGTCATGTATTTTTAGTATACAACTGTAGGTCACCCTGGGTAAGGGCGTCTGCTAAGAAATGAATAATAATAATAATAATAATAATAATAATAATAATAATAATAATAATAATAATAATAATTAAAGTAATGCAATTAAAAAGTTGTTTCACCAGGAGATTTGGCAGGAGATCAGCACGCCTTGTTCACCTGGTAGAGTTAACAGTGCCATGGGAGGATGCTGTAGATGAGGCGTATGAGAGGAAGAAACTGCGGTATGCTCAACTAGCCACTGAAGCGGAACAGCGAGGATGGGGAGTTCGGGTTTACCCAGTGGAAGTGGGTTGTCGAGGATTTGTGGCACACTCTACAACCCGGTTTCTCAGAGACGTCGGATTCAGTGGCCAAGAGTTGCGTCGCACAGTGAAGAACTTATCTGAAGCAGCAGAGAGGAGCAGCAACTGGCTGTGGTTGAGACGGAAAGATTCTGGCTGGGGACAGGTAAGTAAGCTGGGCTGAGTTGAGTGGGGGACGGAGGGGGGTGATGCTGGGACGCCAGAATCACCGTCGAGCCCTCTTGAGGTGTCGTGGGCTAGTCGACGAAACACTGAGGATGGAAGGTGCCCACTTGAAAACCCCAGAGATGTACCCTACTTAGCTCAATCCAGACGGTTGTCATGCTGATGCGCTGGGGAGGCCGCACTTTGGTTGATCCCCGGAGCCAGCATCGCAGCCGTTGTGTGTGCTGATGCGCCAGGGAGGCAAAATAAGCTGATCCCTGGAGCCAGCATTACACTTCAGCCATTAACACCAGACAGAAGGATATCTACATCATCATATGGAAGGAAACGTAAATGGATGGAGACACATATGGATCACATTAGTTTACTGTAAAGCTACGTCTTAGTTGGTGCTTATCTTGGCGAGAGCCGAGTTCAAATCAGCATAAAGTTTTAACATCTACTCTCGTGTAATGGAAATCTTAACCGGTAGAGGGAAGGGAAGATGCAGTGCAAAATAGATAGGGTTGATGAAGTAGCTGCAGAAAATAATATTAATTTATAACTCTTTAAATTTAGTGCTATTTTAATCAGAAATCTGAAATCTCAGCCAATTTGCTAGCAACAAGCTTCTTTGTACACGTAACTCCCAAACTCACAATAACTCCAGTACAGTAACTATTCTCAAACCAAATCCGCTTTCTTGGTTTTGACTGTGACAGGAATGACACGAGGTGTCTTGTATATATAACACATTTCTTCTAATAATGTGACAGTGTGAACAGTATCTATTGTAAGAAGCTGAGTTGGTTACTGGTAACTAACAAATTTATGAAAAATATTCATTATCATTTATGAGTACAGGTGGGAAATTAGTTATCAGTGTGTGCGTACAACTGACAAACACTTACTGCAATTGTCTGGAAGCCGTGTGATAGATTAGGACATGAAACAAAAATGTGTTAAACACCCCTGTCTTCTTCGCACGCTGCTGGAAATCTAATTAAGTGGTACACTTGATGCTTGGTTTCTTTGAGGCCCGTTGGAACTGCCTTCGCTTACTTCGAATCTCCTTTTCCTCCCTCCCTTGCACATATATCTTTCAGATTTTATTCAGGCGGCATTGACGCTGTTAGCATTGGTGAAAATCTCATTACCTCCTTGTTATTCTCTCCCTAAATACAATTGAATGTGCTCGATAGCAATGCCTCTGCTGGATTCCTCTTCCACAGTGCTTATCTAGTTTATTGATAAACATGCCGCCTGTCTTTTCGTAATTCACAAAACGGCCTGGAAAGAAAACAAACTTGGTCCAAATATGAGCACAGAAACCTATTGTGGCTTAGACTTCTCACAAATATGCAGTTAGCTAAAAGGGAAGCTTACATGTTTGAGATGTGCATATGTAACCCTTATTTCCTACATCCCCCTCAATATATATCTGATCATAATGGTAGATATACAGCTCTAAAGATTGAAAAAACCCAGTATGTGTTGATTAAAAAGAGTAAGGTTTACTCTTATGATTAGTGATAATAGTAGTAATACTAATAATACTAATATTAATAATACAGCCAATATAAATATATATCAATTGTAGCTACGTTGTGTTTTATTATAATGTATAGACTCAGATGTTTAAGACATTTATATTGGTGAACCAGCTGGAATGTTGTAAGAGTTTTTAACACGCATTCCCTGGCAGAACAGCGACCTACAGGGCTGTATAGTGATGCTACCCATCTCTCTCTCTCGTCATACTCTGCCAGTGCCCATCAAATGTGCTCTTTATAGGACACTGGGTCTAACTGTAGAGAAGCCAGATAAGCAGCTGCTGTCTACAGCATTGCTGTCATATAACCTGACTACAGATATAGAAGAATACTGTAGATCAGTGGTTCTCAAACTTTTTTAGCTGGGGGGCCTCCCTTTGGAAATGTTTCAGGCTGTGTCGCCCCCACACCCCCACCTCATCCCCCACCCCGTGGTGCAATATCATATGAAATTACTGTACATCAGTGGTCCCCAACCTTTGCTGGCCCATGGGCAACAACACAGAACAAGTAACGCACCACGGACAACATCATACTTTGATCTACCTATCAGCCTGAAGAAACATGTATTTGTGGTAAGCACAATATAGGAGACAGAATTGCTCTTGCTCAGCCTAAGGACACAGTTATGTGTGTAAAATAAAATACAGGACCTACATCTCAGGCAGAATATAGCACACAGGGAGGCACCAAGGGGGTCTGTGGCAGAGATGGCTGCAGGGGGTGACGTCAGACCAGGAAATGAATGGAGACAACAGAGTGGGGTAATGAAAAGCGCTGCGACGCATTTAATTCAAAACAAAACCAAAACACTGACATGAAAGAAAAGGGCACATTGGCCAAAGTAAAATAACACACAAAATAATAACACTTATTATCAAAACGAGTACCTTGGTTCGCTTATTTGGTAGCATTCACTCTCGCTCGCACTCTTACTTCTCAAAACTCTCCTCTGCTCTGAGCCCAGAGTGGGTCTTTTGTATTGTGGCTGGAGCCTTAATTACCCATTAAACAATTACCTTATTAAGGCTCCAGCCACATTCCCACGAGCTTTATCGGGATGGGGATTTAACCCCAGCCACGCCCACTACATATTACAAGACCAGCTTTCCGTCGGTCTCAAAATAATAAATAATAATGTCGGACGACTTTCGTCCATCTGCACACAAATACAATATAATAACAATAATAATAATAATAATAATAATAATAATAATAATACAAATACACACAAAATACATACAAGGGGTGGGTACCCCGTCACAGGGTCCCAATTTAATTATGAAGGGGCACTTTATATTCTACAGTGTTTTCACATACAATAACATGCCCTACAAAAACAACTGTGTTGATTGAAAACAAGAAATTTGCAATGGCATAATCTGAAGCAAAACTCCATTAAATTAAGTGATAAAAAACCACACACGCACACAATTTAGCGAATTCTGAAGTGCCTTGTGTCAGATTTGCACGTACTTTTATTGCTCTGAGCACACTATTAAACTCAGGGGAGACGTTTAAGGAGGACAGAGATGTTGTAAGTGGATTGTTCGTGCACTAGACTTACAATATGTCCAGAAAACTTTTTAATAATCAAGAAAATCACACAGATTAATTTAATTTGATGTTTTAACGAATCAGAACAGGAATAGTGCTCCTTCAGTTTATTAAATGCTTAAAAGTGGATTGGGGGGTTGCAGGCCACAGCAAATCTCAAGTAATAGTCAGTCTGGGAATTTCCAGTGCCTTTACAGGTTTAACAGCATTAATACTTTGTGAGAGACAGCAAATTAATCTGAGTCAACAATCTCCCTCCCAACCTGTGAGGGCACTGTATAACAGGAACAGTGTGACCTGGACTGGATGGTTTGACAGTTCATTCCAGGGTCAGTTGGAAGTCGGCCATCCAGAAAGGGGGCAGAGCCACAATACTAGAAGTCATCGCCTTAACGGATGGATTCCAAATACTGTAAAATAACCGTGAGCGTTTTTGTGAGTGTTTTGTTTTGTATTAATAGTGTTTGCTTTATAATTAGTAGACAGCTAACAACCAGGAGCTGTCGGTGTCAAGCCAGCATCCAACCCGGATTACAAATACTGCACCAGTCACAATCACTGTATTATTTATTTCTATTATTTATTTCTTAGCAGACGCCCTTATCCAGGGCGACTTACAATTGTTACAAGATATCACATTATACATTATTTCACATTATACAGATATCACATTATTTTTACATACAATTACCCATTTATACAGTTGTGTTTTTACTGGAGCAATCTAGGTAAAGTACCTTGCTCACGGGTAAAGTACCTTGCTCATGTTTCATGTGCAGGGGGTCTCTTATATGTCCCCTCTCTTATATGTTTCAATCTTTGCTAACTCTAAGAGGTAGCCTGGCTCATGCCCCATGAAACATCTCAATAAACACCTTGGTTAAATGGCTCCCTCATTATTTGTAATGATAGGTTCAACTTTTTTATTTTTAAATGTGCTGCAACGTCCGTGGAACATTGAAAAGGGGTCTCCCACTGAAGTAGACATAAATAACAAAAAGAACGAAACTGGCAAAAATGAGTTGCCAATAAAATCACGGTGCTTAATGAGTGCTGGGATTACAATTATGTTTGACTCTTATGTCCAATGGTACTAAAGTTTATAATTTAATAGAGTTTCCAAATCACATTCTGAAATCCACTGACATAATTATGCCATGTCGTTTCCCTTCCGGGTTGATGATTTAGTGTATCGTAGCCCCGCCCCCTTTCTACCGACTCCCTTCTAACCCTGGGAATGAATTGTCTGGCCATCCAATCCCTTTACACAGCACCCTCACAGGTCAGGAGAGAGATTTATCACCAAGAATCATTCTGTTTCTGTCACAGTATACACTCACAGGGGTCATTGATCATCAATATGCCAACTGTAGACAGACGAGCCATACAATTACACAACAGCTTCTTGCTCAAAGGTTAATGTAGCATTGACCTGGCTAGCACTTATTTCATGTATTTTTACTAATATATGTCTACGTAAATTTGATAATGATAGTAGTAGTAATAATAATAATAATAATAATAATAATAATAATAATAATAATAATAATAATCGGAAAAAATCTTTTGACCCATCAGTGTCACTTTCAATTCTACGCACAGATGTTTTAATAAAGTTTGAACATTAAAGTACATGGGGCTAAATAATTCCAGTAAATCACACCTACTATACTGTATATTGCCATCATTTCAAACCAGTAATCATTTTACACATAAACATATCCATTATACACCATATAGAGCAGAAGAGCTGAAAACAAGTACAAAGGTCTAATTAAGCAAACAATCAGTTCAATTAATGGTATAGTTAAGAAATTGAGAGCTCAGTTGGAATGAAAACCAGCAGACACAGGGGGTCCCCAGGACTGAGTTTGAGAAGCCCTGATATAGAGAGTACCATTCTCTCAGCAATGTCATTCACATTACACTTTGCCATGGGGGATGCTTTGTTTTTTGTTCACATAAAACAGTAATGCACAGTGCTACAAAGATGTTTGTTATTTATTCACTTTTTATCTGAAAAAGACAAATCAACATAAGAAAGCAACACCTTAGGTCCTGGGATATTTAAAGCAGAAATAAAACAAAGTTAAAAAGTATTTGATTAGTTTTCATTTAGTTAAGGAAAAATTTTTCGTTATATTATTTACTTGTTGATTCAATGTGTATGCCAGTTTGGCAGCAGACTATTAATTAGGGCAGCAGTGTGGAGTAGTGGTTAGGGCTGTGGGCTCTTGACCGGAGGGTCGTGGGTTCAATCCCAGGTAGGGAACACTGCTGCTGTACCCTTGAGCAAGGTACTTTACCTAGATTGCTCCAGTAAAAACCCAACTGTATAAATGAGTAATTGTATGTAAAAATAATGTGATATCTTGTAACAATTGTAAGTCACCCTGGATAAGGGCGTCTGCTAAGAAATAAATAATAATAATAATAATAATAATGCTGTTCAGAGGTTTTTCGTGGAAAGACACTTTAGATGGGATTTAATTACATCTTAGCTCTACACCCAATGAATACTGTGAGTGTACTGTATATACAAAAAACAATCACTGTTGTAAAGGCAGAATAAATGTGTACAAAATAAATGTTCTTACCTACATGTCATTCATCTTATTTGGTTTCCAGTGCTTGTTCTGTTTCTGTTTTTCATTTCATCCTTGAAACTTATTTCTAAAAGCTTTGAGCTCAGCATGGTTCACTGGACTATGATTTATTTCTAAAGACCGTTCCTATGTAGGCCCACTTGTGCAGCTTTGCTAATTGTTAAAAAGGTGATTATTAACAACACTAGCACTAGCACATTAAATACAAATGACAAGAAAATGCTGACAGCCAAAACATTGAATAAAAACAGGTGATAGAAAATGTGACAGAAAGACCAAACTGCATAATAAAATGTAATTGAAGGGAAATATTTTATTAAGAAAACAAGTCTTTACACCATGGAAAGCTTTGATTTACCTCCGTAGTCCAGAATTCTTATCTGGAATACCAGCTACTTACACAGACGTGCTCAAATTTGTTGGTACCCCTCCACAAAAAACGAAGAATGCACAATTTTCTCTGAAATAACTTGAAACTGAAAAAAGTAATTGGCATCCACCATTGTTTATTCCATATTTAAAAGAAATCAGACTTTGCTTTTGATTTTTTATTCAACATAATATTGTAAATAATAAAACAAATGAAAATGGCATGGACAAAAATGATGGGACCGCTAACCTAATATTTTGTTGCACAACCTTTAGAGGCAATCACTGCAATCAAACGTTTTCTGTAGCTCTGTAACAGGGGAGATCTGTGCTGACTCTTCTGACGTGTTCATAGTGCTGCAGGGAGAGGGCAGCAGCTCGTCAATATCTGCCTGTCAGTCATGGCGGTGACACGGAGAGGGGAAAGAGTGGGTGTGCGGACTTTCCTTCTCTCTGAGTGGCTGGGAGGCGGGTCTTGGGGGAATTGCTGACCCTATAAGTTTCATTCTGCTGTTCCCTCAGGTCTGCCCACGGAGACGTAAAACGGCGTGCGGAAGCGCTGGAGGAAAATCAGCCGGGACGAAAAATCCCGGCGAGACAAATAAATAAGAAAACAAAGAAAGAAAGATTTAGCAGTAGCGGGGAAAAAGAAAACTCTTGGGCAGCCCCAATAAAGTGGATAGCAGGCTGAGGGAGCCGCTAGAGTAGGACGGAGACCCGGGCCGTACGAGTAGCGACGGTTGGGGAGAAGCTGCCGAGTGCAGCACTTTTTATTTTGTAGATTTGTTTACTGTGTTTTGTTTTCTCTGTTTCTTTTGCCTTTTGATTAGTATTTTTTTGTTCTAACCTCTGTACCCTGTACCGCTCCGGTATAGTTGTGGCTCTGTCGCTACCATAGCTGGTACGGCAGGCCACAGACAACAGCGCCCTCTGCGGGCTGAACCCAAAATAAGTTTCTAATAAAACTGGGCACCTGTGCAGTGTTTTCAGCCTCATTTCTGTCTCCTGTGTCAGTGAATTACCCACCACCCTTCCACAAGCTCTCAATGAAACTTCTGCACCTGTGGCCCACTCTTCCTGAGCAAACTGTTCCAGCTGTCTGAGGTTTGATGGGTGCCTTCTCCAGACTGCAAGTTTCAGCTCTTTCCATAGATGTTCGATAGGATTCAGATCAGGACTCATAGAAGGCCACTTCAGAATAGTCCAATGTTTTGTTCTTATCCATTCTTGGGTGCTTTTAGCTGTGTGTTTTGGGTCATTATCCTGTTGGAGGACCCATGACCTGCGACTGAGACAGAGCTTTCTGACACTGGGCAGGACGTTTCGCTCCAGAATGCCTTGATAGTCTTGAGATTCCATTGTGCCCTGCACAGATTCAAGACACCCTGTGCCAGGCGCAGCAAAGCAGCCCCAAAACATAACCGAGCCTCCTCCATGTTTCACTGTAGGTATGGTGTTCTTTTCTTTGAAAGCTTCATTTTTTCGTCTGCGAACATAGAGCTGATGTGGCTTGCCAAAAGCTCCAGTTTTGACTCATCTGTCCAAAGGACATTCTCCCAGAAGGATTGTGGCTTGTCAATATGCATTTTAGCAAATTCCAGTCTGGCTTTTCTATGATTTTCTATCAAAAGTGGTGTCCTCCTGGGTCTTCTTCCATGGAGCCCACTTTCGCTCAAAAAGCGACGGATGGTGCGATCAGAAACTGACGTACCTTCACCTTGGAGTTCAGCTTATATCTCTTTGGCAGTTATCCTTGGTTCTTTTTCTACCATTCGCACTATCCTTCTGTTCAATCTGGGGTCGATTTTCCTCTTGCGGCCGTGCCCAGGGAGGTTGGCTACAGTTCATGGACCTTAAACTTCTTAATAATATTTGCAACTGTTGTCACAGGAACATCAAGCTGCTTGGAAATGGTCTTGTAGCCTTTACCTTTACCATGCTTGTCTATTATTTTCTTTCTGATCTCCTCAGACAACTCTCTCCTTTGCTTTCTCTGGTCCATGTTCAGTGTGGTGCACACAATGATACCAAACAGCACAGTGACTACTTTTCTCCATTTAAATAGGCTGAATGACTGATTTCAAGATTGGAGACATGTGTGATACTAATTAAAGAAACTAATTAGTTTGAAATATCACTATAATCCAATTATTTATTATCTTTTCTAAGGGGTACCAACAAATGTGTCCAGGCCATTTTAGAATATCTTTGTAGAATAAGCAATAATTCATCTCTTTTCACAGCTTCTTTGCTTTATTCTATGACATACCAAAGGCATGCAAGTATACATGATAAAATAGCTTTTAATTTAATCACTTTTCAGGAGGAATGAAGCATTATTTCAATGAGCTATAAGGGTACCAACAAATTTGAGCACGTCTGTATAAGTGGCAATTTATTTCCTTGTCCATAAACCATTATACAAATTTCAAACAGGGTACTGAATACAAGCAAGGCGAGAGCAGCTATTTATGTGATTGTGGTGCAGCCAGCTTGCATTATACACTACGTTATCCTATATTTTCTGTATCCCTAGTCACAAAGTTTTATCAACTGTTATTTAAGACTGCTGTTTTCACAGTCTGATAAATAAGTTTTGAGGAATTGCATAAAAGTTTGATGCACCTGAAACTTTTCTAGATTGTTGTTAAAAAAGCAAACAGCAGTGTACATTAGCATTCTAGGATGGCTTCATATCAGACATCACTGATATACATTTTATATCATTAAAACATACTTCTAAAACAATAACTGCACTGTGAATAGGGCTTAAGGAAATGCACATTGATCATTAATAATTATTTTATCTATTAGCGATAATTAAAAACATGGATGATTATGTTGGTGCAAATTACATGGTCTTGTTAAAAATACTCACATACATACTTGCCGACATTCGGAAACTGTTCAGCAGGGCGCTCATCTCTAGGGGTGGGGGTGTCAATAGCATCATACACATGGGAAGAGTCATACGCAGAAAACACTCATTATCATAATAAACATATCCCCCCCCAACTCAACACAACATGACCATCATGACAGTAAAAGTAGACATAATGAAGCGTTCTTACCTTTGTATAAGTAAGTGACGTGTTAGCGGAATGAAGAGCACAGCGTGTGGTTTTCACTAACTCTACTGTGGAGAATCTTTTTTTTTTCTATGGGTAAATATCAGGACTTTCTTCCTATGAATCGGGACGCAGGACATTTGCTCGGAAATCGGGACTGTCCCGACCATATAGGGACTGTTGACATGTATGCACATATTGTGTTGTTGTTTTTTCAGAAGTCTGTGTTATGTGCTTTGACTATGAGTTGAGAAGCTGTGCTTAGTTCTTGTTCACTGCCACAGAGAAATATAATGTTGTCTAGATCAGCCTAAGTGTCTATATTAGTAAGCATTAGCACCCTCTATTGCACAGCAGTGTACTGCCAGCAATACAAAAGAAGACTACATTTTGGAAGACAGATAAGATTTATGGAATTATTGTTTTCTTCAACCAATTTGAGTTCCATCACAACTGATTAGTGGTTCACTGGATATATGTAACAATGTCACAGAAGTAATAAGGGTGACTCTAAACAATGACATACTATTGCAAACCACTGCAGAGCAGTGCCGATCTTGAATTGGTCTGTAATGCTGTCTCTAGTGGGTTATCTGTGTTCATTTATGTCCCAAATCATGTTTAATTTTACACACAAAAGTTTGGACTGCTTTTTTAGAAACCAGATATTGTTGGTCTACCAGTTTGTTTACATTTTAGCTCATTTTAGTTTTCAGGTGTCCTTCCTTGAAGCCTTCCCCTTACACAATGTACTGCACTTAGTATGATTTACCATATTTTTAAAAACAACAATAAAACACTACAGAAAAATAATCATCTAGATTAAGTTTATTTTTGTGTTACAGGTTTGAAAATGATTTTTTTTATGTGTCATTTTTCTTAAGAAGTTCTAATTGTGGACCGTATAGTGTCTAATGGAGCTGAACAGGTGGGCCCCTGGCTACAGTACCTATGCTTAAACATGCTTCCTCTATGCTTTATTACACTTTGCTATGATTTTACTATTGGAAAATGTTGTAAAGGTCCTGCCACTCTTGCTCTCTGAACTAAACAGCTAGACTCCTTGTGGCAGTATACTTTTTATATTTTTTATTTTACAGTTTGACAAATTATTATAGGTGTATTAACCAATATAACATGCTAAATAATTTATTTTGAATACACATTAACATCTTTTCTGTTATCATAACTGCAGAATAAGAGGTATTTATCAATGTAAAAGAAATTAACAACAGCAATAATAATAATAATAATAATAATAATAATAATAATAATAATAATAATAAAATGAGTCGCCATTTTGGTAAAGGAACCGCGCATTCCTGTAAGCTTCACGGTAAATCAATGACGTTTGAACGCAAGAGTATTACTTCCGGAGCTGCGGGGGCGGAAGTGTTTTTTTTTATTATGGAAAAAGGCGGATCATAAATAGCTTAATGTGTGAAAGTTTATTTTACACATATAAAACATTTACATAGTTTTATTTGCAGCAGGTGACGGGGTGGTTGGAAAAAAAAAAAAAAAAAAACTCGCATCAGAGTCGAGACGCAGACAGGATCATCTAATTTGAAAACGCAGCCGCAGTACCACGAAGCAAGCAGCTGCACAAGCAGGAAAGATGGGGGACAAGGAGCTGATGTGGTCCTTAAAAAATGGAGATCTTGATGTGGTGAAAGATTTTATAGCCAAGGTAAATGGGAAAAGAGAAGATGGGTGGTACTAACTTTAGTATAACGGGGTTCCGGTTAATAAGATGTAAAATAAATCAACTGTAAACAAAAAAAACGAGGCCTGTCGTAACACAGAGTCGGGTTTAATGTCGTTGCTGCATGTAGGGGAACTCAAATATGTATGCACAACGCTAGTGCCACTGTCAGTGAAAGTACAAAAGTTATAACATCGAGACCGTTTTGAGAAGTGGTGCCTGTCAGCCATCGATTTCAAAATGTCAAGTTCAATCCAAGTGCAGTGTGTCTTTTTTTTTTTTTGAGAGCAGAGTAGGTAGGTTGGGAAGGCGGCAATATTTTCTTTAAAAAAATACAATTTAAATATATTACGCAGACAATGCTGATGGTTTTACAATAATATTATGGCAAATGTTTGCACCAGTTGCCCCGGAGATAGTGGCTGACTGTTGATAGAGCGGTAGGTAGCTATGAAAAGGCCCAGCTGTCAACCTGAATAATATTTTTAAAAAAAAACCGCTGACGCATGTTTTGTCTTTTGAAGTTTGACAGAAACGCATTATATTAATACAATGAATTATATTGCGTATTGTTATGGACAGATAATTCCAGAATATAATGAGCCTGCTCTTTTCATTTCCGTAGTGTGTTTACTGATAGCCTGCTGTGTGTGTGCACAGGCATAAATCTGGGGCGGTACCCTGACTAGGGATGAAACGATAGTTAATTTCCACGATACGAGTAGTTGTGAGCCCACTCTTTCACTATACACCGATTATCACTTACTTTAACTGAAGAAAAATAAAAAAAAATACCAGGTTATATGTTTTTTTTCTGTGGGATATGGTCTGCAACACAAGGAAGCTACAGACTTTTAAAAAAAAAGAGTAGGGTTCTGGCAAGAATGAAAAAAAATACTAGCACACAGGTGGAAGAAAAATAATCTTAATGGAATTGCCCTTGTATTACCTTTATTAATAGTTACAAAAAATAAAAAAAAGTATGTTCTTAAAGTGACCTTGCTTGTTGACTGCTGACGTCTTTTAACTCCACCGGCTGGTACTTAAGGGCAAGTTGTTCCTGCTTTCATTGTTGTGCGTTTGCCACATTCTGTACATTGGATGTACATCCTATGGTATTTCCCCGCTATATATATATTTTGTAGGCAAAGTACACACTGATGAGTTTACCCTTATTTAGAGAGAAAAGCATCTGTTCTATTTCAAGCCATGTTGAGTGAGTATGTGACTATCGTTTTCTACGATTATCGAATAATTTTAGGATAGGTTAGGGTTAGCATATGATCACGAATATTTGTAATCACGATATATCGTACTACTGAAAAATTGTTTCATCCCTAAACCTGACCACTTTTTTTCCTGAAAATAAATGTAAACTGAACAACTTTTCACATTATCACAACACATCTTTATTAATTGGAACAGTCAAATTAATGCTACACTGCGGTGTGACATGGGGTGTTCCAGTTCTTGTAAAGATGCTATTACCTTTTTTTTCTGTTTTCTTAGACATTTTTAAGTTTGGAATTTACTTTCTTAATTAACTACATTTTCTAAGTACAGTTGTAGTAGTACTGCTTCCATATCTGGTATGCCATATAGGCCACATATTGTGTTAACAGTGAGATGATCCTCTGGTTATAATTGTACCATTGTGCCCACCGTAATACAAGCATGATGAGTCAGGTTAGAAGGAGACAACTCATTTATGCGCAAAAGCCACCCACAACCCACAATAGTGGTTTGATACATCAGGAGCGAGAAGTATTATGTTAAATACATTGTTTTCCCAGCTCTGTGAAGTTGGCCCCCCTACAAACAGCACAAACGTTGAGTCATGTCATTCGTTTGTGCCATTGAAACAAACGTTTTTGCTATTATGGTTTGAGATATTAACAATAATTTTTCAGGGGAGTGACGTCACTCAGCCCCCCTCCAATAACCAAATTGAACCAAACTTGTCTCATTCGTTTGTGCTGGTCTCTGCTGCAAAATGAATGTTAGTTCTGTTTTCTTTCAAGATTTATTCACGATTCTTTTAGGGTGTGACGTCACAGTCCCCCTATAACAACAGGTTTAAACCAAATATGGGTCATTCGTTTGTGCTGCATTAGTGCTGCAAAATTAACGCTAATGCTGCTTTCCTTCAATATGTATTGACACTTCTTTGATAAGAATATGTCACTTGGTAAGTGACACTGCTTACACAAGTGAATACTAACAAAATAAATATGAATAGCAATGGAAGAAAGTTCAGTCTTTCTTTCATCACTGGCATAGCTTTAGTCCGGTTTTAGAAAAAGTGTGTCCTTGTATTCACTTACTGTTTCATAGTGTAGTGAATCTGAAACAAGTGTACATTGAGGATGTATAGAAATGGCAATGTTGCGATTTTTTTTTTTTGCATCTCAAATTTTTCAAGTTCTACTTAATATTATTCAGTCCTCTTGCCTTAAGTGTATGTACATTATGAACACTGATATTCTGTGAAAAACCCCAATATATACAATTATTTCCCTATTGCAATTTATACCCCCCCCCCCCTTCCTAACATACACAGTCTTAAAGGGATGCTCTGGTAACACAGCACTAACCAGCTGACCTAGCACTAACGAATGGTATGATGATGATGATGATGATGATGATGATGATGATGATGATGATTATTATTATTGCCACCAGTATATACAAAACAGTAAGACACCTTATATGTGTGTGGTCCAGTGGTTAAAGAAAGGGGCTTGTAACCAGGAGGTCCCCGGTTCAAATCCCACCTCAGCCACTGACTTATTGTGTGACCCTGAGCAAGTCACTTAACCTCCTTGTGCTCCGTCTTTCGAGTGAGACGTAGTTGTAAGTGACTCTGCAGGTGATGCATAGTTCACACACCCTAGTCTCTGTAAGTAGCCTTGGATAAAGGCGTCTGCTAAATAAACAAATAATAATAATTCTCTCTACCTTTATAAAAATGTCCACTGGGATTGTGACACAAGTGTAAACCGCGGCACCAAAGGAACAGTAATATGATCGAATGTATGGTCTTTTGTACAATGACAGTATAACTGTACTGTGGTTCATGTGTGTACCACGCGGGGCACCGCTGTACAGCATTAACAGTCTGGGGTATACTAATTGTACATATTATAATTAGGGCTTCTGTTTTTCGGGTTTTATTAATTGTATTTTTCTGTGCTTATTTTTTCCTATTTTTGAGTTTTATGTAATCGTTTATTGTTTTACGGGGTGGGGGGTGGGGGGTGGGTGGGGGGGGGGGGGGTAAGGAGACTCAGAGTCAGGATGTGCAGGGAAAATAAAAAACTTTTATTATTATTATTATTATTTATTTCTTAGCAGATGCCCTTATCCAGGGCGACTTACAATTGTTACAAGATATCACATTATACATTATTTCACATTATACAGATATCACATTATTTTACATTCAATTACCCATTTATACAGTTGGGTTTTTACTGGAGCAATCTAGGTAAAGTACCTTGCTCAAGGGTACAACAGCAGTATCCCCCACTGGGGATTGAACCCACGACCCTCTGGTCAAGAGTCCAGAGCCCTAACCACTACTCCACACTGCTTTTAATTAAACAAAATACACAAAACAAAAGGCACAATTGCCAACCAAAAAGACAAACACAAAAACAGGCTCTAAACAAACTATACCAAAAATAACCACTCACTCTCTCATACGGGTCTTCTCACTCTCACAATCACTCACCAACTAACATACCCAACCACTCCCTTTTATACAAGTGCCTGGGCAGTTTGGGCAATTCACACCTCATTAGCCCAGGCACATTCCTCACACAAACAATACAAAAAACACAAAACCACCACAAAATAGGCTGCATCCCATCACACACCCCTACAAAATAATTGTTACTATCTTAAACCATAGCTGCACAAACGTTTGTTTCAACGGCAAAAACCAGCACAAATGAACTAGACAAGTTTGGTTCAGTTCCTTTATTGTAGGGGGGCTGAGTGACGTCACTCCCCCAAAAAATATTGTTAATATCTCAGAAACCATAACAGTGAAAACATTCATTTCAACGGCACAGACGAATGATATATGACTCAGCGTTTGTGCTGTTTGGAGGGGGGCCAACTTCACGGATAGTGCAAGTTTCAAGCGCTGTCTTTATTAAGTCTATGCTTTTATCATGTACAGTAATTCTAAATAAAACAAGAACAGAATAGAACTCTGACCCAAGTACAGTATATTTCTACATATGCTGCTTATCATTCATTGTAAAGTAACACTCTTAAGTGCCAAAACACATTTGTCACTGTAAGGTTTTTTTAGTACAATATGTGTTTCTTGTATGTTTGTTTTTGTCGAGCCCCTATATGGATGTTTATAAAATGTGACGCATTTCGATTCTTTTACTTCTATTTAGCTGTGTCGACTCAAGCGATGAGGCTGCAAACAGTATTGGTAGCATTAACAGCCCTGCGATTGAGAACCTCTGCTGGGGGGATATAGTGGAGGAGGGAGTACTGTAGCCACGTTACTGTCACTCTTAGTTTTGCAGCAATCTGAAGAACCACTTGTCACTCAGATGAAACCAGGAAAGGGCTTTCTTTAGCTAAAGTTACTGAATGTATCAGCTGTAGGCTCTGTTTTTCTGTCTTTGCCATTTTGTTCTGTATACTTAGTGTTCTGCATTTTCAGTTTTTATATTAAAAAAAAATCTGGGAATTTTTCGGAGTTTATTTTATTTTTTATGTTAATAAATAGTTTTTAACTGAAACATCTGTAAAAATCGGGGGGGGGGGGGGGGAATCTGTCTACACACTTTTACATGTGTAATATGATGCATAGAGATTGTAGCTGGTACTTTGCGAACGTTTGGGCAATCGCTTTGCTGATGGAAATACAGAAGGTATGAACATGACATCCGTACAAAACAGAAAATTGACAGAACTGGGCGGTGAAAGCCATCGGGGAAATGTGTCAAAAATCACACTGGACATTTCCATCAATGCGTTACACAAGTTTACCAAAGCATCACCATTTTCTGTCAAATATTTAGGATTAAGATTGGCAGTGTTAAGCAGTGTTTTAGCTGATGGACAGTACCGTCACACAAAGTCACCAATACGTACCTCCCTGCAGTCTGCAATAAACAGTGGCTGTCCAGCAAAGCACAGCGCTCTGACAAACTCATTAACATATTCTGCGCTCTCTTTATTAAAGCACGTGTAAAAACTTCAGTTCACTTTATTGTTTTAATTTAATGTCGCTTATTTCTTTTATCGTCAGCGGGGACGTCTATCTCGGTGCAGCAGTATTTGTAGTGCTGTGCTGCTTCTGCCTCATCTGACCCACTTTTGTTATTTTTGCTTTTTGTATACTTCAAAACATTTTTTTCTTTCAAATATTCATAAACTGATTTACGTTTTCTCCCCATTCCTCATCCACTAAAAATATTATATTTTTGTGTATTTCAGTTGAGTTTTTGATCAAGCTAGTAGTTACCACTCCCAGCAATTGCCAAAATAATCAGACTTTGATTGGCCAACATAATCAGGTGATAATGTGTTTGTGAAGTGACAGAGAACCACGTTTGAATGTTATTTCATCCTCTGTCTAAATGTCTGCTGTATCCTAGGATACAATGTAGGGCTGCTTATTACAATGTCAGAGTCAAAATAAAACATAATTTTAATCAAAATATTGTGTATTTCCTAGAAAATATTGAATAATAGACAAAAATCAGGTATAAATCAGTAAAAACCGACGTCCTGTTAAAAAAATAAATAAATAAATCAATCCTGTAATTTTTCAGTAAAATTCGGAATAAACTGGAAACATGGAACACTATGTATACTATATATATCCAGAGAATTCAGTTGTGATGAAACTAGCTAACAACTTTTTTTAGTCTTTCTGAAGTTTGTCTGAATGTCACACTTTTTCATTAATCTAGACATCTTGTCAAATTCTAATGAAACTTCCAAAGGGCATTCTTTAATGAAGAGAATCAGAATCTGGGGGTATATGGAGGCACTCTGTGCGCCTATCCGTCTGTATGTCACATACAGGCTACTTCATATTTTTAGAATTGTTTAGTAAAGTGTGGTGAAACTTGATCTAAACATACAATAGAGCAGGCTATTGATGTGATGTAAAGGTATTTGTATCTGTCTTCCATATAAAAATCATTACTATCATTTTGCTGATTACTGTAGCCACTTCTGCTATCTTGGCCATCTACAAGATCTGTCCGTCATTTTTAGATAAAGGTTATATGAAGAGATGTGCTTATTTAATCAAAATTAAAGTCTGTATAGAATAGAAAATCATTTTTTTTGGCTTTGGGGTCATACTTGGTTTACTTTCACAATGAGCAAGAAATTAAATCTCTGTGATCAATGTTTTGGCACCGAGAGACGTAAAACTATCAGTAATTCCGGAAAATACCGGCAACGCACCGATGACGTTACTAGGGGAACACACCAGGAGCAGAGGAGAGATATACATGGCTTCAGACTGAAAGTGATCGTTATGAATTTCTCCAAAGTTTTGTGTAGTTTGTATTACAATAAGGCGGGAGTGTGGTGTGTAATGAAAGAAATTGTGGAGATGAATAATAAGTGGTTTGAGGCCTGATTCTGAATGTTGTTCTTGTATACAGTTAACCCCGACTAGCAGTTCATTTATGGCAATAAAACAAAAATTGTTTTTCTATATTTGGTTTGTTGTATCATTTATATCTTGCAAATAGTGTTTACCGATTCCCATCCACTTCAGTTATAAAGCATTGAATATTACAAGGCCGAGATGACATGCATGGTCACATATAGCTCTTCAACTTCATTCATGAAATAAACATTTAGTGAAATTAAATAGACCTAACCTCCTTGTGAATTGCAAGTAATTATTATTATTATTTCTTGGCAGATGCCCTTACCCAGTAATGTGCTTTTGAACATTACCTGAAAGATAACATTGAAAATCGAAATCTTACCTAAAAAAGCTAAATGAGTGGATTCATTCTTTTGATTTCTGCTTCAGGAATCTTGAGCACGCAGTGTGTTTGTACTGGTTTATAGTGCTCTGACGTTACTGTTTTTATTAAGTCAACAATATGAAAGCCCTGCTCATTTTTATTTTCTTTGGGTAGTTTTGGGCCACAGAGTTTTTTTGATAACCGTATATTGTATAATAATAATTATGATGATAATAATATCTGATGTCTGAAAAAACAAATGCAACACTTACAGAGAACTGATTATGCACAGTGAATAGCCTAGTAGTATTGAGCACTAGTGCACAGGGTAAGAAAAAAATCTATGGTAATCATTTTTGTATCTGTATGAAGTGTCTTTATAGATGCAGCTGTTTAAAAATGTAGTTTTGATATCAAAGTAAACGGTACGAAATTGTTTAAGGCTGGTAAAAAAAAAAAAAAAAAAAAAAGTGTTATCGTTTCTAAATGGTTCCACTATTGTCAGGGGAAAATGAATCAGTGGTAACTTACTTGATGGTTGTCTTCGTGAACAGCTGTCTTTTGTAAAGGTAAATTCATTGTGTATCTCAATGGGGGTTAAGGGACAAAGTAGTTTGCTCCAGTGAGGTACTTTTTGGTCTTGAGATCATGCTTGGGGGTTTTTTGATACTTTTATAGAGTCGTCTGCAACAATGTAGAGCGGTAAGATAAACATCAAGATGGGCTTGTCAATCTCGAGACACACACATCCTCTTACCCCTGATAGAAAGATCTTAACGGATTTTTTAGTTGGCTATCAGGAAATGTTATGCATTTTACAATATACAAGGAGTTGTATCAATAAGTAACATGTTAAAGTTGTTACAAATCGGGTTGAAATCATCTTTGGTTATTAAGAAAATGTCTATAAAACTTTGAATGTTTTTCTTTGAGCAGTCACTTGAATCTTTAGGCAATATCTCTGTAAAGATATATGTAAATCTGATACTCTGATTGAAATGTAATCTGGGGGACTGTCAACAACACTGCAACTGCGATCCAGCCTAGAACAAATCAGATTTAAATTAGTGGAGAATGTAATGTGTAACATACTTTACTGTGTGTCCAGTATTTTTCATTAGTTACTGTAATTTAAATAAAATGAACTGTTCACAAACATCAGTCAAATGGAAAGCAACAGAGAATTGCAAAAATTGCTGGGAAATCAATTAAGCTTTAGCAAGAAATAAAACTATTTCTTTGTAGTGTTTCAATTCACAGTCCACAGCTATGTTGTATGTGTGTTATCTAGAATGAATCATTAGGGCTGTCACTGTAGTATCTTTGTTTTTTAAGTGTCGACTAGACAACCAATTTGACTGTTACCTTAACTATTAGAAAATAATTCGTTTCTTTCCTTAATAAACCCACAGACAAGATTCATTTAAAAATAGCATGCAGTCAAATGTGATGCTTTTCTGCAGATTTAATAAAAATTAATCAGTTTACAAATGGTCTTCTTCCTTAAAGGATTTAAACAATTAAATTACTAACTTCCATATGTCTGGGGCTTTTGGGAGAGGGATAAGTTGATAATTTAGCAAAGCATGTGGGGTGGGTTTGGTTTAATCATCAGTCATGGTTCATGATAGGCAGGAAAGTAAGGTTGTGGGTAGAGTGAGTTCGAGATCTCTTTTAAAACTAAAAAGAATAAGCACAGCAGCAATGGAATGGACAGTCAGGATGATAAAAAAAAAAAAACACATCACTGCTGCAGCAAAATTCTACACTGCAAAATACTTGCTACCATTGCAATGTTAATTTAGAGCTCTGACCTTTTAAATATGTCGTCACCCCCCTCCCCCGCCCCCCCCCCCCAAAAAAGGAAATTGATGAGTCATTTGGCTGCTTGAATGTCTAGGGGGAGAAACACACATTAGCTGAAATACTTACTGTACAGCAGTGGAATGGCCAACATTTAGCCGACTTTTCTCTGACGAGCTGGAGAGGGCAGGAAGTGTAAGTTTAGTAACAAAGTGTTACAATGCTTCATGTGAACTACAGTACACTTCTCTTGTCATTTCTAAGTTGCCGTTACTTTTAATTAAAAAACACTGACCTGTATTGTATAGCAGGATTTATATTGTATTTAAAGGCCTACTGAGCGGAGGCTTGGTCTGAGTCTGCAACCACACACTCCCCAAGCAAGCATCTTAACCACGTCTCCACCTTCAGGGGTCAGTCTGCAACAGCTGTGCATCACGTGCCCACCTCCCCTCCGATGTGATCAAGTGTGAACCGAAAATCACCCGCGCCCAAGCTAGCATCTTGCCACTGTTGTTTATTTCATGATGCTTTTACCCTGGTTAGGGCTCTGGACTCTTGACTGGAGGGTCGTGGGTTCAATCCCAGGTGGGAGACACTGCTGCTGTACCCTTGAGCAAGGTACTTTACCTAGATTGCGCAGTAAAAAAAAAACAACTGTATAAATGGGTAATTGTATGTAAAAAAAATAATGTATGTAAAAATAATGTAATATCTTGTAACAATTGTAAGTCGCCCTGGATAAGGGCGTCTGCTAAGAAATAAATAATAATAATAATTTTATTTTCATTGATTTAGTTGCTACGTGTAGCGAGGTACCGTTTTATTTTTTATTGAGCTGTGGGGTAACAGCATTCCTAAATGTTATCATCCGCATTTTGTTTTAGTTCTGAAGGTATTTATGTAGTCATACATGCATATGACTTATTTGTGTAGGTTATGAAAATTGCTTTTGTGACCTCTTGGTGTACGGATAAACTTAACATGGCTATCGGTTACAAGACGTTATTACTCACTGTGAATTTAGGACCATGGTGACCTGTTTTTGTGCTACTGGCACCTGATTGACTGAGTTATTGAGGGATATTGCAATTGTCATTACATTCTATTCCACATATCACTGATGTGTTGATAGTTTTCTGTATGTTTGAAACACACTCAAAGGTTCTGCAATACCTAATTTACCTAATTTAGGGAGGCTCGATGCAATACCATGACAGTATCATGATATTCGATACTATCACGATACTTTGGATCTTATGTTCATTACATGTCAAATGGCTGCCAAATTCCTTTTTCTGCAAATGCAAAGTGCATAAGAGGCTAATACACAGTTAATAATGCTACAGCATGGAGGAATACTTGCTGTTTAAATATTTCCAGTTTCAGTGTATTCAATGGTCATTGCCAGCAACTATAAAATTAAAATAAAACTGGTAAAAAAGTGCAACCCTTAGTATAAAATACACCGTTTTTTTAATTTCTTGCATATAAAAAGAGAACTGGCATTTCGGATAGCTTCAAATACTCCAATTACAAGGAATCTCTAAATTCTTATATATAACAAAATAACACAGAAATACTTTACTTGAAGCTAAGGCTGAGGCGATACATCGATGCATCGTATCATTTGACAACTGTCGATAGTCATCCTGTACATTGTTTTTGTGTAAAGGAAAGCTTTTTTTTTTTTTTATTAAATTTGGAATTTGCAATTATTTTTTGCAGTAAGCACAGAGCTTCTCTGCTCCCCTCAGGTCTGACGCACTGAATCTGCATGCAATTGAGCTCACCTTCTCCTCCCTGCCCCGCCCCCTGTGAGTGTTTACTGATGGGATTGGATCTGTGCAGGAGTCTTCAAAGTAACAGAGCAAGTTAAGAGCGTTGTGCTAGAATTACAAATACTGTATCGACCGAGCTGCAATGCCTTTCGATGTTTGACAATTATTTTCTAAAGTAAGATGGCAAGAGAGAAAAGTAAAGAAAGTAATGTTTGGGCTACTCTGATAACACAACTAATTTGCGTGACCATTTAATGAGATGCAGAGGTCGCGCTAGCCTTTTAAAATGTGCATTTGTAAAAAGCATACCATCTCAAAATCTGCATTTTCAACCATAACATCTGCAGATATATTATTTTCCAGTGTAACTATTTCATATTAATGAAGTTAACATGCAAAACAGTACACAATATAAATAATGGCAGTAGAAATAAACAAAGACAAGCTTTGCATGAAACACCCAATTCATTACATAAAAATCAGTGTTGTGAAACATGTACCAATGTCTCTGCAGGTAGCTGTCAACATCAGAACTAATTATATACAGTTTTGCTGTTTTAAAAGTTATTTAATTTCTTTTAGCACCCACGTCAAAAAATGACTTGTGCTCTTTCCAAATTAAAGTCTTAAACACTCAGGAGCTTTAGATGTTTTAGATGATCCTCACGTAAACAAGAGCGTCTGCTGGTCTGCCCTCTGTTCTGACAGCTAAAACAACTTTTTATTTGTATTTTGCTTTGACCCACCAACTGATACAAATCAACACGAATAAGGTAAAAAAGAATAATTTAACCTATTTTATACGCATTGATTTAATCAATTTAATATGCATAATAGTTTTTAGAGCGTTACTTGCAACGTTACACAGTAATCCACAGCTCCACATGTATTACTGCGTTTTGTTTTTTTTACCCTTTCATGTCGATGAATCAGCTTTTTTTTTTTTTTTTCTTTTTTTTTTTTTTAAACATACGGGTATCTTAGAAGTGGTCCTGAAAATGTGAGCAAGGAATGTAAAAATGGAACACTTATGGAAACTGATTTACATGGTTACTTCAAGAAATGGCTTGATTAAGTTCTTGCTTGGATCAATAAACAACCAAATGAGCAAGATGGGCCAAATGGACGACCTCTTGTTTGTAACATTTCTTATGTTCTTAAAAGGTCACTGCAACATAACACCTCAATGAATCAATACTGTTGAAATATTGTAGAAAGTAAAACAAGTAAACAGTATAAATGCTAAACTAGACAAGCCTGATTGATTCATGTACTGTAAAACATTTTTTTTAAAACATTGTATACACTGTGCATTCCTTTAAATAGATTTCAATATTTTGGAAACCACCACTTCCAAATTTAATAAAATCAGTTCATCAGATTAAAAAAAAAGAAAAAAGAAACAAATGTATTTGTGGCAAATAACTGCTTCTGATAATATTAAAAACACTACAGTACGCAATTCAATAGTGAAAAATTTAAAGTTCTACATTATACCAATGTAGCCTTCCTCTTTTTTTTCTTTTTTTAAAATTTAGTAGTCACCAATTCGTTTTTTGTTATTTTCTCCCCAATTTAGTAGTGTCCAATTATTTTGTTTAGCTCAGCTCACCGATACCACCCCCACGCTGACTCGGGAGGAATGAAGACGAACACATGCTGTCCTCCGAAGCGTGTGCCGTCAGCCGCCTGCTTTTTTACACACTGCAGACTCACCATGCAGCCACCCAGAGCTACAGCATCTGAGGACAACGCATCCCTGGGCAGCTTACAGGCAAGCCCACAGGCGCCCGGCCAGACCACAGGGGTCGCTGGTGCGCGGTGAGCCGAGGACACCCTGGCCGACCTAATCCTCCCTCCCCCCGGGCGGCGCCCCCTGGGAGCTCCCGTCCTCAGTCTGCAAAAGAATAGCCTGGACTTGAACCGGCAACGTCCAGACTATAGGGCGGATGCCTTCCACTTACATGCTATTGGAATATAATTCTGTTTAATGTATTCAAGCCAAATGTCTCAGTCAAAACAATGTCCCAGTGTACCTTAAATAAGACATTTTACTAGCGAGAGGAGGCCATTTGGCCCATCATGATTGTTTGGTTGTTAAAAATCTTGCAAAGAAAATAAATTTGGCAAAAGACAACCATTCTGGCTACTGTAATAAACTTTAAGTGCTTTTCATTGCGTTCATGGTGAACCTGCAGCCCTCTGCACTGGCGGACTTTTGCAGTGTGACTTCTAAAGGTCCTGTGCTTTCCTCTGCAGGTGAAGCGTCACATTAATCCTATTGTCTGTAGAGAAACTGATATGCCAGCAATGAAGTCTGTATTCATCCTGGTCTTTCCAGCACTAATGCATTCAATTCACAGCTATCACATTACATACACAATACAGATTACCACAAAATCCAAACAATATAAAAACGTTGCTAACGTTTTTGTCATGCAGTAGAGTTTTAATGACATGTCAAAGTATATTTTTGCAGCTTACAGCAATTGCACTGTAATGACGAAATAAAGAAGCATCAATGAACTCCCTTTCGATCAGCTTCTAGCGCATTCCTGTGCCTTTATTTTATAAGTAATACGTACTGGGGATTCACTTAAACAGAAGAAGCTACAGTAAAAGAAAAAAGTAAAAACTTCGGCAAAGATCGGGGTGGCGATATGAAAGATGTTTTCACAAAATTGCTGTTTCCTCCCTTATTTTTCATGTCTTTAAAACACTTTTGATATTTTGGCTGTCTGCCTTCAACCAGATTGCTGTTGTCATCTGGCTGAAATCCAAAATAGTTCCACGCCAAGCTTCTTTCTCTGGCATTCACCATTACAGCTGCAGTAATTACATTTTCAGAGAAAGCGCAGCGTAGTAGTTGTTCACTCCTGCTAAGCGGAAATGAGTAATCTTAGTTCATATTGTTTTTAAACCCCACAATTACAGAGTTTGTTGTTTTAAAAGCTAAAAAAACAAAACAAAACGCAATACTTTGTATTTTTATTTTACCCTGATATTAGGTATCGTAGGATTTTGGTATCATCATATACCGTAGGTATTGATGTATACCGCAGACCACTACCTAAAACTAATATTTTCTAGAGAGAACTAACTAAAGGACGGTACAGCAGGGATGGAAATAAGACTCCCATTGCATAGCAGTTTGATCCATTCCAGGTTGTATTATGAGTTTATTAAGACACACCTGATGTTGTTACCTATACACTGGGGCTAATCAAGGACATATCAAAACCTGGAATAAGTGAAACTGCTATGCAATAGTAATCTTATTTCCATCCCTATACAGATAAGATCATACATGTAGGAAAGGGCAGGGACACATTTCAGAATATGAATTTTACAAATATAAGTACTTGCTTACGCTCTATTAACAGCAGGGATATTGGCAGTTGACATTACACTGTATGCTCTGTAGATGTTTTACCAGTTATGACTGTCTTGTTACTACTGTATTCGTTGTTTCTCAGGGAAGGGAACCAAACTCAGTCTTGGTACTCTTTTATGAGATAAAGCTTCCCCATCTGTGGTGTATTGGTTCTAGATCAGTTTGTGGCCTGCAATTCGAAACGTAACCAAAACAGCTACTATCCTCAACACTCTTAAACAGGAGGTTTTTGATATTTTGCATCCTCTATGAAAGAACTAACTGCCAGACAGGATGTCACCAGAGCTGATCTTCGACAACAGAAAGACGAAATCAATCAGTGCAGCGCTCATATTGATGCTATGCAGGATAAGATGGTGGACCTTGAGGAAATCATCGCTGTAACGTCAAACTGGAGTTAAATAGAGTTAAATATTGTGCATTGCGTATACGCAGATGGCCCTCAGGATTCCAACATTTGCATAATTTCCAAACTGCAGTTAAAGGCAGCATAACATACAGATTATAATGAATCAAAAAATTATGTCTTCATTGGATAACCATGAAATATAAATACGTTTACATGAAGTACACCACCCACTCGATATGTCGCGGGTGTCGAGGTCCACTATAAATCCACTATATATCAAGGGCCATGATATAGCGAGAGACCCATAGAAAAACATAGGCTAACAAATACTGTACAACCACTCCCTCGTTTTATCGGGGGCGTCAGGGTCCAATATAAGTCCTCCACGCAACCCGCTTTTTCTCATTTTTCATATAAAAAGCAGTACACCGTTTTAATTTGTACTGTGGAGGGTAACTGCTTCTCATCAACTTCATTCCAACTTCACTCCAATTAATTTCATGAGTCTTCCTCGCCTTTCTCAAATACACAAACCCGCTGCATTGAAAGAATCCATTCCCAACATAGGAGGCTTGTTGCTAGGGAGCTGACGTCACTGCCTTGTGATTTTTGCTAGTGCATTGCTGCCACACATGACAGTTGGCTAAAATATAAACCGCTTCAGCAAATAGATATTTGATTTGCTTTGTGTTATTGTGCAATACGTGTGTATGATAACAGTATGATATTAATGTTTTGATTTTAATTGTTTTGTTTGATGTGCAGTACGAAATAAACAAACAGTGATTCTAAGTGCCTATGTATATTGCAGCTAAGGCATACGCAGTTAGACTGTAAAAATGGGGAGCCAACTCCAGGACTGAATAATATAATAAAGGTTTAATATGTGCAATGGTGCATTCCAGCCACCTCTGTTACCCATCACTACTGTATTGGTATCACCTGGAGCTTGAATAATTTAGAGCTATAGAAAGAAATGATGATTTATAAAATATTTATTCATACGTTGGGCTGCAGTGGCAGGCTTAGTGTGGTTAATGTGTCTTGTTCAAACCATTTATATTTGTTGTAATACAAGATTGATTTATACAATTAGTAATTTAACGGTGAACAATTTTTTAATTGATTACTCGAGTAAATGATTACACGTACCCATCTCTAGTCACAATACTGTTTCGTATGGTAAAGAAAGAAAACACAACAAAACTACTAAAAAATAAAATAAAAAATACAATTAAATATAAAGTTTAAGCCAGCATTGTACTGTAAATGCTGACCTAAACAATCCAGTAAATAGCTGAAGGCAGGCAGTAACAAACTAAATACTGTGACATAGAAAAGGATGGAACAAAAGTTATAAAAAGTAAAGCAAACCCACTGTATATACTCCTTGCCAAGGGCTGTAATTACAAGAGCTTTCAGAATCATGAAAGTAAGTCACAATGACTTGTATTTTACACATGTATAAAATGTAAAATGTAGCTTTGACAAACATACCCACCTAGACTCTGATACACTCAATAACTTGCTACAGCAGTGATTTTTAACCTTTTTAGATTAAGTATAATTGTTTCCAGCAGGGACCACCAGGTGTACCAGTAACTGTGTAATCTTAAACGGCTGTTGTAAAACAGAGACCTACCCCATTACAACCGGTTTTCTCACTGAAAATGTGACGGCATTATCTAATTCTTTGACAAGAGTTCACCACAATCAACAACACAGAGTGGCTGCTTTGGTTCCCCATCAGTAATTTTAAAAGTTGACAACAAATACCTCTCATCATAACTTCTCATTTCTCTGTGATTCAGTGGTACAAACAGATTGATACATTACAATGGTGTGATTGAGGGAGTATTGTGGTTGAGGAGTCATATCATCATAAAGAACAACTGCGGGTGCGTACCAGTTGCAAGCCTGTCTTGTACCAGTACTGATACGCGGACCATAGGTTGAAAACCACTGCTACAGAATGCATTAACCAAGTTCCATCACAATTGTAGTGTTTATCTTTATATGTAAACGTTTAAATATGACATGCAGATAGACTCTGATACTTTCAATAAATAATGAATAGTGATAAATAATGTAAGAAGAGGTTCTCTAGATGTTAATATGTAAGTGTGACTGTTAAAGATTCTGATACTATCACCATTGAATAAGCAGTTCTTTAGATATGTGCAAATACAGTGTGACATACCAAATTTGTTATTTGGTTAACGTATAGGCATTTATTAACAATCAATGCATTCATGTTTTATTTTTCAAAATAAAGAACAAACATTTTTATTTTTTATTTTTTAAACAGAAGATCCAATAACTAATATTTATATTCCATTCTCTCTCCATTTCAGCTAGCATGGCACAAAGATTTTGTGCACTGTGACTCTCATGGCATTCGTTTGCAAGACGTAAGACTTCAGTTCGAAGTGAAATCTAGCATTTGAGCAGTCACAGTAACATATCCCTCCATGCATCTGTAGTGATACGAATGCTGTCTTGTCATGGTTGTACTGGCTGGAGAATTCATTGGCATTGTTTTTTGCGAGTCCCAGGCGTAACTGTGTCTGATATTTGGTTGTGACAGATTTGCACAGCTGACCTTATCGTGCCTTACCGAATAGTGAAAACTGTCCAGAGTAGACTGATATTTGGTATTTCCACAGTAACTCAGTTCAGCATTGCATAGTTTGCAAACTTTTGGTTTTATCCAAATCATTTCCTTTCCCATAGACACGAAATCCAAAGATTGCCAAACATCACTTTTCCATCCTCCTTCCTTTGCCCCAAAAATTACCAATCTTTTTGGCAGTTTCTTTAATTTGAAAAAAAAAAACCCAACATATTGCCTTAAGAAAATGTGAATACAATAGGCCTACTTCTGATTTGGCTTGTCCAATGCGAATGTAGAGGCCTAAAGAGTATCCTAGCAACGTGCTGATGTTATCTGCCGTACTAGCACAAAAAGAAGCGCATTCTCACACACTCAAAGTTTTAACCGGCAACAGGAGACAAAGTGGGTTCTAATTTGATGCATCGATTTGTAATCGAAGCTCTGGGAAATTTAAGGACAGATGCTCAATGATTGTTTGTGTTTTTTTTCTCTGATTTGCTGTTGGGGTGCCTAGCTTAAGATTCTGAACAAAAGGTAAAAATAGGGTCTGATAAATGTACCCAGTGGTCTTCAGTGAGACTTATTTGTTTGACTTGTCCTCCAGGGGTTGTCTTTTTTTTATTCCAAAACGACTTATCAATTCAAATTAGGAATGTAGTCTTTTTAAGGTTAGAACACATTTTAAAAAGTCAGACTACAATCCCCAACAGTCCATGTGACGCCTCAAAATGGGCCAAAAGTTGATACCCAGGATTGCCAAGATCATGGGTGCACTAACCTGAAGCCATGATCTTGTGTGCTTCTGCAGGGTGAGGATGTGAACCGGACACTGGAAGGGGGAAGGAAGCCACTTCATTATGCTGCAGACTGTGGACAGACTGAGATGGTGGAGTTCCTCCTTTCCAAAGGAGCAGATGTCAATGTGAGTACAGAAGCACTACTGTGAGCGGGGAGAAATTTTCACAATCCTTTGTGATTATAATGTCTTTTATATATCTTTTTGCAGGTACATTTCATTGCCCCACTCAGACCTCAAACTTAGTAAATTTTTTAGCATCCCTGTCTAGAAATTAGATTTAGCCGTGCCACCACAAAATGTTAATAACATTTCAGTTATTTGTAAATTGCTCCCCATTTTTTCAGACTAATTAGCATGCATAAAGTGAAACAAACAAAGAAAACATTAACCAAAACGAGAAAGCTGTTTGCCTAGCAAATCACACCAATGTATGCTCACAAATGAATATGCGCATAGATCTATCTGTCAGCGGATGGGTCTTTGGAGTGTTTTGTGGGAACCCTTTTTTTTTATCAAAATCTATGACTGCCTGTTTTGTTCCCCCAACATTATGAACCTGTACATGAAGTTTGAAATTAATATAACAAGGTGTTCAGAAGTTATAAGGGCCAGAAGCTTTCATAGAAAACATCCAAACACAAGAAAACATATGAAAACCACATGAGTGTTGTGCAGCAGCTTGTGCACAGAATGAGATCAGTGCTGCAATGCACCTTTTAATACATCATATATGTATACAGTTGTAACTATTTGTCTTCATGCAGTTCCGAGCTGTTGGGGATAGGCACATTTTAGAAGTTTAACCAACCACATCTTGCAATCTGTCATGCCTGTCAACTTGCCAATGCACTTGTTAACATGTGTTGAGGTAGGAGAATAGTCATTTAAAAACAAACATGGTTGTTATGGGACAATTACAGAATGAAATGGCAAAGTGTTTTATGTCTTAAACCTCCGAGCTCCTAATTTTAAAAATATAGCGTGACTACATTTATTACCAGTTGTGCTTGCATTTGCTAATAAGCTTCATAAGGTCTTGCAATTGAAAGGGGTATAAAACCTTTTTAGGATTAGAATGTGATAAGTGTGCCTAACAAGTCAGGTGCGGACATGGTGTATTCACAATTGTAATGACAGGTGCATTCACTACTGAATCAGATTTAACAAAGGCAGAACTAAATTCTCATTAAAACAGAAACGACAACAGTCGTTGCAGTAATTGCTTTCAGATACTTATCAGATGAGTTTGAGGAACTGCGCATTAATTCTTGGATATGAAGTACTGACTACAATGTTTGGCAAGGAACTCCGCTCTCTGCACTTTGAACACTATGGGTGATTATGGCTGACAGGGAATTACAAGCACCCTTACCTTTTGATGATGTTTGCAATCATTCTCGTGGTTCTTATTGCAATTTACTTTTCAATAGTCGTTATGAAACAGATTTGATTGTTTTCAGGAGCTTCTCTTTGGATCCTAGTTGCCTGCCCAGCATTGTCTAGTACACAGGAGTGCATTGCTAGCAAAACGAAAGGAAACTTATTTCCAAAGTGGCAGATCAATAAATTGCACCGACTCCTTACTTTTTATAAAGAAACATTTTGTTACAGTATCTAGCCTAGGTTACATATGTGTGAAGCAACTGCTGTAGAACTACTACACTCCAAAATTAAGTAACACAGTATTTCAGATGGTGCAATCTTAAAATAATTGCTCTTTTAATCCAGTGTTGCTCACGCCAAAATCTGTAACAGCAGGAAATAGTCTCAAACCCCACCACAAACTGCTGTATAGCACAGCAGTACCATGCCTGTGAATATATCATGAATATATATACAGCTCTGGAAAAAATTAAGAGACCACTGCAAAATTATCAGTTTCTCTGGTTTTACTATTTATAGGTATGTGTTTGGGTAAAATGAACATTTTTGTTTTATTCTATAAACTGCTGACAACATTTCTCCCAAATTCCAAATAAAAATATTGTCATTTAGAGCATTTATTTGCAGAAAATGACAACTGGTCAAAATAACAAAAAAGATGCAGTGTTGTCAGACCTCGAATAATGCAAAGAAAATAAGTTCATATTCATTTTTAAACAACACAATACTAATGTTTTAACTTAGGAAGAGTTCAGAAATCAATATTTGGTGGAATAACCCTGATTTTCAAGCACAGCTTTCATGCGTCTTGGCATGCTCTCCACCAGTCTTTCACATTGATGTTGGGTGACTTTATGCCACTCCTGGCGCAAAAATTCAAGCAGCTTGGCTTTGTTTGATGGCTTGTGACCATCCATCTTCCTCTTGATCACATTCCAGAGGTTTTCAATGGGGTTCAGGTCTGGAGATTGGGCTGGCCATGACAGGGTCTTGATCTGGTGGTCCTCCATCCACACCTTGATTGACGTGGCTGTGTGGCATGGAGCATTGTCCTGCAGGAAAAACCAATCCTCAGAGTTGGGGAACATTGTCAGAGCAGAAAGAAGCAAGTTTTCTTCCAGGACAACCTTGTACTTGGCTTGATTCATGTGTCCTTCACAAAGACAAATCTGCCCGATTCCAGCCTTGCTGAAGCACCCCCAGATGAGTCCAATTTTCAGCTTTGCCCAACACCTGGTCATCTAATGGTTAGACGGAGACCTGGAGAGGCCTACAAGCCACAGTGTCTCGCACCCACTGTGAAATGTGGTGGAGGATCGGTGATGATCTGGGGGTGCTTCAGCAAGGCTGGAATCGGGCAGCTTTGGCATGAATCAAGCCAAGTACTGTTGTCAGTAGTTTATAGAATAAAACAAATGTTCATTTTACCCAAACACATACCTATAAATAGTAAAACCAGAGAAACTGATAATTTTGCAGTGGTCTCTTAATTTTTTCCAGAGCTATATATATATATATATATATATATATATATATATATATATATATATATAAACATGAAAGGGAACTGAAACTACAGCAGTTATAACATGATTACTGTACTGCTGTATATGCAGTACAGTAATCAGTAATCATAAATAAATTCACTCTGTCTTGACAATGTTCACAATAACTAAATCACAGTGTGGTTTAAAAATTGTAAAAGCTGTACTGTATACAGTGCTGCTTTTTTATAACGCTGTAGTCAGCCGTAGGTAAGGGACTGTGCAATTGTGTTTAGCCTTATTTAAGTGAGTAAATGAGAGCCACGACCATACTGTATAATTAAGGCTGGAAGAGTTTAAATGGTAAACAAAATTAAAAAATCTTTCCGTTTAACATTAAATATACGTATACCCCCTCTTTCCACTCCTCAATAAATGAAAATCTAAACATTTCCATTCACTTTTTTTTACTTCCTCTGCGCCTTAGGCTTGCCCCACCCCTCCTCCAGTCCAGTTCACCGTGTGATTAACCTTTAGCCAGTCAGAGAAGTCTGGTAGAACGCAGTGTGCAAGCGTAATACGTGTAGATGTCGTTCAAGTCGGTACAGATAGAATTATTCAAAAATTAAAGAGAGTTCTGTTTGGACCTATTTTGAAAAAGTTGAGGACGATACTGTAAAATGCAGTTTGGTCAAACTTGCTAAATTATCACTGAGGTTCCACGGGTAGTTGTCAATCATCTCTGGTTGAAACATCCTCACTTCCAGCTAGATGAAGACCGATCGCGTCAGCCCAGGATAACACAATTTGCATGTCATCGCTTTTGTGATACGGTAAGGGCAGATAAAATAGCTGATCTAGCAGCAGAGATGATTGTGATAGACTGAGTTGTGGAAGGACAATGATTTAGTCAGCTTCTGTCTTCTATTGAGCCTGACTACAAACTGCCTTCCTGCCCCTTTTTGTGATGTGTAGAATATTTCGTCTTTACGATACTGTGAAGGCTAACACTGAATAAAGCTCCACACTGTCACTGCAGAGCAGTCATGTGAATGTATATGATGTATCTCAGCAGTGCCTCTCGTGCATGAACAGTTCTACAACTAATAATATCCTCACTTGTTTACTCTCTGCAGGCTCCCGACAAGCATGGCATTACTCCCCTCCTCTCAGCCACCTACGAGGGCCATGTCACCTGTGTCAAACTCCTTCTCTCCAAGGTACTGCTTCTCTGTTTTACAGCTTTAGAGGGAGTGTGCTATCTTTTTACACAGGTTCCTCTCAATGTATTGGGGAAGGAAGCTGCTTGCAATAAATGCATCCATTGCAATGGGGTGCAAAGTACTGGAAACAATGCAGTATGCCTTAAGTCATTTTATTTCACAAAATAATTGAATAAATCTTGCCTGTTTTGCACTTCCATTAGCTACATTGGTCTCAAATGTGCCATTACTGAAGAAGCACATGTTTATAGCAAACATGTATTTTCATTTTAAAACAGACACACCAAGTTCTCAGATTGCTTGCCTTACCATCCAGGATGTCTGTTCCTGCTTTGGTCATTTGTGGAGAGTAAACAGGAGAAGGATTTATTAGTTGTAGAACTGTTCATGCATGAGAGGCACTGCTGAGATAGGTCATATAATTCACAGGACTAAAAAAAATGAACGGAGAGTTACACATGAAGGAAGGCGATCGGACACAAGAATCCTGCTAAGTTTTGGGAAAACTAAAATGCTAAATGAAAGGCAAATTATCAGCTTTGCCAAAACAAATATTGAATTTGTTTAATCAACATTTGACAAAGGCACGATTTGCATTAAAAAACAAGTCTAATTCTAGGTCTTTAAGCTTTCGTTTTATTATGCAATAATTTAATTTTGTGGTAACACCTCAAATGTAATTTTAGAGTTATTGAGTACAATGAAGTTCTAAACGCACTTAAGTCTAGAGATTAATACATCATGATGTCCACATGTTTATACTTAATGCATCAATTTTGACAAATTAAATGCCTCATTTGGAAATTGCATTTGTTACACCATTATGAAAGGATGGAGATGATTCAGAATAACTATAGACTCCTTTCTAATTTGTCTGTTCTGGCTAAGGTCCTTGAGTCACTAGTTAATGTATAGTTAAAGCATGATTTTAATTCTAATAACATTCTTAATGAAATGCAGTTTGGTTTTAGGTCTAATCATTGTACAGTGACAGCAAGTTATGTAAGATATTACCTTGGCCTTGGATAAAAATGAAGTATGTGCATCTGTGTTCTTTGACCTTTCTAAGGCCTTTGAAACAGTGGATCATGAGCTCCTGACTCAGATTGTGGATAGTGCTATAGGTGAGAAGATGGTTGGATGGTTTAATAATTTTATAAATCGAACCCAAAGTATAGCGTAGATTAGTAGTGCAACCAGCACCCTCATTTTGTATTAAATTATTGTGTAGGCATTTATCAATGATAATCGATGCATTGACATGTTTTTTTTTTTCCAAAATAAAGAACATTCTTTTTTTTTTGTTTTTTTTAAACTGACGATCCAATAACTAAAAACACAGTTGTGCATAAGTTAAACAAGCGCGCAACGTACATTCAAATTAGAATTTGTTTAACAACTGATAAGAATGTGTGCGGTCGCATCAGATGTCCCTTTAACATTGTAATAATAAAAAATACTATGTTTTAACAGAAGTAATTTCTATCTGAACTATGGTTGTTCAATACTGTTAACATTTTATGTCCAAAAGCAAAAGCAACACATTTGAATTAATCTCACAAATCCTGAGAATTTAACTATTACTAAATTCAGCTTCTTTTTATATAATATTGCCATATAATCCAAACACAACATGCTTTGAAACAAAATAAGGTAATCGGTAGATTAAGAGATTAAAAAAAAAAAAAGTATTAATTTTTTAAATCAAGAAAATGTGAATACAATAGGCCTACTTCTGATTTGACTTGTCCAACTCGAATGTATAAAGTGTGTGTCCTAAGCAATGCACTAATCTACCGTACTAGCACCAAAAGAAGCACACTCACACACTGAGATGGATTTATTTCAGGGAGTATTGAGTTTAAAAAATGATTTCCTCAGGGATCTGTACTCAGACCAGCCTTTGGTCATTAGCATGCAGATGATACTATATTGTATTCTAATGGCTCTTCACTTGACAAGGCTAATTAATAAAAACTTGTGGGAAGCTTCCAATATCATTCAGCAAATAAGTTTCAAATCCAACAGATCTGAAAAAACAAAATCAAATCTCTTTGTCTAACTTTTTTAATTGAAAACACTGGAATGTTCCTGCATTGAACAAGGAAATAATTGCAAATATGGTTTTAACAGAATTTTACAACACATCAATATGCTCTCAAAAAAAACTAAATTGGTTTATTTTTATAGACATAAATTCTGTTTTTCTGAACAAACATGAGTACATTGAATGACTGACTGGTGATTATTTAGTATCTACTGGCACGGTCTTAATAAAACTGGATCCTTTGTACCATTCTGTATTACGATTTATAACTAAGGCCCTGTGTAAATCACGATTTCACTGGCTGCATGGAAATTGTGAAATTAGCAAAAAAGAAATCACAGTAATGAAACTGTACAGCTCTACTGTGTGCCTGTGTGTACTATTCGCCATGCACATAATGCTGTGCAGTGATTGTCATGTGACTATATGCTATCTAGGCAGAAATTAAAATACTACACAATGTAAACAAGAAAATGGATGTGTCAAGGCTAAAAATGTGTACAGCAGATCACGTCAAGCAGTTTCCAGCAGGAGTTTTACACAGCGATGGAGGTAAGCTCGTTCCACTGGCACCCTCTATAGTTCCTGAGAGGAGCAGTATTCGTCATTGACAGCACCTAGACTTGATCGATGCAGATTGTCTCTTCTCTTTTCTGCGAGGTCCCAGGTGTCCTCCTCCATGGAGTTAGGGACGTCAGTACTGTTCATAGCACTGCTCACGGCAGAGACAGACGTTATTAATCATTACAGGCAGTTTTCTTTTTAATAATAAAATAATTTAAACCATGCTGCAGGTATTTTAGCCTCGTCTAGTAGGTTTTATCTTTGTGAACGTACACTTATCTGTGAAGTATTAACATTTTCTTACCAAGGCTATAGTGGAAGTGTCTGCATATACATGTCACACTTTGAGTTTTCATCTAGAGAACTGCTTATCCAATCATGATACAACTTGGTTCAGACATTTATTAGCAGATGAGAGCATCAAAGAACCTGACTGTTAATCCTTCTGTATGTTCTACATGCATGTGTCGCTCTCCTTGCATTTGTACATGTACAAACTGTTGATGTAGATCATTGTGGTTTTTCATGAACGTGCAGCTCTAATTTTTTATTAGAGCTGCACTTTGCAGGGGATGTATGTTGAGGATACACCATGAACGTTTTCATAGAGTAGCTATTCCACGAATGAGGATAGCCGAGTAACCCACAATCCCCTGGGTGTCCTATGAGTGAAATATTACAGGACTCTATGAAGGTTCATGGAGTATTCTATTTATATAACAATGATAAGTATGGAAAAGAAAGTATGTTTAAATCTGAATTAAGCAAGTGAATTCTTAAATTCCTTAGATCAAGCTTCGCATCTGCTTAGCAACGTGCTGTAATTTGGAGCAGTGAGATTCGCCTAGTCATACTAGTCATAAATGAATGCAGGATAGATTAAAAATGTTTTTCAAAGCTACATATATCAACGCTTGTTAGCGCTATCAACATTATCACAATGAATAACTTCCTGTGCTATTGGGCAGTCTGACTTCATAGTCAAGCTGCAGGCAGAGTATGTGACATACTGCATAAGAAGTAATGAGGTTCAGTTTATAAATCTAATGTGTCAATATGAAATTCACATAAAGAAATAACCAAAACATCTCACCACTGATAATGACAGTAGTGATAATGTAGCTAATGCTAATAAGAGTTTAGATCAAAGAGGTTTGAAAGTCTTAACATTTTTAACTCCACCCAGGCCAAGCTTGTGACTTCGCAGAAGGACTCTGATAACGTGGTTACAGTCAAAAATGGGAGAAGCTGTTTTACTTTGTTTGCTATTTTAACAAATCATTTGGGAAGGGAAATTGAGTGAATTGGGTCATCAAAATAAAAGTGAAAGATTACCAACACATTCACCCGTTCTAGTTTTGTTCATTTTAATATTTCAGTAGTTGTTAAACAGAAGAATTGCCAGATGTGTTCATGCCCTGTGCCATGAAGGTTGTTTGGCTTGAAAGAGGGCCGTAGTAGTTGATTGACCACTCTGCAGTGGAAGGGTCTTCCAGTTTGTTCTTGACTGCAAAGTTGTCTGTTGCTGGGGATTCCACAGCGAGCGTTGCATTGACTCATTGCATTCAAGTGGACACCTGCAAGGTTGTCCTTTGTCCTTGTGGAGTCGGTAGCTCACTAACATCCACTATAGAGCACCTGAATGTAAATAGCCTTTTGGCTTGATTGTGGATGCCCGCTGACCTTCCATTCTCCTGAGCTGGGAACATAATTGAACATTCCACATTGGAGAGAGAACTGGGTGACTGGACACTCTAAAATAAAAGTTAAATATTAGGATCATTTTTATAGAGGTAAATAACAGGTGCTGTTTGATGCCAAGATAATTCGTTTTATTGTGATTTTATAAACTAGTCTCCTTTGCATTGGCTGACATGGCACGCTTGTTGTTTTAGCCCCAAAGCAGTAGATTGTTCCTGATGTCCCAGTGGTCAAATATTGTGCTGTTTTCTGTTCATTTCCTATACTAGATCCTATAACAGAATACCAAGTAAATACAATAGCGTGCAGATAGTGTGGCCACCTGGAAAGCCTTCATATTTTTTTTCTTTTTGTAATATAATGTACAGACTATTTAATATTAAACTTGTTGGCAGAGATGTTATTTTTATAATTTAAGGGGTAGTAACCAACATTTTCTTTCCTCTCGGCTTAATCATTTTTTGTTTTTCGGTTTTACTTTGACACTTTGACTAACTGTAGATTCACTCCATGGATCTCAGTGACGGCTGCACAGGAAGGGAATCTGATGTGTTGAGCTAGATACATGTGCTTCACCCATGTTAAAATGAAAATAACATCTGGAAAGTAAAACAATGTGCAGAAAAATGATAGGACCTTTGAGAGTGTTGGTATGCTTATTCAAGCTAAGATAATATGTATATAAAATTGGTTATTACGTAATAGTATAGTACTGTATATAGTTTTGTAGCCTTGCACTTCTGTAAAATGCATTAACAGTATACATTTTTAGAAGTGGTTTGCAAATGCAAATAACTGTCTCTAGGTAAAGGCTGAAGCCAGGGCACTTATACTGAAAGTGTAGAAGTAAAGAATAAAATGAAAAACATGGATACAGGGCTCATCTGAAAGGGTCATTTAAAAAAAAAAAAAAATATGTCCTTGATCTTTCAGCCGGGTTTATCTTTGTGAAGGTACAGTGATATGTGAGGTTATTTAATGGAGTAATAACAAAGTCGTTAACTTTTATTTTCTTACAGCCTTATATCCCTCTGTATCATCACACTCTAATCTAGAGAACTGCTTTTCCAATTGTGACAAAACTTGGTAGGACATTCATTATCACACAAAAGTATCAGAATCTGGGGATAGAAGGAAGAACTGTCTGTTAATCCTTTCTTGCATATTTACATTGTGGTTTTTCATGAAAGTAGGACATAATTTAGTTATTTAAAATGTGTTTTAGATCTTACTACTTCACTTTGCATGAATAACTTCATCTTGCATGAATATTTTTTTATTTAAAGTGCTTCCTACTTTCTATTTTAAACTTACTTTTACTTCCATTTATGCACTCTTATTCTGCTCTGCAAAATTCAGGGTAGTGACTCGAATCTGCCAAGTTGCCCTTCTCTGTATCATCCCAAGTTCAATAATGTTTTTTTTTGTAGTGAGGTGACCAACACTGGACACAGTATTCTAGGTGGGGGTTTAACTGGAGAATTATATAATCTTAGCATGACCTCCCTGGAGTATTTCACACTTTTTGCAGTACACTTTTTGCCTTTTAATTGTCTTGTCTGTAATGTTTTTGTATTGGATTAATCTAAATGGGGAAATAAACAACTTCCAGGGCAAACAAACAGCTCCTCTCCATGATAATTAACTAAAATACAAAGAGCTGTACTATTTAGGGTAACTTTGCTCAATTGATTAGGGAAATGCTTCTGATTTTCGTCACGATACATGACATCCACCAAATGGTTCTTGAATGATGACTGTGATTTTTATATTTGCAATGAAAACATGCCATCCCTATCTAGTTCAAGTTTTAGCTTATCCTTCAAAGTACAATATGAGCACATAATATAGCTACCCACCAGGTGTTGATACTGTAAACTGAAAACAATGACTTGCCAGGGTTGCTGAAAAGAATAGCCAGCAAGCAGCTTGTACTTGCAATGGCCAAGTCCGCTTCACTTTACTCTTGGTGTGCTTGTGTCAGTTTGCTGATTGGAATTGCAGTTGAACTCAGATTCTTGGCCTAGATGTTACTGATTTCTCTGAGCATCATAGTGTGGTAAATCTCTTGAATACTTTATTTGGCATATATTTTACGGTAAATACTGTTTCCTGCTACTGTACCAAAAAAAACAAACATAAGTACTCCAGCTTTTCTGTTCCGTACCACAATCGTTATTGCTGTGTTGCCTGTTAGACAATGTGGGCAATAATCCTTACACTATCAGCGCACTAGAGCGGACATTTTGAAAAGAGATTGAAACTGCTTTTAAAATTATAAGTGTAAAAAGTTGTCAGGATGTTAACAATGAAAAGAGAAATTACAGGTACAGTATTTAACCCAGGTACTAATTCTTTAAAGCCTTATTAATCCTTCTGGGGTGTGTGCGTGTCTAGAAGTGATTTATTGCTGCTGTACCCTTGAGCAAGGTACTTTACCTAGATTGCTCCAGTAAAAAACCCAGTTGTATAAATGGGTAATTGTATATAAAAATAATGTGATATCTTGTAACAATTGTAAGTCGCCCTGGATAAGGGCATCTGCTAAGAATTAATAATAATAATAATAATAATAATTATTATTATTTAACCAGATGGTGGAACTTGAGGCTTTTCATCTGCCTCCTTTCCAGTCTGACGGAGAGTGGCAGCTCCATACGCTTTGCCCGTTGCGGGCACTAGCGTGTTATGTGGACAGAGTTGGAGGCAGTCTGAGCAGTTTTTTGTCTTCTGTCTGTCCCATGAGAAAGCTCTGTCTAAACAGGCTGTCAAGATGGATTACATACATAGCTAAGACTGCATATGAACGAGCCAACTTGCCCCCTCCAGAAAAGCTCACTGCCCATTCTACCAAGGGCATGACAACTTTGTGGGCTTTGTTCCAGAACGCATCTGTCAGGGACATTTGCAATGCAGCAGTATGGGCTACTCCCCATGTTTTTACACAGTTCTAACGGCTGAATGTCGTGGATCCACAAGTGTGGAACAAGTGTTAAGGGTGGCCTCGAGCATGACCCTTGCAGCATAAATAAATTTTTTAGCTATAGCTACTTGTACTGGGGTTCCTCATGGTAAAACGCAAGGTGGCCGTTGACTTAGCCTTGTAGCATTCCAGTTGGTCTCCAGTATTGCCTTGCGACAGCTTTGGTATTCATACCCATGAGGTAATGGTTACATTTCATGCTTGATGGTGAACGTTAGTTTATTATCGTAACTCTGGTTCCCTGAAATAGAAATGTGACCATTAACCTTCAAGGTCGCTGCGCTCATTAGTGCAGCAGGTCCTGAAGGAAAAATGATGACTGTGTCGGTGCCAGCAGTCTTTTTATGCCCTCGGGGGCGGGCAAGACTGCGTCACTGGCACTGTGTGCAGCTTTGATATTTCTGTTTAGGTTAGACTGTATTAAAGGATTAATACCCATGAGGTAATGGTTACATTTCTACTTCAGGGAACCAGGGTTATGATCAATCAGTATTTATTTTATATAGCGCCTTTCATAGTGGACCACCATCACAAAGCACTTTACAAGATAGTGAGGAACATGCATAATACTTTAAGTACAGTGAAATACAGGGCATAGTACATTTAAATACAAACAATAAAAACAATGCAAATACATTAAATACAGACATAATACATTAAATACAAGGCTAGGATGTGAAACGTAAACATTGTGGATGCGTGTGTCATGCAGAATCATACGAATAAGATGGAGTGAAAAACCTGAAATAACAATTTAGACAACAGCTAATAACAGATATCAGGCTTAAAGAGCATTGAAAGCAAGAGAGAACAAGTGGGTCCTGAGAGATGATTTGAAGTGAGCGACTGTGGAAGCTACACGCACTAAAGCTGGGAGAGAATTCCAGAGAGTCGGGGCCATGAAGCTAAAAGAGCGCTCTCCGAGTGTGGTGCACTTTTGCTTGGATATAACAAGCAAGCCAGAGTTCAAGGGCCTCAGCTTGCGTGCAGGGACATAACGGGTCAGCAGGTTGGAGTGATACTTTGGACCTGTGCGATGAAGGGCTTTGTAGGCAAGCAGGAGAATTTTGAAGAGTAATCCTGAACTTTACAGGTAGTCAGTGCAGCCGGGCAAAACAGTGGGTAATGTGATCATCTGGTAAAGATCCTAGCAACAGCATTTTGAACCAGCTGCAATCTGTTTATAGTGCGTGACGGAAGACCACCATAGAGAGAGTGTTGCAGTAGTCGAGTCGAGAGGAGATGAATGTATGACAGAGGGAATCCGGGAGGGAAAGGTAGGGACGGACCTTTTGAGATGTTTTGGAGGTGTAAGAGGGAGGATTTGACTACAGAGGAAATTTGTGCATCAAAGGAGAGGTTACTATCCAGAACAGAAGTACACCAAGGCTTTATACAGTGGGGGAAGGCAGCAGCAGACAGTTTCCGAGGTTCAAGGAAGCAATATTGAGATTCGTGAGTTGAGTTTTCGATCCTACTAGAAGTTGTTCAGATTTGTTCGTGTTGAGCTGAAGAAAATTGGCAGACATCCAGACCTCGATGTCTTGGATGCAAGCTGAGAGCCGGACCATGGCAGAGGGACATCCAGCGTCTAGTTTTCTGGAAAGGATTGAAACATGAGGCTATGTTGGTGGATGAGGTGACCCAAGGGAAACATGTAGATGTTGAAGAGTAGAAGCCTCAGAACAGACCCTTGAGGGACACCGCAAGTGACCAGGTTTGCGTCAGCACTGCTTCCATCATAGGAAACAGACGGCATGCATCCAGATAGGTAAGAGGACAGCCAGGAGAGACAGGTTCCAGAGATCCCAGCATACTTCTGAAGGCGGTCAAGAAGAATGCTATGATCTATGGTGTCAAAAGCAGTAGTTGGGTCCAGGAGGACAAGGATAGAGAGAGCAGCAAGCATCAGCATTAAGCAGAAGATCATTTACAATCCGGTGCGGAGCAGTTTCAGAATTGATGCGGCCGGAAGCCAGACTGCAGAGATTCAAGCAGATTGTTATCTGTGAGATGTTTCGTCAGTTAGCTGGTTACAGCCCTTTTCAGGAGTTTTGTAGAGAAAAGTAAGATTGGATATAGGACGAAAATTAGATGAGACAGCCCTGTCGAGGGAGGTTTTTTTGAGCACCGGTGTTACTCAGGCAATCTTGAGGGCAGCAGAAACCAAGCCTGAGTCCAGGGACAGGTTGAGAGTGTACATATGTACAAGATTTGTCGGCCAGGGGTCCAAGGGGCACACGGCAGTAGTTGATTTCAGTAATATGCTGGAGATATCGGTAATGGAGAGAGCAGGACGGGCAAACGGATGGAAGTCAAGGTGATCAAGTACTATACTGGGTTTGTTGCAGGCGAGCGTAGCATATATGGTGTCAATTTTGTTCTGAAAGAGGAGAAATCATGACGGGTAAGAGGAGGATGAACGGCAGATGGATTTATCAGCGGCTGGATGCAGGATTTGGTCCGTGGTTTTAAAAAGAATATTGGATTTACCGTGTCCCATGGATATGATTTCTGAGAAGTATTTCATGCTGGCAGCAGCGAGCGCACGCCTGTAGCCACAGGTGATTGGTCCAGATCTCTCTGTGAACCGTTAGTCCGGACAACCTCCAATGATCTGAGTAAGGGCGGCGTTGTAGTGGGTCACCGCATCATCGACCGAAGACGGATGAATACCAGTCGGTGGGGAAGAAGAGACTCATTCCGAGAGTATTATAGGATTTAGCAGATTCTTGGGACGGAAGAAAATAACAGTATCAGTAGTAGCAGAAGGTGAAGGAATATTAATATTGGCAGTGATTTAAGAAATGGTCAGAGAGAGAGAGATATCTGAGATGGAGAGATTGGAGATGTCGAGACCCCTGCTAATGAGCAGATCCAGAGTGTGTCCACGGGTGTGAGTGGGGACGTTGACAGATTGAGAGCGCCAAAGACAGTCACTAGAGAGAAAGAAGGCAAATCAGCATGGGTGTTGAAATCACCTAGGAGTAGAATATTGTCAGTTGAAGATTTGGGACAACCTCACAATTCAACACAGCCCAGACCAGTTAACAAAACTTAATTACAATTATTAAATGCAGAGAGTTACCCCAGCAACAACGATTTAAACTATCAAATTAACTACAATCCACTTACCTTGGAATATGTTGATTTGCCCAGCAGCGAGGAGTTCAGACAACGAGCATAGACTAATAAAGTTGTATCACATTGTTTAGAAGTCCATTAAAACTGTTAATGTATCAAGAGATGGAAAGCTTTGCCCTGATGTGAGCATTATTTTTATTCCAGCACCATCTTCTGAAGTTGATTTGGGAAAGGTTTCTAATGAGTCTTGGTCAAAGCAGCCTGAATTTTATTGCAGATGAGAACCAAAGACAAACCTTAATTTCTCTTATAGAACAACTGGGTCACCGCATTAAGTATAGATTTTAAAGTTGAGATGTTTCTGATGAACCAGACCTGACATCCGCAAATGAGAGTTATGCCACCGGGAGGTCGATGAGCAGGTGATAACTCTTTATACCTAGTCTCAGCTTTCTAAAAATAAGCAGGCACAGAGTAATTAAGTGCCTCATGGCAGGGGATTCTTGCTGGCCTCCTCGATAAAACAAGAGGATGGGAAAGTTAACGAGGTTGGCTTGTCACAGAGTGCTATTGTGGAGTGTAACGGGGGAGATCTGTGCTGATTATGTGGCGCATGCGTGGTACTGCAGGAAGGGGGCAGCAGCAGCCTCGTAGATCTGCCTGTCAGTCATGGCAGTGACACGGAGAGGTGGGGAAGAGGGTGTGCTGGCTTTCCCCCTCTCTGAGTGGCTGAGAGGCGGGCCTTGCTGGATTGCTCGGCCCATAAGTACTGCGCTAGGTTATGTATTCGGTTGGCTGTAATTGGAAAACACACAGAGCCGCTGGCTGAGAAGGCCAGTGGTTGGAGCGAGCGACCAAAACAGGCAAGCAGGCTGAGGAAAACAGCCAGAAAAAAATAAACAATTTTATTAATCTCTGGTTACGTACCCAAGGGGACGTGTGTAGTGATAGGGGAACCTCGGCCACCCCAGTGTATAGTGCATAACCGCTTAGGACAGAGACCCGTGCTGACCGGTTTAGCGGCAGTGGGGGCACTGCGTAAGCAGCACCTTTATTTTGTAGTTTTATTACTGTGTTTTATTTTCCCTTTTCATTTCACCTTTTGTTTTCATTATTATTTTGAGCACCTGTGAGTGTGCCAGCTTTTAACTGTTTTACCAGTATTGGTATTCCTGTGGTTCTGTGTATTGTTGTCAGCGCCCTCTGTGAGCAATAAGACAAACGTCTAAAATAATAAAACTGGGCCCCAGTGCGGTGTTAGCAAATAAAACTTCTGTCTCCTGTGTCAGTGAATTACCCACCACCCTTCCACAGGGAGTTAAAGTAGCCCACCATTTTATAAGCTGCAGTTAGTTTGCTCTGACAGTGAAGAAATCTGTCACAGGCAGACCAATATCATGAGAGGCTAAGGACCTCGTTATCTGAGGCAGAGAGATTGTGTTGGGGTGGGCTTTTAGTGATTGTATTGGGAGTTTAACCCTTAGCGGTCCATTGTCGGACCTGGTCCGACATTGCAATGTGGAGTAGTGGTTAGGGCTCTGGACTCTTGACCGGAGGGTCATGGGTTCAATCCCCGGTTGGGACACTGCTGCTGTACCCTTGAGCAAGGTACTTTACCTAGATTGCTCCAGTAAAAATCCAACTGTATAAATGGGTAATTGTATGTACAAATAATGTGATATCTGTATAATGTGAAATAATGTATAATGTGATATCTTGTAACAATTGTAAGTCGCCCTGGATAAGGGCGTCTGCTAAGAAAGAAATTATTATTATTAATTATTATTATTCCTATCAGGTCCATTGTCGGACTCTGTCCGACATCATTTTAAAAACGCAAAAAACGGGTTTCTATTAATTTTTTCAGCGGAAAAAGCCGAGAAAACCATTCAATTGCCGAGTGGGAGCGACAGGAGCCGAGACAAGCCGGGGAAAAAAAAATAAAAAATAAAAAAAAAGGCGTATCTCATGATTAAGCATACATGCCCCTGGCATTACAATAGGGGCGGGTATAAGGACACAAGCTATGTGATACCACACCAGCGCACAGAGGCTATCACGGACATTTGCAGAGCTTTTTTGAGATGTTATAGTAATAAAATAATGACTTGGATTGCATTATTGAGGAGTTTGGTGATAAAACGAGTGATCAGGAGATTATCGATTGGTATGTACCACTATTATTATTATTATTATTATTATTATTATTATTATTATTATTATTATTATTATTATTATTCATTTATTAGCATCTGTGAAAGCGATAGCGAACGAAAGGGTGGGGCGGGGCTGGAGATGCCTAGTGAGTGCTTTGTTGATATGCAGGGCCTTTTAAACCCGTTTGACTGTGGAAAAAAAAAAACTTTTAAACAGCGCGTCTAAAATTAACTGTGCGTGTGAAAGTAAATTGCGCCTGACACGCACTTAATAAATGGACTGCAAAGGGTTAATTGTTGCTGCAGGTGCCATGTGAGCTTCCCTGCCAATCAAACAATATTTTATTGGGTTATAGCATGGTGACCATCTGTGTACTGATGGTGTTATGAATATAAACACAGATGCTTGCAGTCCTATGATTTTTATTATTTGCCATACAAGTTACAAATCCAACTTGCCTAGATTTTGAAGACATCAGTAAGTTTATGATTGTAAAACACTTTAAACAATCTACACACGTAATGGTGATACTGTATATAAAACACAAGTATACAGAACTTGTGGAAAGTTTGATTGAATGTAACCTTAGAACAGTAATGCAAACCATGCTTTTATTTTATTTATTTATTTATTTATTTATTTATTATCCAGGAAATCCTTATTCCCATGCAATCGAGCTTCAGAAATATGTAGCTTGTTAATGTTATTTCTTGTACAGCTTGAAAATGTGGTTTGTGGGGTTAGGGAATGCCATGGCTTTATTAGAGGCTGTGCAGATTGAGCAGCAAGCCTCCCAGAGACCGTCTGGAGTGAGGGATGATGGGATTGAGTGATAAATGTCAGAGTGGCATTGATGGATGGATCCATCCCAGGAATGGCTGACTGATTATTTATGGTGCAACCACTTAATAACCTGGGTGGAAAAGGAGAAGGCTGTTTCTCATCCTTGTATTAAGGAGGGAAGCCACTTCTCTTGAAAGTGATACTCGCTCCATTAATCACAGTTGCCAGTTCACTGTATAGATTTCCCCGTGCTCAAGAGCTACCCAGAATATCAGAGCTCTGTTTGCAATTGATGTCTGCCTGGTCCAATGAGCAGGTTTAAATAATTACAGTTTTGTCCTGGGATTAATTGTGCAATGTGCATGTAATTGTGTGTCAGTTCTGAGAGTGGGGAAAGAAATTACTTTGCTCTGAGAGGCCTGGGGTTAAAAGCATGGCAGAGTTTGACTTTGGCAGCGATCCAACACAGTCCCGGGTTTCAGAACTACCCCAGAGCCGAGAATTTGTGCAATAAGGAATGGTTTGATAAATTGTCCCTTCTCTGTAGCTGGTTGGAGAACATTCTACAGGTAACCAATACATTGCTGCACATAGACTGGATTGAGATGTATTACTGTATGAAAACTTCTCTGAGTGTGATGAGTTAAAACAATAAATAAATAAGAAGCCGTATAGCTCAAATTACTGGCAGCTTAATGAAACAATGGCTACCCAGGACTGAGTTCTGGGCCATTGCATGCGTCTTACCCAGGGTAGAAAAAAAGTTCTACAGCTTTTTGCTGTATGAGCTTGTGGTGGAGAGTGCAGGCAATGGGAGCGCTTCAGTGTTTTTCTGTTTCTTTCTAGGGTGCAGATAAAGAAACGAAAGGACCTGATGGGATGAAAGCCTTCGAAGCAGCAGAGAGTGCAGATATCAAAGCTCTTCTAAAGTGAGCTGGAAAAGGATGGATTGATGGAAAGCTAAATGGATGAATGCATTTCCTGTGGCCTCGTTACTTCCTGCCTCTTGTTTTCTCACTCTGTTGTCTGTTATTGCCTCCTTTATTGAATCATGCATCCCTTAAGGACCAAACTGAGGGACAGCGAAACACACCCATGGTGGAAACCAAACATTTTCTGACATAACAAATTTTAAAAAAATGTATCATGATAATAACATTAATAACCAACCAACAAATAACCGACCAAGACCTAAATTGTAATAATAATAAAAACTAGAGCACTTATACATAAGTAGTTGGTTAATAAAAAACTGTTGATGGGGCACTTTTGTTAAGATACATCATCAATAAAAAAAGCATCTGATACTGATTTTTAGGGGTTTTTTTCTTCATTGTGGGCCACATTTAGACTGTCATTCCCTGACGGAACAGTTTCTGTCCACCAGGGTGTGGCACACCTGAAATCAGTGTTTAAAGAATGAAGAAATTAATAATGATTTGTTTGTTTTGCATATAAAGTGTATTTTATAGCCATGGAATTTTGGAAAAAAAAATATGGTGTGACATCTGTTTATTGGGCATAAAAAAATGAAGCCTTGTACCTTGAACCTGCATCTTTCAGTTCTTGCTTTGCCATTCCAGTGTTCTGTCTTGCATCTATAGGGTCGCTCAGATCTTTCATCAGTGATCCTTTAAATTGGCTCAAATGTAATGTTTTTTTTCCCTGGTCAGTATCTTTACTGCGTTCTAGATTCTGTTCACAGATCAGTTTGTGTCAGTCAGTTACCACCCTAAAGATTGATGCTCACTTATCTGGCTGGTTTCAGTCCTACTGAAATTGTCAACTTATGCCATTGCCTTAGTAAATTGTTGTATAAAGCCTTTTTTCCATAAACAAAGTGCTATTCTGGGTAAGGGTGGGATGTCAGCATATAACCACATCACAGATAAAGGCCATAGTACCTCCTAAATTGGATTCCAGCCCATCCCATGGGTATGTCTTGCTGCACAATCAGTAGAGAGAGTTCAGTGATTTGATTGTTCATCTTGTCTGCCATCTTTCCCAAGATCTTAGACAAATTGTCTTACCTAGTGGTCTAAGTGTGGTAGATTTACGAGTAATACCAAGTAGAAAAGTAACAGAAACTGGCACTCAACTAATCGCTTGTCAGATGATTGAGACGTAATTGTGAAGTGGGCAGTTTCAGATACAGATGTACAGTTGCAGTTGCAACCATTAACATATTAATGGCATTTTAGAGCATTAATAAATCGTTTTTAAAGTCCAAGCAGTTTTTAAAGATAGTACACAAAAGGTAAAGCGTTAGAAACCAGTACAGTAAAACATACTACATAACGGCATATAATTCAAACTGATTTTTGGGTCCGGACAAGATTTTTCATTTCTAAGTATAAAACCATTCTAAAAAACTAAAACAAGACCTTGTTTATAGACTCATATCCCGCTGGTGCCATTCTGAATTGTGCAGTTGTTGAACAGCAAGAAATGTCTAAACATCCACACAATGAGCTTGAAAGAAAGAACACATGTGTTTTTATAAAAATAAAAAGCTGAATATTTACCAAAATCAACACAAAAAGAGTGAAGTGAAATATTCATAATCATGAGGCAAACCATTTCAGACCTTCTGAAAAGTAAAGATGCATATTTAAAAGCAAAACGGAGAAAACCTAAATGCCAGCAGAAAGTGCCTTAATCGTGCATGCAGGTACAATACAAACAAGTGAACGTCTTTCTATGGGAATCGTTTAAACAAGCTTATCCGGCACAATGATCCTGTCTGAAGTGACACCAGATTGTACAGGTTTTACTGTACATTCACAAACAGAGCACAAGACTTAGCTGCCCTTTTTTATATATATTTTTTTTATATATATATTTTTTTGGCAGTGGTGACTAGTCAGCCTATACGACTCCAGTTAGGGCATATAAAACAAAATGCAGGGGCTGTGGGAAGGAACCAGTCACTACACGGCATGAAATAAACAACACCACAGCATTTCAAAGATGTATAATGTTAGTGATGCAGCCAGGTATTATATACGGCAGTCCTCATCCTGCCCTGCTATCTTCAGTACACACAGATAACCACTGGCCATGTGCTAAGCATGATAACTTGACCCCGATGACTGTCCAGCTGAACCAACCAAAAGAGTTAAACTAACTGTCCATTGAGGATGAGTTTCAACCTTCTGCCATAGTATTTCACAAATACGTTATTTTTGAATGCCCAAACAGTTGCTGGTGTATGAAATCCGTATGTGACAGGGATGGACGAGTGGTGACGTTAGGCCAGAGTCAGGAAGGAAAAACACAAAGGCAGTACTGCAGTCAAAAAGAGGATGCTGCGCGCCGTTTATTTCAATACAAAAATAAATAAAAAGTTCAAACAGAAAAAGACTATGCTCGCAGAGCAAAATAAAAAGGTTAAACAAAAATAATCACAGACACAAAATAATATATAAATGATCCAGGTCAGGCTGGGCAAATCGCCTTCACTGTTCCTAGATTATTATTTTTTAAAGTTTTGTTTTCTCACTCCGCTCCTTGCTCTCGTACGCTCCTCTGTACAACCCAACATGAGCTGGGAAAACTGCAGGCTTATATACAGGTGATCATCTCCCGATTTAGCAACAATTTAAACAATTAATTAACTCGGAAGATGGTCACCTTCTGCACAAGGTTTTTAATTACTGTGGATGGGCTTCCCATCCACGCTTTTAAAACAATACAAAACATTTGCCTACGCCGTCAAAATAATAAAACACACAGTGCTTTGCTGTCATATTTATAAAATAAACCATAACAATAATCATACCACAAAACCCTGAAGGACGGCACCTCGCTCGTCCAATATAATAAATACATAAATCATAAAACAAACAAATACAAAATAACATGGGCGGAGGTGGAAACCCCATTCTAAAAATAAACAAATACATTTAAACAGCAGGGCTTTCTACCGCCCTGCTACACCGTATTACACTTGCAGATCCCACTGTTACTACGGTTATGCTTTCTGAGTAACTGCCTCTTAAGTATTTGTCGGCAGTTGTGATATAAATCAAAACACACCTATTTATTAATGGGTTGATTTCAAAACAAGAAAAGCTGCCCTTCCCGCACCTTTACAATGAACTTCTGGCAATTAACTTCTGCATTGATTGTGTTAAAAGCCAATTGGAAGGGAATTGACATTTTACTGTAAACGGACAATGAAAATATGTTGCAAAACTAGCAGATGCAACTGATTCATCACGTAAACGTGACCCTTAAACTCGAGTTACTGGGATATGTATTTCTTTGTCGAGTTTAATCCGAGTTAACCCCTAGCCTAGGACTTAAATCCCACAATTCACTACAGAGATGATGCATTTCTAAGAAAACTAAGAAAAGTCAAAACCAAAATGATTTTATACCAAAAGGCTGAAAGAAAGGTAAGACAAATAATTGTATACCCTCCAACTGTAGAGATTTAACCGGTACAATACCTAATTTCTAACTTTGGTACCAAATCCCCACAAATTGATTCTGTGTACCGAATTTTGAGCTTCATCTGAAGCCTTTTTTTTTTTCCTGCACGGCCGCACCAGACCATCAGAGGAATATATTTTGTTATTATAGAATTTGGTTAATTTCCAAGCAGGAGCAGTCGCACTCAAAACCATATTCATGACTTGTTCCATTTCCCCTCAGAAGAATATGCAAGGTAAGAATTCTTAACATTATCACACATGGGGCTGGGTGCTGGAGATATTTTTCAGGGTGTTTTTGTGAGGCTCAAACTCTTGTTGGCGCCAGGCATTGAAATTTCTACAACTTCTACAACTTATACATCAAAACACAAATTCACAAATCATAGTTGATGGATTGTCTACCTGGAGGCGGGACAAAGAGCGAGTGCTCTGGCAATAGGTTAGTGTTCCGGTCATGTGATTGCTCTGCTGGGAGGAGATGTGATATTAAAGGCATTATTTCATCAGACTGAACAGAACTGGACACCCTGATTTGGCAAAACCATTCCACCTTCCTGCCGTGGAGCGTGCTCTGCTTGATGAAACCATCCCACCTTCCTGCCATGGAGCGTGCTCTGCTTGATGAAACCATCCCACCTTCCTGCCGTGGAGCGTGCTCTGCTTGATGAAACCATCCCACCTTCCTGCCGTGGAGCGTGCTCTGCTTGATGAAACCATCCCACCTTCCTGCCGTGGAGCGTGCTCTGCTTGATGAAACCATCCCACCTTCCTGCCGTGGAGCGTGCTCTGCTTGATGAAACCATTCCACCTTCCTGCCGTGGAGCGTGCTCTGCTTGATGAAACCATTCCACCTTCCTGCCGTGGAGCGTGCTCTGCTTGATGAAACCATTCCACCTTCCTGCCGTGGAGCGTGCTCTGCTTGATGAAACCATCCCACCTTCCTGCCGTGGAGCGTGCTCTGCTTGATGAAACCATCCCACCTTCCTGCCGTGGAGCGTGCTCTGCTTGATGAAACCGTCCCACCTTCCTGCCGTGGAACGTTTTCTGCTTGTTTGGTCAAACAGCCTGGTTTGCTCGAGGCACAGTTCCACACGGTGAAACTTTTGTACTTGATAACTTTAATTTGAAAATCAAATTGATGCCTATGATCAATACATTTTGTGCTCAAGGTGAAGCAATTAATATGTTTCAATATTAACAAAATCGAGTTATTAACCCAATTTATTAATCTTGTTACATAATTGATGTATTAAAATGTTTGGATATACTGTTACTTGATTGATTACTGTCTTATTCACAGTCATCTTAAAATAACGTTACAATATGTTTTTGTAAGTTTTTTTTTTACTTAGTAGTCGCCAATTATTTTTTATTATTTTTCTCCCAATTTAGAATATTCAATTATTATTTAAGCTCGGCTCACCGCTACCACCCCTGCGCTGACTCGGGAGCGGTAAAGACTTCACGTTCTTGCTCCAGGGTCCAGTAAATGCTAGCGCCGGCACTGAGTACATGCTGCTTACTGTGTGTTTTCTGTAAAACATTGATATCCTGTCAATTAAGAAAAGGCTTAATCATGCAAAGCTTGTTTTAACATAGTCTTTATTACATCAAAGGAAAGTTATACAAAAAAATATAGATGATCTTTTAACTTTGTGACATCTGGTTGCAGATTGCATGGTACAGATAGAAACATAAGTAATGGTATAATTCAACAAAACCTGTGTAGTAGAAGGAACAAAATTGATGAAAACATCAACACAAAGACTAAGCCCTGATATGAAGACACACCTAATACACACATAGGCTATGGGTTTAGGCCACTAAAAACTGAGTATGTAAAATCAGCCACCAGAAGGAACAAATATTACGTAAGAAAGGTCCAACCTGCTTATGACAACTGCTCAAAGGACGATCTGCTAGTGGTGTATACAGTTTTAGTGTAGAATATGTTGAAACTGATAAAGAAGTACCAATACTTGAAGTTAAAATGCAATACCTGTTCTAAATTGTTTAATTGAACCACTAAAAACTCCATCCAGACCCTGAAGTTCTTCCTTATAGCATGTTGCCTGTTAAACCTGGCTTGGAATGGGCCTCCAGGTCATTTCAATGACCATTTTCAAGTGTCCATTTTTCTTCCTGTTTATAAATTATTAAATATAAAATGCCATTGATGTGCATTATGCACCCATGTGATGCTTTGTTTTTCTTGCAAAAACTCATTTTTCCAGTTGCATTTCAGAGACTATCAAAAACAATTTGGGCTGCCTATTTCTCTAAAACATGTACACAAATGGAACAAGTTTTTGACCTGTGATATTGGATTGAATATGTCTGCACAGAAACAGAAATACAATAGAAATGTATCTGTTTGAAATGTCACGACAGTATACTGAAAATATTATACAGGAAACACTTATAGAAATAATATTTTATTACCGTTTTAAAAGGATTTATTAAACGCTGATACATTTCTGGGACAATTAAAACCTAAAATAAGTGTAAGGAGTTATAAAATACAGTAAAAGCTGTATTTAAAGTCTCCTGAATTGGTGGTGGAAAAGATTCATTGTGTATGTTCCTTTACACGATATATAGTATTCTAATATGATGATACATACACAAGTACTACACAGCTACTTAAGAGGCCAACAAATGGTTCTTGAATGACAAATGTGTTTGTCATGTGTTTTCTAGTTAGTTTGAATATACACTATGATCTCTCTGTTCCATTTAAGTTTTGTCCTATTACGAAATAGTCCATCAATAATGATCACTTGATCTAAAGTAGCTCATCGGGAGCATCACATGCATCATGATACATATCATATTGTGATGTGCATATTGTGATACGTAATCATGACCTTTTTTACACACAAACTTCGTCCTACCGGGAAGCCAAATTATCATTTAGAGATATCTCAAATTAATTTCTAGATATCTCTCATTATTTTAAGATATATTCAAATATTTTAAGATATTTAAATCAATTTCAGATATCTCTAAATAACTTCTTGTTCATTTTGAGATATCTAAATCATTTAGAGATACACTGTATCACTAAATAACTTCCTGTTCATTTCAAGATATCTCTAAATGACAGTTTGGCATACCACGCTAGCAAAACATTATTTAAAGATATCTGTAAATCAATTTGAGATATCTTTATTTCATTTTTTAGATAGCTCAAAATTAAATTAAGATATCTTCAAAAGGGTTTATTTACAAATATGCCATATTCATTTAAAGATATATCTTAAAATGCAATTTGAGATATCTCTAAATGATCATTTGGCTTGCCATAGATCTCATGTCCACTGGGAAGCTTTCATTATTGTTAGGAACTGGTTTCAATATATAAATACATCTGGTGACATACAAAATCATCTATTGTGCATTTGATCCTAAAAAAGGTGTCAGGCTTTCTGTAGGAACACAACAGGTTAATAGGATTCAGCATGTCTAGAGCCTAGTCTATTCACACCCCACAACCAGAGAGATGAGGAGTGTAGCTTTTTGTGTTTGTCTTTTGGGTTTTAAACCTATTTATAATTGTAATCATTCTGCAAAATTCTAATAAAAGATGAAACTCGGTACACTGATAAGCGAGGCCCACTGGCTCGACCAAGTTCGACTCCCTAGAAGTGCCAGGTGTTGAGACAATATAATTATTGTGAGCAATGAGGGAGATTGTAAGTTTGAAAAAAAATATATAAGGGCAACCAAGAGGCTGTCTTTGTCTTTAGTGTGAGTTTTGTTCAGTTAGTCAGAAAAAGGAGCTTGTTTATAACAACCAACAGCTCTGAATGACATCTAGCAAAGGGAAGAGCAGGAATTAACAACTGAACCGCAACACTGCTAATACCATCCAGTAAATACCCACAAAGATAATATGTCAGTGTGGCAGGGCAGGGATGGGGTTAAAATGGATAGCTGGATCTGTTGAAACCCTGATGCCTCCCGGCTCCAGTGGGACGACGGATTGAAAGACCTCCTTGGCTGACTGGAGGAACAAGGTTGGTGTCTTGCTTGCGGGGATTCCAGGCACACGGTGGTATGCTGCCCCCTCCAAGAGGAAGAGGGGGAGCTGCCTGCCCAAATGCCAGAGAAGACAGAATTGCATGCCCCAAAATGGAAGAGGAGGAGCGGTCGTTCCCAGACGCGAGCAAAGAAGCTGGTGCCATCCCCAGTGCCAGAGAGGGAGGAGCTGCCTGCCCGTGTGCAAGAGAGGGAGGAACCACTATCGTCTCCAGAGCCAAAAGGGGAGGATCCTCTGCTGTCTTCAGAACCGGAAGGGGAGGAGACTCTACCATCTCCAGAGCCAAAGAGGGAGAAGCTCCGCTGTCTCCAGTATGAGAAGGGCAACCACCGGGCCAACCTCAGCAGCGGCTACACCTGCAAAAGCCACCTGCACGACTTCCGGAGGGTCCAGTGCCTGCACTTCCGGCGTGTCCCGAGCCTGCCCGTCCGGAGGGCCCAGAGCCTGCATGTCTGGAGTGCCTTGTCCTGTGACATGCGCTGTCGCTGCCGGAGAGCCCTGCGTCCTGGCCTGCGTTGTCACTGCTGGTGTGCCCTGTGCCATGGCTTCCGTGGCTTAAAAAAAAAATAATAATAATTTGAACATGGTGACGCTCTTGAATTATGTTATTAGGTTCTGCAGAGTGCTTATTCAAAGGGAATTGTCTGCTTTTAACTGGCCAATTATCATCGTGTATGTTTTGCCTCATCTCAATTTAAAACTTTTAAATCTCAACATCAACAGATCGAAGAATTGTAACAAGATGGATTTTTTTAAACGCTACCTGAAGATGTTACACACTATTATTATGCTTATGTGTTTATAATGTGGATCTGCATCGGCCACACAAAACCCGCCTGTCTACAGATTAAAAGGCGACAATGTGTTTTTAATTGAAAGCACTTTGGAGATTATACACACAGCACAACATAATTGTGTGATTTAAAAGTTTAACCAGCTTTCAATTGAAATGTGTCGCTTCAGTGAGACTTTAAAGGAAAATTATTTGGACCTGCTGTATCCGTCCCATCCCTAGTGTGTGTGTGTTTGTGTGTGTGTATATATATATATATATATATATATATATATATATATATATATATATATATATATAATTGAGAGGAATGGTAGTTCCTTGTACAAGTTAGAAAAACTTGTTTCAAACTACTGAGAGTATCTATACAGCTCAAAGAGTTTAGCTGTTTTTACCATGTTGCAGCAGCAAAACTAAATCACTTAGAATTACCATCTGTACCAGTATCAAAAGTCTGAAACTTTCTAACCTCAAATGTGAAAAAAACGTGCATACCTCTTATACACAATGAGATATGTGTCGTCAAACTAAGGTCAAATTGTTATTCTCCTTCTTCCTCTTCCGTCTACTTTTTAAGGGTGTGTAGCGACTATTCAAACAGAAAAAGTAAATAACTGGACATCTACCAATCATGTGATTCCACATGTTGGTCAACGTCAAAATAAACCAGGGAATGCAAGCAGTTTGATATCCACACCATTTATATTAAACAAATTATTTATGTTTTAAAACAGCACATATCCCAGGAAAAAAAAATTACCGTGGTTTGAACTTGTAATATCAAGTTCTTGAAACGCACACGACCTTAGCCCGCTGCACCACTGCACAGTTGTTGAAATACATTTGTTTTTTAAGCTTACATCCAAGCCTGACCAGCTTCGATTTCCTGTCAAAATTTCTAGTTTCTTGTTTGTTTGGTAGATACCATAGAATGGAATTGCACACAAGAGTGGCATGTAGCTTCCTTGTCTAAATCCACAGCAATTTACATTTATATACCTATATAAAAAGTACAAGTTTCATGTAAAAAATAAATAAATAAATAAAATAAAAGATATGCGTAAAATTAATAGCGCATCAAAGTCACCGAGGTTGAAACATTTAGCTATGAGTCAACAGTACCTACCAACAAACACAAACAAATGCGCGCGCTCACACACACAAACAAACGTGCGCGCGCGCGCACACGCACATAAACTCACACACTCACACAAGTCCTTTCGTGGATATAATATAATGTGAACGTGAGCTGATTCAAATAAAAATGCTTTCAATCTATGATTCGTTTGGTTTGTTTCTTTTATATGCAACCGCTTTGCACTTGAAATCCCCGTCATGGTCGCTGGACCATACTGTCAATTTGTATGTTTTAAACACAGCAAACAACAGCTATTTTCGCAGCGGTAACTAGCTCATCTCCCCAAAACACATTTTAGGCTTACAGCCCTTGGAATAATAACTGCATGAAATGTCCCGTGAACTATTTTGCATAAACCTGCCCAACCTAATTATACGCAATGTCAATTCGCTACTGAGAAAAATTTAGCGTGGCTAGCTGCTAGTCAAAAATGGATCAACAACATTACATGAGTGGCTCTACAAAAAGGAAATTGGAGAAGGAGGCCAAAGCAACTTCGCTTTTACAAAACATCACGTCAATAAATAGGAACCTACTGTGTCACTTGATGGAAGCCAAACATTTAGAGTAGAGACTTTCAATGTGATAATTGACAGGTTACTGTCTTGTCTCAATCACCGACTGGGTGCCTATAAGGAGCTGAACGATCGCTTAGGGGTTCTCTTTGAAAACGGCGTATCTGACCGCAGTGACACACGCAAACGGCCAGCAGAGCTTGCTGCTGTTTACTCAAATGACCTTGACCTCAACTTCGGTGATGAACTTATCCAGTTCAAATTCTTCATTCAAGAAGAGCCAAACAAATATCCTACTCAACTGCTTCTAATTCTGCTGCAAAACGGACTCCATTCATCATTTCCCAATGTGTTCATTGCAAGACACTTTTTAAACATTCATACACGTTTATAACAGGGCTGGTGTTTAAAATCTAAACAAAAATGGCACAGATTAGTTCCAAATGACTAAACACCAGTGTTACACCTAATGACGTATAAACACTGCTGTTTAGGAATAGAGCACTTCTATTTGTATTTTTTTTTACTATACACACATGCCATTTACATACAAACATTTCACACATCTATGGTTTTACAGTGCAAATGTATGAAAAGAAGACAGATGTAGCCATAATACAGTCAAATTTAATGTCACTGAAATTGAAATGTCCCAGGCCGAATATAATGCATGCTGTGACTTTGATGTTTTGTGTTTTTAAAATGTATTAATGATCAATGCAGTGATAAAATAACTGCAACTTTTATGCATGCTTTCCTGTTTAAACGGTTTACATCGATTATTATGATTTATTTCTTAGCAGACACCCTTATCCAGGGCAACTTACAATTGTTACAAGATATAACATTATACATATATCACTTTTTTTTTTTTTGTTTAAACATACAATTCCCCATTTATACAGCTGGGTTTCTACTGGAGAAATCTAGGTAAAGAACCTTGCTAAAGGGTACAGCAGCAGTGTCCCCAGCTAGGATTGAACCCACGACCCTCCGGTCAAGAGCGCAGAGCCCTAACCACTACTCCACACATCGATAAGGCAGTTGCATTGCTATATTAACAGTATTTTCATCATCTTGTTTTAATACAATATATGGATTGGAACTAAATGAAATACGTATACAGTATATTAATGCCTAAAAGCACATGTGTCAGTGTGTACAACTGTGCACACTGTAAACGGAAAGAAAAGCTGTTTGGGGTCTTCTTCTACCTAGATTCAGTATAAACAACTGGATAAATAGGTAATTGTATGTAAACATAACGTGCTATAATTGTGACAATTGTAAGTCAGCCTGAAACACTGGAACCATCATGCCTTTCACCATGAAACGACAAAGAAAACAACAACGTAAATACTACATCAATAGGATAGGACAGGATAAGGATCAACAAATGGCAGCCCACTCACAACAACTACAATAACACATGAGAAACCAGAGACACAACCACAATTTCAGCAAACTCCAGACCGATCACAGAACGTTGAGAGTTACTATCGTGCAACTGTCCATGTAGCATCTCCTGGCCAACCAGAGCCCGTTGAGAGTTATTATCGTGCAACCGTTAATGTAAAATATTCCGAACGAAATCCACCCATTGAGGAATATCGTCGTGCAACTGTTTTATGTAACTTGCTTCCTACATTGGTACATACGTGTTCATTATTATGAACTACGTGATTACTGTGTTTATGTTGTTATTATATAAACTGTTTTCCTTGTGTGTCACTGTGACAGGTTGGCTGAGGGTGTGGTGTAAAAGATCGTTAGACCAGTCCAGGTTTTGTTGGTATAAACTCCGGGTTTTTAATCCACAACAAAAAACCAACAATAATAACGCCGGGATACACAACAATGTGTAACCCGATCAAACAATAATAATAATAATAGCGCCAGGATACACAACAATGTGTAACCCGACAAACAAAGGGAAAGAAAGGGGTTGCAGTCCCAAATGAAAACGAAACCAACACGCAAGTATAATCAAACAAAAACACAGTCCGTCCTTCCTCACTCCCAGCGAGATGAACCACTGTAAACAGTCCGGCACTTCCGGGTCCGCGCTCCTCCAAAGTATTCCCGGAGCGTCCCGTCAGTGCTCTATGGACAGACAAACAATAATAACTCATCTTATTCTTTTCCGTTTGTTTATTTCCCTGCTCGTATATCCTGCAGTAAAATGCGCTCTCGCTCTGTCTCTCTCACACACTGTACCTTGCCAGAAGGAACAGAACCCCGGGCCACGCCCCCTTTTGTACACCCCGTCCTGTCCCCATTGGTCAGCGAGGGCAACCGCCGTCAGCCAATGCGTGATTGCCACCGCGCTTCCCGACCAGGTCTGTGACGTTGCGCACCGCGGCTCCATCTGCTCCTCCTCCCCAGCATCCTCACTGGTCGGAAGGGAGATCTAAAACAAGAGTTCACTCTCTCTTTGTCACATATCCCACCGCTCAGAGTGGAGCCGAAGGAACACTCGGCTAAATCTACCTTTCCCATTACTCCCCCCTCCCGGGAAAAATAATCTGCATTTTGGTGGTCTTTCCCCGCACGGTGTACCATGTGGTACATGAAGGGCTGCAACGCCAGATACCACCGAGTTATCCGGGCATTGCTGTCCTTCATTGTGCTTAACCACTTGAGTGGGGCATGGTCTGTGACAAGATCAAATGAGTGTCCCAGCAGGTAGTATCGTAAAGAGTGAGTAGCCCATTTAATGGCCAAACACTCTTTTTCGACTACGGAGTAGTTACGTTCCCGAGGTAACATTTTTTTGCTCAGGTACAATATTGGGTGTTCTACTCCAGCTACTTTTTGGGACAAGACTGCACCCAAACCTACATCCGAGGCGTCGGTGTGGAGGATGAATCTCTTGGTGAAATCTGGGGTAATAAGAGTGGGGGCCTGGCAAAGTTTACGCTTAATCGTATCAAACGCCCCCTGACACTCAGCTGACCATTTAATTAAATTTGGAGCACTCTTTTTGGTGAGGTCGACTAACGGGTTAACCACTGTGGCGTACTCGGGGATGAAGCGGCGGTAATAACCGGCTAAGCCCAGTAGTGACCTCACCTGAGTCTTGGTTTTGGGGATCGCTGCATCAACCAAAGCCTGGATTTTGGTGACCACAGGTCTCACCCTTCCATTTCCCATTAAAAATCCCAAATATTGAGTCTCTATTTTGGCAAACGCACATTTCCTCAAGTTAGCTGTCAGCTGGGCTGCTCTTAGAGACTGAAGAACGGCTGCAACCCTAGCCAAATGCTCTCGCCAGGTGGAGCTGTAAATCACCACATCATCAATATACGCTGCTGCATATTCATGATGTGGGCGTAACACCTGGTCCATCAGTCTCTGAAAAGCAGCGGGCGCACCATGTAGCCCAAATGGCATGGTTTTAAAGTGGAACAGCCCTTCTGGTGTTGAAAATGCGGTTTTCTCTCTGGAGCTGCGGGTTAAAGGGATTTGCCAGTATCCCTTCGTCAGGTCCAGAGTGGAAATAAACCTCGCTTTTCCCAGTCTGTCTAAAAGTTCGTCGACCCGAGGCATGGGATATGCATCGAACTTAGCAATAGCGTTTACCTTTCTGAAATCTACGCAGAAGCGATTGGTGCTGTCTTTTTTAGCCACTATAACAATTGGGCTGCACCACTCGCTCCTGGAAGGTTCAATCACCCCAAGCTCGAGCATATCCCATACCTCTTTGCGCACGCCACTTCGTCGAATTTCCGGGATCCGGTACGGTCTCTCTCGCACTGTGACACCTGGGGGAGAGATAATGTCATATTCAACTAAGTTTGTTCTGCCGGGCACATCAGAAAAAACATCGCTAAACTCCTCAATAAGCTTACGCAGCTCTCTTTGCTGATCCGGAACCAATTGTTCCCCCATTGAAATCGCTTTTGTGCTCGGGGTCTCTGGACAGGGGCCTAAATCATCCTCCATATTGCCTGGGGCTATAAATAAGACCTCCCTTGCCTGCCAGGGCTTTAACAAATTAACATGGTAAATTTCACGTTCATTCCGGCGATCGGGCTGTCTAATTTCATAATTTACTTTCCCTATAGCCCGAATCACCTCATACGGCCCCTGCCATTTAGCACACAGTTTTGATTCTGATGAGGGAAGTAGCAGCATTACCTTGTCCCCTGGTCGAAAGGTTCGAATCCGTGCATTTTTGTTGTAATGCTGCTGCTGTCGGTGCTGAGCCGATCTGAGGTTGTCTCGGGCCAAACGACCGACCAAATCCAGGCGATCTCTTAGTAGGAGCACATACTTCACTACATTTTTAGACGAGCCTTTGTGCTCCTCCCACCCCTCTCTCAGCAGGTCGAGAATGCCGCTGCCGGCCGTACAGGAGCTCAAAGGGGGAGAACCCCGTTGAACTCTGCGGCACTTCTCTCACCGCAAAAAGGAGGTAGGGAAGAAGCGATGCCCAATGTTTCTGCTCTTGTGTTACAAATCGCCTCAGCATCGACTTTAAGGTCTGATTAAAACATTCCACCAGACCGTCCGATTGTGGATGATAAACGGACGTCCTGATGGGACGTATTTTCAATATTTTGTACACCTGCTGTAACGTATTGGACAAAAAATTGGTCCCGTGATCGGTCAAAATCTCCTTGGGGATCCCTACTCTAGCCATAATCTGCGCTAACTCGGTGGCTATTGCAGCGGCACTAGTGGACCACAATGGAACTGCCTCCGGGTATCGCGTTGCATAATCCACCACCACTAATATATGCGTATACCCGGAGTCAGAAGGTAGCAAAGGACCCACTATGTCCATTGCAATGCGCTCGAAAGGAGTGGAAATAATCAGCAGTGGGACCAAAGGGGCAGGGCGCACTCGACCCGGCGCTACTCGCTGGCAGTCTGGGCATGTGGCTACATATCTCGACACATCAGTATGAAGACCTACCCAATAGAATCGAGCCAATATCCGTTCCCTCGTCTTCTCGGCTCCGAGGTGCCCCGCAAAAGGGATATCATGCGCCAGCCTCATGACCTCGGTCCGACAAGACGGGGGAACCAACAATTGTGTTACAGGCTGTCCTGTGCCCGCGGCTAGGTTTACCCTATATAGTAATTGCCCCTTGATACTGAAATGTGGATATACTAGCGCCCCAGCGCCGTCAACATCCTTACCTTCAATGGACCGGACCTGCCCCCAAGTGTGCACCAGTGACGGGTCGTTATGTTGGCCCCACACTAGGTCCGCGCTTGAGTACCACGGGTCCGGTACATTGAGAGGGGCTGGAATAACCTCTGCTCTAGTCGGTCCAGTAACCTCGCTCTCTCGGTCACACTGCGTTCCCACTCCCCTCGACTGGCGTTTGTTACCATTGCAGCACTCTCCCACCAGACCCCAGCCTTGTCTCAAAAACGCTCCCTCCCATTTCGCAGTCCGTCTCTCCTTATTTGTTTTTCTAGGACGGAAAAGAGGGGAAAACATTTCAGTGTGAAAAGGAAACACATCACCAATCCGTTCCTTTTTTTTTTCTCTGCCACGTTTACGTGTGTGGCTGAGACTGCCATTATTTGCATCAATTCTTTGAATTTTGGCCAGTCTCGACCCAGAATAACTGGGTGTGGCAACCTTTCCGCCACCCCGACTACAGGGTGACGTTTTATCGGTCCTACTGATAAATATACTTTTAATGTGGGGTATGCCGCCGTGTCTCCATGGATACAGGAGATGGCCACCTGACCTCATGGCCGCCATGACACACCGCCCAGGAGAGCTGTCCTAATCAAGGTCTGCTCACACCCTGTGTCCACTAATGCGTGGGTTTTCACATTCCCTAACACAACATTAATCAAACAAGGCCCCTCCCGACCATTTTCCCCACGCTTACCAGTTTCAGGTGCCCAATTGCACGCGGCCACGTCACACTCCATGGCAGCGGGGCATGACCTGGCCAGATGTCCCAGCTGGTGGCACCTAAAACAGATAGGAGGGACAGAGAGGGCATAGGTTAGAAATCTGTCCCGCTGCTGGTATGGCAACGGGGCAGGGGCAGGACCTCTACCCCAGCTGGGGGCCAACCTTGGTCTCCATGGGGGGGAGGCAAGGGGGCCCAATGGGGTCGGTGCTCTAGAAGGTCTGGGTCCCGGGAACGAGGGTGGTGGTGGTGGTGGTGGTGTTGGTGGTGTTGGAGGAGAGGGAGGGAGAGGTCGGCTGCTCCGAAGCGCAGGTGCCGACAGGATCCCGACCCGGGCAGAAGTCAGGGAGTCTTCAAAATCTTCCGCCAACTTTACCGCCTCCTCCAGGGTGTCGGGGTTGTGGCGCCGTATCCACGCCTGGGTCTCGGCGCCGACCACATGGCAAAACTGCTCTACCACAATGGCTTCCCCCATCTGCTGGGCGGTCTTCTTCCCGGGGGTCAGCCAATGCACCATGTGGTCGCACAACCGCTCTGCAACCACCCTGGGGCGTGTCCCCGGGGCTCTCTGGTACTCCCTGAATCGCGCTCGGTGGGTCTCTGTAGTGATGTTTAGGCGGCGGAGGATAGCCTGCTTGACCAGGTCGTACTCGGTGGCGTGATGGTCACTCATCGCTTGGTTGGCTGCCTGAGCCTCCCCAATCAGACAGGGTCCCAACTGCCTGGCCCAGAACTCCCGCGGCCAAGCCGCCGCGGTAGCCAGCCGCTCGAACGCCACCAAATACGCCTCCGGGTCATCCTCCGCCGACATCTTCATTGCCCGTGCCTTCGGGGGCGACATCAGCGGTGTTGTGGTAGGGGTCGTCGCTGCGGCAACGGCCAGCCCTACCCGTTCAATGAGCGCCGTGTAGCGCTCCTCCCTCCTTCTCTCCTCTGCGTCGCGTCTGCTCTCCAGCGCCTGCAGCAGCTCCGCCAGCGCGTTGCGGTCCATAGTCCCGTGCTCTGACACCACGTGTGGCAAAGTGCCTGGTAAGGGTAACAGGTGTAGCGGTGATGCGGTGCAGGAGTGACAGGCAGACAACGGTATTCCAGTGAAAAAGTGCTTTATTTCTTTTCCAGGTCTGGTGACCGAAAAATCCCCGGCAATACACAACAATGTGTAACGCACAGGGATAACAACAAACAGGGCACAGTCCCGAACAAAAACAAACAGACGGTCACCAGTCCTGGGTGAGTGCAGTCGTGATGGTGCTTTAGTGCAAACACAGATAGTGCGGGGTGCAGTGGTGCTCCGGACAGTGCTGACCCTTAGCGACAGCTCCGGAGTCGTGCTTTAACTGTCTGGTGGTAAAAACACAGACAATTATACAGACGAACACAACACAACACAACACAACACGTAATTCTCTTTCTTCTTATTTTTAACAATGAGAGCTCCTCTCTCGATCCTTCTCTCTCCAAATGCTTAACCCAAACGAAGGAAAAGAACAGCGTTACCCTGGCCCCTATATGTAATCCCGCATGATATCTAGGTAAACGGTTGCAGCTGCCTTATTACTTGCAGCTGCCCCTCGTTTACCTGTCAAATCAATATGGTCTTACAACAGAGTCTCGCTTCCTTCCAGGCTGACCCACTTCCCGGTCCCGGAAACGAACTGTCAGGCCAGCCCTTCCAGATACTTCTCCTCCCGTTCTTTAGCGCCCTCACAGGTCGGGAGGAAGATTTATCACCAGAACTCATTGTATTTCTGTCACATATCCCACCGCTCAGAGTGGAGCCGAAGGAACACTCGGCTAAATCTACCATTCCCATTACTCCCCCCTCCCGGGAAAAATAATCCGCATTTTGGTGATCTTTCCCTGCACGATGTACCATATGATACATATAAGGCTGCAATGCCAAATACCACCGAGTTATTCAAGCATTGCTATCCTTCATAGTGCTTAACCATCTGAGTGGGGTGTGGTCCGTGACTAGATCAAATTAATGTCCCAGCAAGTAATATCTGAGGGAGTGGATGGCCCATTTAATGGCTAGGCACTCTTTCTCTACCACAGAGTAATTGCACTCCTGAGGAAGCATTTTCTTACTAATGTAAAGAATGGGGTGCTTCACCCCGTTAACTCGCTGAGACAAGACCGCCCCCAAACCAACCTCTGACACGTCGGTATGGAGGAAGAATCTCTTGCTAAAATCTGGTGATATTAGCGTAGAAGCCTGGCACAGTTTTTGTTTAATGGTCTCAAACGCTCCCTGACACTCTGCTGACCACTTAACTAAATTTGGCGCACACTTTTTAGTGAGGTCTACCAGGGGATTGACCACGATGGCATACTCGGGGATAAAGCGGTGGTAATAACCAGTCAATCCCAATAGTGACCTCACCTGGGACTTGGTTTTGGGGACCGCCGCATCCACCAAAGCCTGGACTTTGGTGGCCACGGGTTTCACCCGTCCATTTCCCATGATAAATCCTAGGTACTGGGTCTCTAATTTAGCAAACACACATTTCCTCAGGTTGGCTGTCAGCCGGGCCGCCCCTTAGAGACTGAAGGACGGCTGTAAGTCAAATTACATGCTCTCTCCAGGTGGAGCTATATATAACCACATCGTCAATATACGCTGCTGCATACTCACGATGGGGATGTAACACCTCGTCCATCAGTCTCTGAAAGGCGGCGGGCACACCATGTAGCCCAAACTGCATGGTTTTAAAATGGAACCGCCCATCCGCAGTTGAAAATGCCGTTTTTTCACAGGAATCGCGGGTCAAAGGGATCTGCCAATATCCCTTCGTCAGGTCCAGAGTTGAGATAAACCCGGCCGTTCCCAGTCGGTCGAGGAGTTCGTCGATCCGAGGCATGGGGTAGGCATCGAACTTGGCGATAGCATTGACCTTTCGAAAGTCCACAAAGAAGCGATTAGTGCCGTCCTTCTTAGCCACTATAACAATGGGACTGCACCACTCGCTTCTGGAAGGCTCAATGACCCCAAGTTCAAGCATCGCCCTCACCTCGTTCTGGATGCCACTCCGCTGGCTTTCTGGGATCCAGTAGGGCCTGTCCCGAACAGTAACCCCTGGCAGAGTAATAACAGCATATTCAGTAAGGTTAGTTTTGCCGGGCACGTCAGAAAACACATCCCCAAATTTCCCAATCAACTTACGCAATTCCACCTGCTGATCCGGAAGTAACTGTTCCCCCATTGAAATCTGGCTGGGGCTAGGGGCCTCTACGTAGGATCCTAAGTCATCCTCCAGCTCGCCTGGAGCTATGAATAAGACCTCCCTTGCCTTCCAGGGCTTTAATAAGTTGACATGGTAAATTTCCGTTTTATTTCGGTGATCGGGCTGTCTAATTTCATAATTCACTAGTCCTACTGCCCGTATCACTTCATATGGCCCGTGCCATTTAGCACACAGCTTTGACTCCAACGACGGAAGAAGCAGCATTACCTTATCTCCTGGCCGAAAAGTTCGAATTCGTGCATTAGTATTGTAATGCTGCTGTTGCTGATGTTGAGCCGATCTAAGGTTGTCTTGAGCCAACCGACCAATTAAATCAAGGCGATCCCGCAGTAGGAGCACATGCTGCACTACATTTTTAGAGGAGCTTTTATGTTCTTCCCACCCTTCTCTCAACAGATCGAGGATGCCCCGTGGCTGCCGGCCATATAACAGCTCAAAGGGGGAAAATCCCATTGAGCTCTGAGGCACCTCTCTCACTGCGAAGAGTAGGTGAGGAAGAAGAGTAGCCCAATGTTTTTGCTCCTGACTCACAAACCGTCTCAACATGTGCTTCAATGTTTGGTTAAAACGTTCCACCAGACCATCTGTTTGGGGATGATAAACGGACGTCCTGATGGGACATATTTTTAGAATTTTATACACCTGCTGTAGCGTTTTGGACAAAAAGTTAGTTCCGTGATCAGTTAATATTTCTTTTGGGATCCCTACTCTAGCCATAATCGGACTCAATTCTTTCGCAATTGCAGTGGCACTAGTGGACCGCAACAGAACTGCTTCCGGGTACCGCGTTGCATAATCCACCATCACTAATATGTGCGTGTACCCGGAATCAGAAGGCAGCACTGGCCCAACTATGTCCATTGCAACACGTTCAAACGGAGAGGAGATAATAGGCAGTGGGACCAAAGGGGCGGGGCACACTCGACCCGGTGCTACTCTCTGGCATTCCGGGCAGGTAGCTACATATTTCGCCACTTCGGTGTAGAGTCCGGCCCAATAAAATCGAGCCAGTATCCGGTTCCTCGTCTTGTCAACACCAAGGTGTCCTGCAAAGGGGACGTCATGCGCCAGCCTCATGACCTCTGGTCGACAAGACGGGGGAACCATCAACTGTTTGACAGGCTGTCCTGTGCCCGGGGCTGGGTTTACCCTATACAGTAAGTGCCCCTCCACAACAAAATGAGGATATACCAGCGTCCCGATGCCGTCAACATTCTTACCCTCAATAGACCGAACCTGTTCCCAAGCGTGCACCAGTGTGGGATCGTTGTTCTGCTCCCATACTAGGTCCTCGCTTGAGGCCCACACGTCCGGGATATTGACAGGGGCTGGAGCAGTCTCCACCCTCAAGGGTCCAGTAACTTCGCCCGCCCGGTCACACTGGGTGCCCACCCTCTTCGATTGGCGTTTGGGACCATCACAACCTTCCCCCGCCAGGCCCCAACCGTGTCGGATCGATGCGCCCTCCCACTTTTCCCTCCGTCTCTCCTTGTGGGTTTTCCTAGGACGAAAAAGTGGAGAAAACAGTTCTGCATGGAAAGGGAACATGGTGCCTTTTCCTGGGGGTCTGCCGTGCCTACACGTGTGGTCGAGGCTGCCGATATTTTTACTAAATCCTTATATCGCGGCCAGTCTCGGCCCAGAATGATTGGGTGTGGCAACTTTTCGTCCACCCCCACTACTAGGTGGCGCTTTATCGGTCCTACCGACAGATATACTTTTAGAGTGGGGTATGTCGCCGTATCTCCATGGATACAGGAGATCGCCACCTGACCTCGTGGCTGCCACGACATACCGCCAAGGACAGCTGTCCGAATCAAAGTCTGCTCACACCCGGTGTCCACTAACGCGTGGGTTTTCACCTTCCCCAGCACAACATCAACACCACACGGGCCCTCCCGACCATTTCCCCATTCCTTACCTGTCTCCGATGTCAGATGACATGCAGCCACGTCGCACTCCATGGCGGCCAGGCAGTATCTGGCGATGTGTCCTGGCTGCTGGCACCTAAAACAGACTGGTGGGGCAGAGGGCAAGGGCGGGCCAGGCTGCGGTGGTGGCCAGCCGCTCGAATGCCACGAGGTAGGCTTCTGAGTCATCCTCCACCGTCATTTTGTGGGCCCGGGCCTTCGGGGCAACCATCATGGGGCCCGTTGTTGCTGCTGACGTCATCCCCATCCCGACCCTCTCAATAAGGGCCGTGTATCGCTCCTCCCTCCTCCGTTCCTCAACCTCCCTTCGGCTGTCCAAAGCCTCCAACACCACCGCAAAACTGGCTGGATCCATCCCTCTCTGACACCATGTGTGACAGGTTGGCTGAGGGTGTGGTGTAAAAAATCGTTAGACCAGTCCAGGTTTTGTTGGTATAAACTCTGGGTTTTTAATCCACAACAAAAATCCAACAATAATAACGCCGGGATACACAGCAATGTGTAACCCGGTCAAACAATAATAATAATAATAGCGCCAGGATACACAACAATGTGTAACCCGACAAACAAAGGGAAAGAAAGGGGTTGCAGTCCCAAATGAAAACGAAACCAACACGCAAGTATAATCAAACAAAAACACAGTCCGTCCTTCCTCACTCCCAGCAAAATGAACCACTGTAAACAGTCCAGCACTTCCGGGTCCGCGCTCCTCCAAAGTATTCCCGGAGCATCCCGTCAGTGCTCTATGGACAGACAAAGGGTGAAGGGGTTAGCAGGTATATCCACACACACAATAATAACTCTTCTTATTCCTTTCCGTTTATTTATTTCCCTGCTTGTCTATCCTGCAGTAAAATGCGCTCTCGCTCTGTCTCTCTCACACACTGTACCTTGCCAGAAGGAACAGAACCCCGGGCCACGCCCCCTTTTGTACACCCCGTCCCGTCCCCATTGGTCAGCGAGGGCAACCGCCGTCAGCCAATGCGTGATTGCCACCTCGCTTCCCGACCGGGTCTCTGACGTTGCGCACCGCGGCTCCGCCTGCTCCTCCTCCCCAGCGTCCTCACCGGTCGGAAGGGAGATCTAAAACAAGAGTTTACTCTCTCTTTGTCACAGTCACTTTGGATAAAGGCCTCTGCCAAATTCATGTTAATAAATTAACATTTGTTGTATGGGAAAGTATTTGAAGTCATTATCATTTGTCACATATTTGCATTTGTATTTAGTTTGGTACTAAATGTATCACATTTGCATTGTTATTAAGCACATTCAGAATTTCAAACACATGCAGTCATTTGCATTTAAATCTAAATGCATTTGACCCTATGTTTGTTTATATGACATTATGCTTATGGATACAATAATATTAATGATTACAATTTCTTTCATACAGGGGGCTTCTAGCCAGCCTGAAACACTGGAACCATCATGCCTTTCACCATGAAACGACAAAGAAAACAACAACATAAATACTACATGAATAGGATAGGACGATAAGGATCAACAAATAGGCAGCCCACTCACAAAAACTACAATAACACATCAGAAACCAAAGACACAGACACAACCACAATTTCAGCAAACTCCAGACCGATCACGGCACGTTGAGAGTTACTATCGTGCAACTGTCCATGTAGCATCTCCTGGCCAACCACAGCCCGTTGAGAGTTATTATCGTGCAACTGTTAATGTAAAATATTCAGAACGAAATCCACCCATTGAAGAATACCATCGTGCAACTGTCCAAGTGACATCTCCAGACCAAACACAGCACATTGAACAATACCATCATGCAACTGCCCAAGTGACATCTCCAGACCGAACACAGCACATTGAACAATACCGTCGTGCAACTGTCCAAGTGACATCTCCAGACCGAACACAGCACATTGAACAATACCGTCGCTCAACTGTCCAAGTGACATCTCCAGACCGAACACAGCACATTGATAAATACCGTCGTGCAACTGCCCAAGTCACATCTCCAGACCGAACACAGCACATTGAGGAATACCGTCGTGCAACTGCCCAAGTGACATCTCCAGACCGAACACAGCACATTGAGGAATACCGTCATGCAACTGTCCAAGTGACATCTCCAGACCGAACACAGCACATTGAACAATACCATCGTGCAACTGCCCAAGTGACATCTCCAGACCAAACACAGCACATTGAGGAATACCGTCATGCAACTGCCCAATTGACATCTCCAGACCGAAAGCACATTGAGAAATACCGTCGTGCAACTGTCCAAGTGACATCTCCAGACCGAACACAGCACATTGATAAATACCGTCGTGCAACTGCCCAAGTGACATCTCCAGACCGAACACAGCACATTGAGGAATACCGTCATGCAACTGTCCAAGTGACATCTCCAGACCGAACACAGCACATTGAGGAATACCGTCATGCAACTGTCCAAGTGACATCTCCAGACCGAACACAGCACATTGAACAATACCATCGTGCAACTGCCCAAGTGACATCTCCAGACCAAACACAGCACATTGAGGAATACCGTCATGCAACTGCCCAATTGACATCTCCAGACCGAAAGCACATTGAGAAATACCGTCGTGCAACTGTCCAAGTGACATCTCCAGACCGAACACAGCACATTGATAAATACCGTCGTGCAACTGCCCAAGTGACATCTCCAGACCGAACACAGCACATTGAGGAATACCGTCATGCAACTGTCCAAGTGACATCTCCAGACCGAACACAGCACATTGAGGAATACCGTCATGCAACTGTCCAAGTGACATCTCCAGACCGAACACAGCACATTGAGGAATACCGTCGTGCAACTGTCCAAGTGACATCTCCAGACCAAACACAGCACATTGAAGAATACCGTCATGCAACTGCCCAAGTGACATCTCCAGACCGAAAGCACATTGAGGAATTCCGTCGTGCAACTGTCCAAGTGACATCTCCAGACTGAACACAGCACATTGAACAATACCGTCGTGCAACTGCCCAAGTGACATCTCCAGTCCGAACACAGCACATTGAGGAATACCGTCGTGCAACTGTCCAAGTGACATCTCCAGACTGAACACAGCACATTGAACAATACCGTCGTGCAACTGCCCAAGTGACATCTCCAGTCCGAACACAGCACATTGAGGAATACCGTCATGCAACTGTCCAAGTGACATCTCCAGACCGAACACAGCACATTGAGGAATACCGTCATGCAACTGCCCAAATGACATCTCCAGACCGAAAGCACATTGAGGAATACCGTCGTGCAACTGTCCAAGTGACATCTCCAGACCGAACACAGCACATTGAGGAATACCGTCATGCAACTGTCCAAGTGACATCTCCAGACCGAACACAGCACATTGAGGAATACCGTCATGCAACTGTCCAAGTGACATCTCCAGACCGGACACAGCACATTGAGGAATACCGTCGTGCAACTGTCTTAGGGACATCTCCAGAAAAAAAACCCGGCACATTGAAGAATACCGTCATGCAACTGCCCAAGTGACATCTCCAGACCGAAAGCACATTGAGGAATTCCGTCGTGCAACTGTCCAAGTGACATCTCCAGATTGAACACAGCACATTGAACAATACCGTCGTGCAACTGCCCAAGTGACATCTCCAGTCCGAACACAGCACATTGAGGAATACCGTCGTGCAACTGTCCAAGTGACATCTCCAGACTGAACACAGCACATTGAACAATACCGTCGTGCAACTGCCCAAGTGACATCTCCAGTCCGAACACAGCACATTGAGGAATACCGTCATGCAACTGTCCAAGTGACATCTCCAGACCGAACACAGCACATTGAGGAATACCGTCATGCAACTGCCCAAATGACATCTCCAGACCGAAAGCACATTGAGGAATACCGTCGTGCAACTGTCCAAGTGACATCTCCAGACCGAACACAGCACATTGATAAATACCGTCGTGCAACTGCCCAAGTGACATCTCCAGACCGAACACAGCACATTGAGGAATACCGTCATGCAACTGCCCAAGTGACATCTCCAGACCGAACACAGCACATTGAGGAATACCGTCGTGCAACTGTCCAAGTGACATCTCCAGACTGAACACAGCACATTGAAAAATACCGTCGTGCAACTGCCCAAGTGACATCTCCAGACCGAACACAGCACATTGAGGAATACCGTCATGCAACTGCCCAAGTGACATGTCCATACCGAACACAGCACATTGAGGAATACCGTCGTGCAACTGCCCAAGTGACATCTTTAGACCGAACACAGCACATTGAACAATACCGTCGTGCAACTGCCCAAGTGACATCTCCAGACCGAACACAGCACATTGAACAATACCGTCGTGCAACTGCCCAAGTGACATCTCCAGACTGAACACAGCACATTGAGGAATACCGTCATGCAGCTGTCCAAGTGACATCTCCAGACCGAACACAGCACATTGAGAAATACCGTCGTGCAACTGTCTGTAACACAAACCAGCAGAATCAGCATCACAATGAGTCACAGGCCAGACCCCAACAACAGCAGGAACAACGTCATTGGGACCAACACCTACACAAACAAAGTCAACAACAGGAGAAATACATGTCATTTATTCACAAACAGCCAGATTTGCATTACTTGGAGACACAGCACAAAACACAACAGCAGAAATCACAACTTTATCGAGAACCAGAGCCACAGAAATTTCAATTACAGCACCACACCAATCATGCCTCAATACAACACCACACCAATCATGACCCAATGTTTAAAACAGAACAGCAAGGAAATTACAAACCACAGCCAGACCAAAAACAAAGACAGCTGGAATGTCGCCCAAAGAACCCAGAAACAAAACAACAAAAACATTTACAACACCACGATAAGGGCCCACATATCCAAACAGAAAGGCAATAACAACAGCTTCCACTAGAGGCAAGGCGACTTCGGGAGCGCGAAAGCTACAATAAAAACCCAGAGCCAAAGCGACTTCAGCAGCACGAAAGCTACAATAAAAACCCAGAGCCAAAAAGAAACAACGAAAAGACAAAATATGCCGCAAATCCTGCTTTGCAAACAACTGCAAAGAAAAGACAATACCATCAGAACCCCCCCAAAAAAAAAACTTTGTGCAGGGCATATTATGCTGACAAATATACCCTTGTGAGAGCTAAAAGAAGACATACCTACAACATTTGCTACAAAGTGAAACAATTAACAAACACATACAAAAGGAAAAATATTTTAAGACAGCAACGCCGAAAACAATACTACATCACACAACTACTGAAAAACTTAAAAGGCAGGAGTCATGCTTCAAAACTCATGACAGCAACATATCTTGTTGACCTTTCCATCAAGGTTTATTTGAAAATGCAGAACAGTCTACAACGTCGATTTACTGCACTACAAAGCAACACACATGTCCTTCTTAATCTAATACTTGTACAGGACAATGTCTCCCAAAAAGCAGAGATGATATGTGGCCCAAGTCAACACACATCACACACTCTTGTGTCATGTATTCCCATTAATGAGAAAGGCCAATGCCAGATTTTCCCTGATGTGACACTGAAAAAGGACAAAAAGCATAGTCAGCTCCAGCCACTTCCAGATGAAGATGACAGTGAAGAACGAGGGCAAGCAAAGGAAAAACAAAGCTCGCATAAATGGCAGTGTGTGACAGGCTGACTGAGTGGTCTGACGTCAGGCAGAAGCAGGAAGGAAACTGACACCGAGGAGTACTGCAGGTAAGGTGGTGTTTGCTGTTTTTATTAAATAACAAAAATAAATAAAAGGTTTGAACAAAAAAACACACTTTGTGCTCGCAGAGCAAAATAAAAGGGTAAACACAAAATAAATCTCAAACACAAATAACGCGATCAGGCTGGGCTATAGCCTTCACTGACCACTTAGGTTTTCTTTTCGTTTCGTTTTTGTTTTTCCACTCGCCGTCTCTCTACTCGCTCTCTCCTCTCTAACACCCCACCTGGAACATGGAGAGCTGCAGGCTTTTATAACAGGTGACCATCTCCCGATTAGCAACAAATTAAATCACCTAATTAATTCGGGAGATGGCCACCTTCTGCACGACTTTTAAAATATCATGTGGATGGGGCTTCCCATCCATGTTACTAAACAAAATAAATAAACAAAACCATGTACAGGGCACCTCGCCCTGTTACACAGTGCCATAAAAACATTTGTCGAATTGACTCAAGCTCTTCTCTTGTTCCTTGTGTACTGAATATCCTTCAAAGCATTGTTTCAGCAGACCCAAAGCATGCACGTGCATTTATGGACACATTTGATGACTGTGCAAATGAGGCTTTTCATGCATCTAAAAAAGCTGGTCATCACATTACCTGCTACATGTCTAGGAGCACTTGTAAATCGTCACTCCTTTACCTCCGTACCCTTGGCTGCCATTTTCCTCGTGTAAGAAAACTTGTACGTAACATTTATTCTGTGGTTAGAGTGTACTGCCAAATAACATCTTTGCAGAAAGCCTTGGAAGATGGTGATGAGCACACTATGAAAGAACTGTGCAAACCTTATTTGAACACACCGGACGTGCATCCCCAGGAACATCTAGAGCTCTTACTGAGTGATGCATCCATTCTCACAAAGTATCATGCACAATTTCTGACATACACACGACACTCAGCTGACACACCAAAACACACTTGTGCTTCTTGTGACAAGCTGTGCCACAGAAGACAATGTGTTGAAATAGCTGCCATGCAAACAACACCAAACAATGACAAGTGGCAGAATTTAAGGATTTACTTAGATAATACCAACACACAAGCAAAGTATGTCTGCCACTGCTGCCTGCAAAAGTTTCGCATCAACAAACTGCCACCCCGATGTGTCCTCAACCAAATGGCTGTCCCCAAGGTCCCTCAATGATTATGAAAAAATTCTCATTCAACGTGCAAAAGCATTTCAAGCCGTCTCAAGAATGTCTCCAGTTTCCACTAGCAAGAAGTTGCCTCACCAGCAGAGGGTTCAGAAAGTGCATGGCCGAACCTTTCACCTGCCCTTGCCTCTTCAGGAAACACTGAGCAAACTGCCCCTGCCAAACCAAGCCTTGCCAGATAACTTGGAACTGCACATCCTGGTATGCGGTGCACCAACAAAATCCAAAACTGTTTGGGAAGACATTGTGGATCTCAATAATGTGTATAATACTTTACGGAAGTTGAAGGAAATCAATCCTTTCTACAAAGACATCATCTTGCCACAAAACTCTGTCAACTTGCTTACTAATCACAACTTGAACACATTTCAGTGTCATTCTGACAATGAACAAGAAGATGATGATGATGAAATCACTGTGGAGGAAACAACCAAAGAACAACCTCACCCCAAAGAACCTTTGCTATGTAAGGTTCAACCTGAGGAAGAAGCTGTCATTTACCACAATTACACAATACATCCCATACACAGTGAAAGAAAGAAAGGTACAGCTACTGATCTTTACCAAATGCTTCACATGCAGGATGACGCTCTGAAAGACTGGGAGAAAAAACTAGACCTACTTGTGTTTCCCAGACTTGTACACTCATGGCATTCATGGAATGCATGCTGAACGGACTCCTCATTTGAATCCAACAGAGTTTGTCAAAGCTCAGCTTCAGTCATGCCATGCACAATTTAGGCTGAATCAGCAATATATCTTTTACCTGCAGCATCAGGCCATTCTTCGCCAGATTAATGGAGGCATTTACCACAAGCTGAAGGTGCACCGTCCCCGGGAACATATGACTGCAGCACAGTGGTTGCAACAGGTGTCCAATGATGACCTTGAATTTGATCTTACCACCATTTTCTCCCGTTTAAAGAACACTCCACAATACTGGCGTAAACCAAGAAATGATGTGGATGCTATGGATGATGTGGATGCTTACGGAGCAGCAACATGGTTTGTCACTCTGAGTCCTGCAGAATGGACCTGGACTGACCTGGGACAATACATAAAGGAGGGGAATGGACCAGAGTTTGCAAACATGCCCATCAGTGAACTTGTTGCACGAGATCCTGTCAGTGTACCTCGGTTCATGCACAACAAGTTTCTTGCAATCTTGAATTTTATCACATCCCCAAATGGCCCTCTGGGCAAAGTTGCACATTACTTTTGGCGCAGAGAGTACCAGGGTTGTGGAATGCAGCACTTCCACATGCTTCTTTGGGTGGAAGGTGCACCACTTACTGGAGTTTCCCCCAACTCACAAATTGCACAGTACATTATTCAACATGTTGTCTGTACCATTCCAAATGACCTGATAGCACCTGTACTCAGAGACCGTGTCTTGAAATGGCAGCAACATAAATTCAACAAATACTGTCTAAGATCCAAGAAAATCAAAAAACAAGGTGGGGATAGTTTGTCGCTTTGGATTTCCCAGAAAAGAACAAACCATTGTGGTAATCCAAGATGTGGCTGAGGCCATTGCTGGACGGAAAGCACTCAAACCTCACGGCAGACTCTATGACCTCCCACGGAGTAGTACAGAAGTCAGAATCAATGATTACAATCCAGCCATTTTGCTAGCTTGGGAAGGCAATTTGGATATTCAGTTCATTGGTGAACAATCTACAGCCCTCAACAGCTACATTACAAAATACCTTTCAAAACCTGAGAAGAGTTTTGCCCTTAGCATCATGAATGACATCAACTCAAACAAGTCTCTGGCCAGCAGACTGTGGAATGTTGCACTCCGCAGCTTGTCCAACAGAGAATGTGGTGCACTTGAAGCAGCAGACAATGGCTGCTGATCTTTAACCAGCAGGTGGGTGTGTCCTGGTGGAGCCTTTTGTAATAAAAGGGGTCAGCTAATAAACCTCAGGGCTGCTGCAAGGCCGTAACAAGCATAAGGATTAAGACCATCCACGTTACCTGGACAACAAAATTTGAAAAGCTCAAATCCTCTGGTCACCGTGAGTTTAACCAGGATTGGAGTGTAAACCTTAAGTTTTCTTGAGCTGTTGTCAGGAATTACTGCGATGGTGGCATGCAATTGGGGGAGAAAATTGGGTGTAAAATAATTAGGCATTAAAAAAAAACATTAAAAGCAAGTGACACATTTATTATTATTATTATTATTGATTTCTTAGCAGATGCCCTTATCCAGGGTGACTTACAGTCATAAACAAATACATTTCAAGAATCACAGTACAATTCAGACATGTGTTGCTTGCAACCTCTTTGCTGACCCAAGCACCAAATAGTACACACCACCCTCTGCTGGTCAAATCAGTATACAGCACATGCTGTTCAGCATGCTACTTTCTTAAAGGGACATACACTAGTTGAGGGTTCAGTACAACTTGAAAAGCCAACCACATTTACACTGGTGGCAGCCTCTCCCTATACTGTATGTCCAAGGCAGCTCTGATAGTGGACAGGTATGTACACTTATAACCAGCAGCTGGGAATTATTTCACATGCATATTCAAAACTACCTCAAGAATATGTAGTGAGAGACCGAATTCTTAACACTGATGCACACAGAGTAGAAGGGCTGCAATGGAAACGCAATGCAATAACTGGTGTTGATATGGAGTGTGCACAGGAGTATTTTGTACCTTGATGCATTATAAAAAAAACCATGTATTTCTGTAAATGCCTACTTGACAAACTTTAAAAAGAAAATTGTGTGCGAGACCTAAATCAGCCAGCAGAAGTGGAGGATGGGGAAGCTCCTTGCTGGTTGCTCTTGACACTGATGCACAGTATTGTGAAAGTTTTTACTCTCTTTTAAATCAAAATTACTACCTGATCAAAATTAGATTTTTTAATTAAAAGTCAATAATCTCTAATAATTGGTAATTCTCACTCAAAGACTTCTCCTTCCTCCCCTATATTTGCTTTTCTCGGTTACCTCTACCACCCCATGTAAATAAAAAATCTCTGTTCCATTTTATAATTAGAATTTGCAGATGTTCCCTTAATCTCTTAATCAGCACAGATGACGTTGCTGGCTCTAACTCTCCATTCAAGTGAGAACAGCTCAGCAGTATATTTTTTAAATGAAGAAATAGTTTAGTATATTTATAAATATTCCCATTTTTATACAACAAAAGCTAACAACAGTTAAAATAATACATTTGTTGTTTCATAAACGATTGCAAACACATGTAAGAGGAAAAAAAAAATATTTCACATACTGGTACAAATTATTTGATCCCCATTTTGCTTCTCAGTTTAGAATGTCAAATTCTGTTCCCTCACAGTGGCCGTCCTCCAATTCCATGGCCAAGCTTTACACCAGATTGACTGCTGGTGACAAAGGCCAGCCGTGCAGGTGTCTGCTTGAGCTCACTAGGGCCTGTTCAGTAGGGACTGCAGGACGGCGACTCAATACATGACGATTTTGCCTCTCTAACCCATTTGAGTGTCAGCCAATGCCACATGCCCTGTGGAATCCCCAGCGAAGACTGTCAACTTTGCACAGCCAGGACCCAAATCTGTGCTCCCCTGACTGTATGACTCATTCTGCACACCACAAGGTTGTGTCTTCACCGGTGAGTTACTTGGGGACCAAGTAAAAAGGTTTTTAAGGTAAATGCGAAGAAACACACATAATTAAATAGGCTAAGAAACAAATAGGTCTTTCAGTGCAAAATTACATATTATAAATTATTGGTGTATATTATAATGATCTTAGCAGTGACAGGTCTGAATAGCATCATCCTGTGTTTTATTTTTTATAAATCACACCTGGTGGACAATATCCACAAGATTAATTTAAATCATTAAAACAGACTCACCTGGCAAACTATGACTGCTTGGTGTGCAGAGTAGGTCATACAGTCAGGAGACCACAAGACCTGTTGCAGGTCTTTACTGGGTATACCACGGGGAGCACTGCATTGGCTCTGGAGCTTCTGTGGGCTAGGGAGGCATATTGTATTGGAGGACACCCACTGATCTTCAGTTCTTCTGAGTTGTGGAGAGCTGCTGCAGTAAGGGAACATGCACTTTCTAATGTAGTGGTTAGGGCTCTGGACTCTTGACTGGAGGGTTGTGGGTTCAATCCCCAGTGGGGGACACTGCTGTTGTACCCTTGAGCAAGGTACCTTACCTAGATTGCTCCAGTAAAAACCCAACTGTATAAATGGGTAATTGTATGTAAAAATAATGTGAAATAATGTATAATGTGATATCTTGTAACAATTGTAAGTCGCCCTGGATAAGGGTGTCTGCTAAGAAAGAAAGAAATAAATAATAATAATAATAATAATAATAATAATAATAATAATAATAATAATAATAATAAATGGGGGAGTGTGACAGAAATACAATGAGTTCTGGTGATAAATCTTCCTCCCGACCGGTGAGGGCGCTAAAGAACGGGAGGAGAAGTATCTGGAAGGGCTGGCCTGACAGTTCGTTTCCGGGATCGGGAAGTGGGTCAGCCTGGAAAGAAGCGAGACTCTGTTGTAAGACCGTATTGATTTGACAGGTAAACGAGGGGCAGCTGATATCTAGATTACCTAGATATCATGCGGGATTACATATAGGGGCCAGGGTAACGCTGATCTTTTCCTTCGTTTGGGTAAAGCTCAGTAGAGAGAAGGACTGAGAGAGGAGCTCTTAATAATAAAGAAAAGAGAGAAAGATGTGTTACGTGTTTTTGTGTTGTGTTTGTCTGTGTTGTAATTGTTTGTGTTTTTTACATCACCAGACAGTTAGAGCACATCTCCAGAGCTGTCGCCGAGGGTCAGCACAATCCGGAGCACCACTACACTACCGTCACAAAAAATACTTGTGTTTGCACTCAGCACCAGCACGACTGCTCTCACCCAGGACTGGTGACCGTGTGTTCATTTTTGTTCGGGACTGTGCCCTGTTTTGTTATCCCTGTGCTTTACACATTGGTGTGTATAGCCAGGGATTTATTATTTGACGGTCGCCAGACCTGGATTATAAATAAAGCACCTTTTCACTGTATACCGTTGTCTGCCTGTCACTCCTGCATCGCATCACCGCTACACCTGTTCCCCTTCACTAGCCACTTTGCCACACGTGGTGTCATCGTGGGATTAACAGTGCCTCCTAGACGCAGAGCAGAGAAGGAGTACAGTGTGGTTTTTTTTGGAAAGGGGGAAAAAATAAATAAATGGATTTTTTTTTGGAGAAAGGGAAGGAGGAAAGAGCCTAGAGAGGAAGCAACAGCAGCACCCATCCTGCAGGCCAGTGACAGAGGAAGAGATCGACTGGCTGCTGGATCGGGAGAAGCAAGGGGGCCCCAGAGTAACATCAGCGCAGCAGTTGCAGGCGGTGTTAAAAAGGTGCCCCGCACCGCTACTAGCAAGGCTGTTGTCCTCTCTAGCGCCCAAAGAGAAGGAGCCCAAACGTCCTACGCCTGAGTGGGCAGAGCCCGAACGTCCTACGCCTGAGTGGGAGGAGCCCGAACGTCCTACGCCTGAGCGGGAGGAGCCCGAACATCCTACGCCTGAGTGGGAGGAGCCCGAACGTCCTACGCCTGAGTGGGAGGAGCCCGAACGTCCTAAGCCCAAGAGGGGGGAGAGTGCGTCCACAGCCCAAAGAGGGGGGAGTTGGTGCTTCCATAGCCCAAGAGGGGGAAGTCGGTGCTTCCACAGCCCTAGGACCCAAGCTGCCAGCAGAGGAAGAATGCCTGCTGTCCCCATGTCCACCAGCAGAGGAAGAATGCCTGCTGTCCCTTTGTCCACCAGCAGAGGAAGAATGCCTGCTGTCCCCGTGTCCACCAGCAGAGGAAGAATGCCTGCTGTCCCTGTGTCCACCAGCAAAGTGTGAATGGCTGCTGGTATCACTTCCCCCACCGTCACCACCCGGAGAAGAGGAGCGGAGCTGCCTCTGCCTCCATCACCTACCCCTGCAAGGGAGGCAGAGCCGCACCAGTCCCCTGCAAGTGAGGCAGAGCCGTACCAGTCCCCTGCAATGTCAGGAGACTACACGCTGCTCCCACCTCCATCGTCAGGAGACTACACGTTGCTCCCACCTCCGTCGTCAGGAGACTACACGCTGCTCCTACCTCCACTGCCAGGAGCAGAGGAACAGGAGCTGCCTCTGCCTCCGCCACCTCTACCGCTCTGCCTCCGCCTCCACCACCACCAGGAGCAGAGAAGCAGGAGCTGCCTCTGCCTCTGCCACTGCTCGGAGCAGAGGAGCAGGAGCTGTCTCTGCTTCCCGCACCTCCACCACAGGGAGTACGGTGGCCGGAGCCCCAGAAAGGGGAGCTACCGGCTACAAAGACAGGGGGAGAGGTCAGGAGACCACTTTCCCCAGCAGCAGTTTCGCTGCAGGAGTTCTTGTGGCCGGAGCCTCACAGGAGGGAGCTACCGGCTACGAAGAAAGGGGGAGAGGTCAGGAGACCAGCATCCCCCACAGCAATTTCGCTGCAGGAGTGGACCAGCATGCTGTCAGCCGTGCCATTACCGGCAGGGGTGCTGTCAGCATTGCCAGCCATGGGCCCACTGAAGCCTCCCTTCCCAGCCCGAGACTTTGTCCTGGACTCCTGGGTTTTTAAGGGGGGAGGTAGCCGTTGAGGCCATGTGTGCTGCGCACAAGGGGGGGTATATGTGGCAATGTGCCCCGCCCCTGTGTGCATTTGTGTGTTATATGTTGTATGTTGCGTGTGTAAATGTTGGTGTATAGTCATTAGTACACGGGATATAAACCGTTCTGTGTTTCACGTGTATTTAAAAATGTAGATTTGTATTTAGGCACGAGGATGGCACAAATCACTTCACGTGCTGGTTAAAATGTAATGTGTGGTCACGGGAGTACACTATATTAATTCACGTGCAGTTGTACCGAGACTCCAATTGATTGATTACCAATTGAGTCTCAGTACAGCTGCATAAAAGCAGCACGTTTTCACTCACTCGGGGTTTGTGTGTTCAGTGAGTGGAGAACGGGATTGGAGACAGAGGTAATTGTGATAATTGTAAGAAAAATAGAAGCTCACCGTGTTTGTCTGTGTAGTCCGTTTTGTTTGTCTGTTTATTTTGGCTACCAGTGCCGTGCCCTGTGTTTTTGTATGTTGCAAGCTTTTTATTTTGCTGTTCTGTTTATTTATTAAATGCTGAGCGAGACCATTCGCTCAGCTCCACCAAACTCCACCTCTCTCTTGTTGTTTTTTTTCCTGGCTCTGGTCTGATGCCACCCACTCCGGCCGTCTTTGTGACAGGGAGAAAAACAGATCCCCTTTCCCCCACTTTTGACCAATTTTAAAATATTTAAAAAATATGTTTACCACTATGGTACCACTTGCATTAGGTCAGAGTGACATAAGCAGAAATGTACCGTCAAGTGTTTGAAATTATAGATTGAAATTATAGATGACAAACCGAACATTTATAGTGGATTTGTGCATATTAAAAATTAATGTAGCAATCAGGCATAACACTGGGAGGGGAGGTGGAGGTTTATAGTGTTTTTTATTGCAGTCATCTTTTTGAATTATAGTTGAGGTGTTAGAGAGGGATGTGAAACAAATAATTCATAGAGAAAGCTCCTATACAATCAACAATAAAATTATAATAGAAGACCAGTCAGTCAGTCTTGTACCTGTCTGCCAGTAATAAGTTAATCATAAAATTGGATATAAAATCTATCAGTATGTGAATTAATAGTTTTACTGCAGATCTTCTTTAAACATTAACAGTAGAGGGAGATGTGGCACCAAAAAGTGTTTGCACAGTACAGCTACTGGACATTCAGTGCAAACCAGTCAATAGGTCATGCAAAAAGAAAAACAAAGCAGAATGGGGGTGTAACAGGGGAGGTTTGTGCTGACTGTCTGGTGCATGCGTGGTTCTGCAGGAAGGGGGCAGCAGCCTCGTAGATCCGCCTGTCAGTGGGGAAGAGGGTGTGTTGGCTTTCCCTCTCTCTCTCTCAGGCTGCCCCTCTAAGATGAAATGAGCCAGCTGGTGGAAGCTCTGCTTCCGGACCGAGCACAACAACAAATTAATTAAAAAGAAAAAGAAAAGGAATTTTTAGAAGCGGGGAAAAACTTGGGCAGAACCCTGAACAGTACAAGCAGGTTGAGGGAACAGGTGAGCATAGGATGGAGACCTGGGCTGTGCGGATAGCGACGGTCGGGGTAACGCTGCCGAGTGCAGCACCTTTATTTTGTAGTTTTATTACTGTGTTTTATTTTCCCTTTTTCTTTCACCTTTTGTTTTCATTATTATTTTTGAGCACTTGTATGTGCACTGGACTGTATACCGGTAACCCTGTGGTCCTGTTTACTGTTGATAGTATTCAGGCCACAGTGTGGTCCATTAGTTATTCTGGCCTTTCTTTTGTGGTGTAATATTTAATGATCTAAGAATCTGTGGTGGATTATTTAAAGTTCCACCGGTTAGCTTTCCGTCTGCTTCAGAATGGTCAACACAACTATATGTCAGGACAAGAATGGCAGGACTTCAGATCAAAGCAGTGGCGCGGGAACCATTAGTGGGGTTGCTGAAAGCCATTGAACAAAACTGTAACCCCGGCTGTATCTGATGGAAGCCATGCATTCGGTTGCTATTATATTAAACATATTAATAAAATGAAGCCAGAATCAACACCTGTTTATCTATTTAAGTAAAAAAAAAATCTTTAACCACAGTCCTTGCTACAATGATTACAACATGCTTACCATAAACGTTTAGAGCAAACAAATCGAAAATCGTATACTGTTATGATCCACTTAAATACTGTAATTGAGAAACGTTTACTTGTAAACACAGGTTGAACAGGAGTCGTTGTAGACAAGGACAGTCAGAAGGCTCCAAAGCTTCACTAGCGCTCCAGTGTCTTGTGAACTTTCATGAGGGACAGCTAGCGAGACCAGAATGTCACTGTGTACATGTGTCAGAAGTTTTTTAGCCTATAAAGTTACACATGCAGATCCGCGGGAGAGCGTATAGCGCCTAGAAATAAATGTTTGGGATGCGTATAGCTAGGAGGAGCTAGCCATTAACGGCTCCCAGGCTGGCTCCTCCAGCCCCAGCAAATCCCCGGAGGTCAGCAGCAAACGACCTCCATTCCCAGGCAATGGTGAACAGGCTCAGTAGCCCTACGTGGCATAGGCGGCGAGTTACATGGGCCCGTGGTGCCTGTGCTCCACCAATATTCAGAACGTGGGCCCCGCTCCACCAATGTTTGAGCTTATATTTTACATTCAGTTTGATGTGAACGTTGGCACAGAATCTACCCAGAATGATCTCCGTAAACGCACCCAGTATTTCTACAAGACAGGCAGTGGGCGTGCTCTTCTTTTACTGCTTGTGTTAACTAGCATCTGATTTGCTGGTCCCATCCTACCAGCGAATCAGTTTTGAAAATGCATTGTAACTACACCCCTCTCTGTGTTCGATGTAAACAAACAAAATTAAAAAAAGCAGGAGGAGCTACCTACACAAAGTACGCATGCCTACACAAATTTGCATGCTGCCGTGACATTTTTTTGACTTTATTTCCTCCCTCTTCGATACACGCCCATAATTCCAAGCTACCATTTTTGGTAAGTTATAATATATGAATTTATAACTTTGTACAGGTTTCAAATACAGTCAATATTGCTATTAACTATAGATAGGAAAGCATGTATGGGCTATCCAAAACCGGTGTAGCATGAAAAAGTGCCCCCCATGAGATAGTGTACACCTCCTCTAATCCGCGGTCTTTAACTCGCAGACGCATCGCAAAGCATCACCTGATTTATAGTATTAAAAATCCTTTAAAAAAGCATATTTAGTTGGTTGGTTATAAAGGGTTAAAAATGCTGTGTGTGTTTTAAAGCAGAGGGTAGCTCATTATTATGTCTGACAGAATGAGCTACCTAATATTTTTCAATCAGGGTAGCTCATTCTGAGGGGTAGCACAGTACTTTGGAATGTAATCTATATAAACCAGACATTAGTTTATATAGATTACTAAATACATATTTTAGTTACACCCTGTAGTATGTTAAACTTGTTAGGCTTGTTGCGAATGTTGTGTTTTTTTGATTTTTTTCTCTTGACGCTACCAAGGCGTAATTACCGCTTGCATTCAATTGTTGTGCTCAAGCTTTTACTTAACAGCAATGATATTAAAACAATAACATCGCGGGGAGAGGAATGGAGCGAAAATGTATGTGGGCGGTACAATCATTGATTACCTGTGTGCCCAATTCATCAATTGCTATTTTGAGGCCCCATTTTGTATGATATCATTTATTTCGTTTTCTGTCTGTGTTGTGGCTTTAAAACGACTCTGAAGTATTGTTTACACTCCTTGTTTTTTAAATGAATTGCTGGTTTAATCATTTAAAGTTTAAACACTGTGTTTGGGCGGCCAGAGCAGCAACACAGAGAACGTTGTCAGTTTACCAGGAAACAATTAGAACATCGCAAAAGTAGGAGCTACTTTTTTTATTATTTATTTAATTTTAGGAAGTATTTGCTTTTGTGGGTTATAGATCCATCAGAGTTGTTACTGTATTCAGCAGAGCTTTGTCGTTTATCTTCTAATATACAATTTTATAGGACAATGTACTCCAACTCAGTATGTCATACAAAAGCAATGATATATAATAAAATAGATAGTTAAGTACATGCACAATAGGTTTTTCTCAAGGTAGTGGTTTTATGCAATTTAGAGAAAATGTTAAACGTTTTACTGTTTCCGATCCATCCATACATTATTTATTTATATAATTTTTTTATCGGACAGCTGGGCACCACCAAAAATTATACAAACCCTGCGCCTGTGCTAGGCGGTGCAACTTCAGCAGCCCTAGGTGTTGCAGGCTCGGCATCCTTCGGAGGCGATGGGAGCAACAGGTAGTCTCCAACTGGTGGTGAAGGTGGGAGTTGCAGGTAGTCTCTCTCTGGTGGTGGAGGTGGAAGCTGCAGGTAGTCTTCCTCTGGTGTCCAGAAGTAGGATATAGCACGTCCACAAACTCAGGCCAGGAACGATACTATGGGTACAATTTTAAAATATTTTTTTCCTGGATTTAATTTTTTTGTGTGAGAAGAGTGGGGAAAAAATCACCTGCCTTAGAGGTAAGGAATGGTGCTTTGCTGTTGGCGAGGTCGGGCACATAGCACCCGACCAATGCCCTCCATTGCAGGAGATAGAACTGCCGGTTCCGAAGAGAGTGGGGGTTCCCGGAAGAAAGGGAAGCAGCAGCTGCAGCACCCAAGAGGGAGGAGCCTGAGCGTCCAGCGGCCATGAGGGAGGAGACGGAGCATTCCATGCCCGTGACACTGGCTGATGGACCCTGAGGGGAACTTTGAGGAGGCCCTCCCGCTGGCAGTCAACCTGCTGTGGGCCAGAGATGGGGAGCAATGGGAGGCCTGGGAACGACAACTCCACCCAGCGTCCTTCTCAGATATGGCAGCCGTATTAATCAATTACTTGGCTGCAGAGATGGGAATGCCTCCACAGGGTTGATTCCCATTGGGAGGAGCCACGCCTGCTCCACCTCCACAGGCAGTAGGCACGTCCACACCAGGACTCAGAGGAGAGTTGCACTAGTCCCCAGCGACCGAAGGAGAGCCGCACCAGTCCCCAATGATAGAGGGAGACTGCCTGCTGCTCCTGCCTCCATTGCTAGAGGGAGACTGCCTGCTGCTCCCACCTCCACCGCTAGAGGGAGACTGCCTGCCGCTCCCACCTCCACCACCAGAGGGAGCCTACCTGCACAGAAGGCACAGGTGTCGTTGTCCATCCATCAACAGTCCAAAGCACCTTTGACCCTTGTTCCACAGTCCAATTTCTTGTGTTCTTGTGCATATTTTAGCCTTTTAGTCTTGTTCCCCTTTCTTAACAGATGTATTCTTACTGCAACACATCATTTAAGTCCTGATTTCAAGAGTAACCTTTGTACTGTTGATTTGATGGACAACGACACCTGTGCTTTCTGCCAGTTCTGTTGTCAATTCAACACTTGTCTTCTTTCTATTCTTTAGGGATACTATCTTCAAGTATTGCTAGACAATACTTGACAGACAGCTTTTTGGGTCTTCCAGTCCTGGGTTTGTCAATTACAGATGATGTTTCTCTGTACTTGTTGATTATGCTTTGGATACCACACCGTGAAAATCAAGTGATGCAAGCTGTTTTACTCAGTTTTTCCTTCTTTATGCAGGTCAAGGTTGTTATAATAGTAGAAAACACTAGTGGAGGCTTTGAGTAAATTGTTGATGCTCATAATGCATCAGAATAGAAAAATGCAACATGTCTAAGACTTTTGCACAGCAGTGTATATATATATATATATATATATACATGTATATATATATATATATATATATATATATATATATATATATTATAAAGAGAGAGAGAGAATTAGTAATTAAATGTACTGCAGCTTACTTGACTGTAGTAAAATAAACATAAAATGACATTCACTAAATTTAGCTCTCAGATTGTGCTAATGAAAATATGATAGAACTAGTGAAATAAAATATATGACAATGTGCTTGCTGTGGTGCATTTAATATCGAAAATAACAGAATGAACACACTGCAATTTACACTTGTTTTTACTGAAAAATAAACAGTAAGATGTAATGATAAGACCAGTCTGTGTTACAGTACATGCTGTCAGATCAGGACTTGAGTAATGCTGAGCATGGGAGCTGCAGCATGCTGTTTCCCATATTACAACTGTAAACAATTAAAGGCACGGTCACAAATTCCACACACATTTTCAGCTAGTCTTTTATTGCAGGGGCCTGAATGCTCCACAAGTCAATTTTTCTTGTTCATCTTGCCTTGCTGTGAGCAGTGCTGAAATAAAACTCCTTTGTTGCACTAATGGAGTACTTTGTCATACACTACAAGCAGACCACTACTAGTCTAGCATGCTTAAACCATCCAAAATTGCACCAGAATGCACCATTTTAATCCCTTTGTTCAAAAATGGGGGGGGGGATGGGACGACGGGACACACCCCCACACTGTTCCCCATCGGCCCTATGTGCCACGATGAGATTGGTGCCGCCTACTGCCTTGTAAGTGCCTGTGACAGAAATTCGATGATTCTTGGTTGTAAATCTCCCTCCCGACCTGTGAGGGCGCTAAGCAGCAAGAACAGAGTTCTTTGGATGGGCAGCCGCAGATTGGAGAGGCGGTTGCACTCGTTTTCCAAGGGGTCATGTGTGACGGCATAAAAGGGGATGGAGAATCGCAATCTGTTCCTTCGTGTTGTTTTTGTATTTTAACCTAAAAGGCTGCTACATAAATGTTTATGCTTCCAGACAAAAACCATAATAATTATCACTTGTGGTGCTGAAGACAGCTCCCTGTTCCAGTAATGCATGATAAGGAAGATTTATAATCTCTGCGCCCTTAAAAAACAGCCATAATGATCATTCCAGGTGGTGTGTAATTTTTTTATAAAAATTTAGTCATTGCCAATTATTTTTTATTATTTTCTCCCAATTTGGAATGGCCAATTATTTTATTATGCTCAGCTCACCGCTACCACCCCTGCGCTGACTCGGGAGGGCGAAGACAAACACACGCTGTCCTCCGAAGCGTGTGCCGTCAGCTGACCGCTTTTTTTCACAATGCAGACTCACCATGCAGCCACCCAAGAGCTACAGCGTCGGAGGACAACGCAGCTCTCGGGCATCTTACAGGCAAGCCCGCAGGTGCCTGGCTAGAATACTGGGGTCGCTGGTGTGCGGTGAGCCGAGGACACCCTGGCCGACCTAACCCTCAACCCCCCCCCCCCCGGGCGGCACTCGGCCAATTAAGCGCTGCCCCCCTGAAAGCTCCCGTCCTCGGTCAGCAAAGGAATAGCCTGGACTCGAACTCGCGACACCCTTACTATAGGGCACTTCCTGCACTCCACACGGAGCGCCTTTACTGGATGCGCCACTCGGGAGCCCGTCAGGCAACATTTTTGCATGAAAAATAAATGATAATGATAATTCCTGTTGGTATGTAATGCATGGGGAGGAAGTAATAATTTGGAAGACAGAACCGACCAAGACTCCCTCATTGCGCTACATTGGACCCGACTGGCCAGGCGCCTGGTAAACTCAAGCGGACACCTGTAGCGCTGGCCTTTGTCCTCTAGCTGCCAGTACCTGGCTGACATCCACTCTTGAATTCCTGGGTATAAAGAGGCAATTAGCTTGATTGTGGGATCGAAGACCAGTGACTTTGCACATCCAGTGTTAGACTTTCCATAAAGCGCACACGGTATTGTAAAGGTGGATTCAGTTTTTTTAATACTGATTTATTTCAAGCTATTAGTGAAGAAAATTATTAATCGATCCCTGCAGAAACTTTGAAGTTACACTTCCAGTCAAGTTTGTAAGGACACAAGGTAGCCATTGAAAACATGTCAATTACAGCAAAAACAGTGATCTAAGGCAAGTTAATGCATGAGGCTTGTGGGAGTTTCAGTTATATTAAAGAAATAGAATGTTTCAAGGTTAAAAAATACACTTAGGAAGAGTCATTGACTAAAAAACGAAATGTTCTAAATAGTTGTTCCTACAAGAAAACAAACTCCCAGAAACTACTTACATGTGTTGGCTGCGTTCCTTCAGTGGGAAGTGCATCATGGAAAAGAGTACAAAAGAAGTTCCCTTTCAAGTCGAAAATAACCATCAAGGTATGGGACATTGCCGTCAGGCAGTAGGGATTGGCTGAGCTTTATGTCAAAGCTGCCGATAGGCCTCGGCGCAAGCTGCCGTGTAAGCCCGCCCCCTTGGGAGCTTACTATACGCAGCGCGCGGAGAGTCACTTCCTCTTTTGCCTTCAGCATCAGTAGCGGTAGGACTTAGAGCTATTTTGACTGATTGTACTCACTAAGCTTAGGCTTGAGAAGCTGGTTTATCCCCTTCTCCGAGTTTATTTCAGTTATTATTATTATTATTATTATTGTATTGTATTATTTTAGGATATATTTTGTGTCTACATTATATATTCCTTTTCGCTTTGCTTCGGCATTGCGTTCTTCGTGGTCTCCCCGTCTTTCCTCTGTTCCTTATTTACTGTTGGGTTTTTTGTATATATATTTTCTATATATATTATATTTTGTGTAATTATATTGTTATATATATTTATATTGTGTGTCGGACACGTGTTGGGTTGGCCTTGGCCACGCGCAATTGCATCCTCGGTCTAGCTTAGGCTAACCGTGTGTGTGTGCGGGTAGTCTGCTCTGCAGTGTCCCCCCCCGCGGCGCGTTCCCGCCACGTGGTATTGCACTACACTCCCTTTCCTTCTGCAGCGTCCACAAAAAAAAAAAAAAAAAAGTTTTTCCCTTCACTTACAGAGGAAGACAACCACCAACGTGTAAAATCCCCAGCACCTTCAGGTAGGTATTGCACAGCATCAGACACTGTACCAGCACTTTGCGTCTCCGCTTGGCGGGTCAGCTGACGCTTAGGCGTCTGTGCTAGCGTTCCACGCTCGGTACTCGCGCTTCGGCGCTCGCGCTCCGGCGCTTTTGGTGTCAGCGCTTGTGCGCTTGGTGCAGCGCTTCGGCGCTTTGTGCAGCGCTTCTGCGCTTGGTGCTTAGTGCTTCTGCACTTGGGGCTCAGTGCTCGACGCTCGACGCTTCGGCGCTCGGTGCTCGATGCTCGGTGCACGTTCCATCAACGTCGGTGCTCGACGCTCGGTGCTCGACGCTCGACGCTCGGTGCACACACCCTCGACGCACCTCGGTGCTCGACGCTCGGTGCTCGACGCTCGGTGCTCGACGCTCGGTGTTCGACGCTTCGGCGCTCGACGCTCGGTGCTCGGCGCTTGGCGCCTCGACGCACGCACCCTCGACGCTCGACGCACGCGCCTCGACGCTCGGCGCTCGACGCTCGGTGCACGCACCCTCGACGCACCTCGGTGCTCGACGCTCGGTGCTCGACGCTCGGTGCTCGACGCTCGCCGCTTCGGCGCTCGACGCTCGGTGCTCGGCGCTTGGCGCCTCGACACACGCACCCTCGACGCTCGACGCTCGACGCACGCGCTCGACGCTCGACGCTCGACACTCGACGCTTCGGCGCTCGACGCTCGGTGCTCGACGCTTCGGCGCACGACACCTCAACGCGCGCACCCTTGACGTCGACGCACGCACCTCGGTGCTCGACGCTTCGGCGCTCGGTGCTCGACGCACGCACCCTCGACGCCTCAGCGCTCGACGCGGCGGCGCTCGACGCACGCACTTCAGGTGCTTGACGCTTGGTGCCCAGCGCTTCGGCGCTCGACGCGCACCTCGGCTCTTCGTCATTGACGTCAATATGCCTGGGTTCCACCGTTGTGTGACCTGTCAGGCCAAATTGCCTGCCAGCGACCCTCACGAGGACTGCGTCGCATGTTTAGGGCCGGACCATGCAGCATCTGCCCTGGCAGACAGGGCATACTGCCAGCTATGTGCGGGGTTTCAAACACGCACCCTGCGCCAGAGAGCTAGGAAGGCGTTGGGAGGTCGTTCCCCATCCTCGGGCTCGTCCCACACCGTCTCGGCCCCACCATCGTCTATCGTGTCGCTGCCGGCGACGTCTCAGCCTATGAGCCCATCTTCCCAGCTTACAGCTGGTCAAAGGTCTCCAATTAGGCGTGCTCGGGAACGTTCCCGCAGCCCCTCCTCTCGCGGGGCTCGCCCCCGTCGGGAGTCGCGATCCAGATCTCGATCGCCTCGCCGGAGAAGGCACTCCCGCTCCCCTCGAAGGGGTAGACGGCATCAAGACACATCTGGGGTGGCTGAGCTCACCTCCAAGATGTCGCAGTTTATGGAGCTCATGATGGGACAACAATCCCTCCTCATGACTCTAGCGAATGTGGCGCCTCGGGCCCCAGAGATGGTTACCGGACCCAGCGCTAGTCAGCCGATGGTTCCTCCACCAGTTCCCCAGGAAGTAGAGTGGGACGCCGATGCTGTCTCAAGGGACGCATCTGATGCAGACCCGCTCTTTGAAGACACAGAGCCTGAGGTGGCATCCCAGCACTCTGGGCAGGACGACCCTGAAGTGCTGGATACTAATGACCCTATCTGGTCAGTGGTGGAGAGGGCAGCCCGTCATCTGGGCGTGGACTGGCCTGCATCAGAGCCAACACGTCGCTCTCTATTTGAATTGCCATCGGCTCCGCCCCTTCAGTCCAGGATGCTCCCGGCATTCCTGGATTTTATTAAGGAGGTGCAGTCCACCTGGGGAGCACCGGCCTCCGCCCCTGCGACTTCTCGCAAGGCTTCGGCCTTCACCATGCACGGGGCGAGCGAAGCTGGGCTGGCGTTGTTTCCGCCAGTGGGCGCCGCGTTCGCCGCGCTAGTAAAGACGCCGACACTTTCGGGGCTGGCTAAGGACCCTTCCTGCCCTAACAGGCAGTGTAGGATTACGGAGGCCCACCTAAAAAAGGGTTATGCCGCGGCTACAGAGGCAGTTAGACTGTCCAACGTGGCCAGCCTCCTGACAGTCTACCAGGCGGCGCTGATTCGCGACCTGCCTGAGTCCCCATCCGTCGGGCTCAGAACCGAGCTGGGTGCAGTTGCACAGCTCTTGGTCAGGCTGGCTGATAAGGCCCCGTTGCTAGATGCTCCTATATCCCCGGGGCACACGTTTGGCCCAGCGGTGGAGGAGATGCTGCAACGCTCCGTCAAGGCGCGTGAGGCGTCGCAGCAGTTGGCTAAGATGTGGCCAAGCAAGCCTTTCCAGCCAAGGCGGCCGCAGGAGCGCCAATGGCGCAGGGCGCCGCCGCAGCAGCAGGCGCACCCACAGGGCAGTAAAACCGCCCCTTCGGGGGTTGCAGCACGCAGCCAACCCGCGTTTGCAAGACCGCAGCGCGGAGGGTGGCGCCCCAGAGGAGGCAGCAGACCACGCCCTCGTGGCTCTGGTCAGGCCCCTCGTGAGCGAGCGCAGCCTAAGCAGCCCTGAGAAACCCCGGCAGCCGTTAACCCACCCCTACACTGTTCCACAGCTCCTGTTCTGGCAACAATGCACCAACGACATCTGGGTGCGCAAAACTATACTCACCGGGTACACCCTTCAATTCCGGTTAAACCCCCCCCCCCCTTCAGGGGAGTGGTGGTAACTGCAGTGAAGGACTCGGTTCAGTCCTCAGCTCTAAATGCAGAAATACAGGCATTGCTCAAGAAGCGTGCCATTCAACTAGTAGACCCTGCTCTGACCGACCAGGGGTTCTACTCCAAATACTTCCTTGTGCCAAAGAAGGACGGCGGGCTCCGCCCTATTCTAGACCTGCGTGTACTGAACAAATACCTACGGGTGTTGTCGTTCAAGATGCTTACGCACAGGCACATTGTCCAGTCTGTCCGGCAGTGCGACTGGTTTACCACCGTAGACCTCACAGATGCGTACTTTCACGTTCCCATCTGTCCGGGTCACAGAAAGTACCTACGTTTCGCATTTCAGAGCAGGGTCTACGAGTTTTGTGTCCTGCCATTCGGCCTGTCTCTAGCTCCTCGAACCTTTTCGAAGTGTATGGACGCCATTTTAGCCCCCTTGCGGGTTCAAGGCGTTCGACTGCTGAACTATCTGGACGACTGGCTCGTCTGCGCGCAGTCAAAGGAGCAGTTGGCACAGCACACAGTGATGGTTACAGACCATCTTCAGCGGCTAGGTCTGAAGGTCAATCCAGACAAGAGCCGCCTCGTGCCCAGCCAACAGACCGAGTTTTTGGGTCTGCATCTGGACTCAGTGTCCATGGAAGCGACCCTATCGACACAAAGAGTTGCCTCATTAGAGCGGTGTCTCTCCCTATTCAGGTTGAGAGAAACAGTCAGCATGGAGCTCTGTCAGCGCATGCTGGGGTTGATGGCTGCCGCCTCGCAAGCCCTTCCTTTGGGCTTACTACACCAGAGACCTCTGCAGGCCTGGTTCAATGCCTTCGCGTTGCACCCGCGGAGAGACAAGCACCACAGGCTGAGGGTATCCCGAACCTGCTGGGAAGCATTACGCTGGTGGAAAGTTCAGTCGAACATCCGCCAGGGCGTGCGCTTGGGTCCCATCTTCCGAAGGGAAGTTATCACAACCGACCAAGGTTGGGGAGCAGTCTGGAACAGGACAGGGACCCGTGGAGTGTGGTCAGGACCCTGGAGGTCAGCCCACATCAACGCTCTGGAACTCAGAGCAGTGGACCTCGCCCTTCGGCACTTCTTGCCAGTGCTTCTAGACAAGCACGTGTTAGTGCGGTCAGACAACACCACAGTAGTGGCGTATATCAATCGCCAGGGCGGATTGCGGTCCCCAGGTCTTCACCGGATGGGAACGCGGCTGTTGCTCTGGGCTCAACCGCGGTTAGCCTCTCTGCGTGCAGTTCATCTGCCGGGCAGAGTCAATTACGCAGCGGATCTCCTGTCCAGAGGAGGTCCTCTTGCGGGCGAATGGCGTCTTCACCCTCGGGTGGTAGAGCGCATTTGGGACTGGTTCGGCACAGCGCAAGTCGATCTCTTCGCTTCGCGAGAGACCACGCACTGCCCCCTATGGTTCTCGGTGAAGGACCTCGACAGCCCCCTAGGAGTCGATGCACTGGCTCACGAATGGCCGCCAGGGCTCCTGTACGCATTTCCACCGATTTCGATGCTCCCCGCCTTCTTGGAGAAGGTCAGGGTAGAGCAAGCGACAGTGATTCTGATCGCTCCTCGGTGGCCTCGGAGGATATGGTTCCCGAGTCTAGTGCAGTTGTTGCACGGTCGCCCGAGGGAGCTCCCTCTGCGAGCGGACCTGTTGTCCCAAGCCCAGGGAGGGCTATGGCATCCGAACCCCAAGCTCATGCAGCTATGGGCTTGGCCCCTGAGCGGGAGCGCCTGTCAGCCTTAGGGCTTTCGACGGTGGTTATATCCACTATTCAGAGTGCGAGAGCGCCCTCTACTCGGTCGCAATATACGTATAAGTGGCAATTATTTCAGAGCTGGTGTCTGGCTGAGGGCCATGACCCGGTCTCCTGCCCTATGGCAGTGATATTACAGTTTCTGCAGAAGCTGTTAGACGAGGGTAAGTCTCCCTCTACACTTAAAGTGTATTTGGCCGCTATTTCGGCTTGCCACGTACGCATTGACGGGTTATCACCTGGTTGCCATTTTTTGGCATCTCAGTTTCTGAAAGGCGCAAGACGCTTGCGGCCTCCAAGAACGACCAGTTTACCGTCGTGGAGCCTTGATGTGGTGCTAGAAGCCCTTGCCAAGGCACCGTTTGAGCCTCTCCACAGCGTGGATATGAAGCTCTTATCTATTAAGACTGCGTTTTTGCTGGCTGTAGTATCAGCAAAACGCATGAGCGAGTTACATGCACTGTCAGTGCATCCTTCTTGTACTCGTTTTGCAGGAGACGGTTCTAAGGTCTCCATGCGCCCTAATCCGGCCTTTTTACCAAAGGTTATATCCCCGTTCCACATGAACCAGTCAGTCGAGTTGATGGCGTTCCATCCTCCTCCTTTTTCTTCCCCAGAGGAAGAGCGGTTACACATGCTCTGCCCTGTGAGGGCATTGAGGTGTTATATTGACCGTACAAGGACTGTGAGGCAGACAGAACAGTTGTTCATATGCCATGGTTCTAGATCTTTGGGTCAGCCGCTGTCTAAACAGCGCCTTTCCCACTGGATAGTGGATGCTATTAAATTAGCGTATGAATCTGCAGGCCTTCCGCCACCAGGGCAGTTGAAGGCGCATTCTACCAGGGGTATGGCGACATCCTGGGCCCTCTTTCGAGGGGTGCCGGTGTCTGATATTTGCGTGGCAGCCAGTTGGGCTACGCCGCATACTTTCATGAGGTTTTACAGGCTAAATGTACTGGAATCCTCTGCTCCGTCATTTGGAGCATCTGTGTTGCACTCTATGACGCCTCAGGTTGCGGACATCTAGAGTAGGTGACAATATGGTGTGACTATTCCACCTTGGGACAGGTGTCATAGCGAGCATAGACGCTGAGGCGCAGCTCCGCATATGTGTAGATGTACTGCCTACGCAGTTGCGTTATGACGTAAGTCTGTCCTACTGCCGAGAATCCTCCCTCGCGACGGCTTGGGTACACTGTTCCCATACCTTGATGGTTATTTTCGAATTGAAAGGGAACGATAGGTTGCGGATGCAACCCCGGTTCCCTGAAAGAGAAAATAACCATCAAGCCGCGAGGTCGCTCTGGAGGCCTTCACGGCCTGAAGGGCAAAAGAGGAAATGACTCTCCGCGCGCTGCGTATAGTAAGCTCCCAAGGGGGAGGGCTTACACGGCAGCTTGCGCGGAGGCCTATCGGCAGCTTTGACATAAAGCTCAGCCAATCCCTACTGCCTGACGGCAATGTCCCATACCTTGATGGTTATTTTCTCTTTCAGGGAACCGGGGTTGCATCCGCAACCTATCGTTAGACATTTTTCTTTGTTAACAAATGCCATGAAAAAATATCATTTAAAATCAAATACACGTTGAACATAAAGGGATAGATGTAAGGATACGCGCAAAGTGATTTGCGGGTGCAAAACCCCCATAATGCTGCCATAAATCGTGTTTAGCCACTGTAAAAACTGATTTTACCAGTCGCTAAAAATGTAGCGGATGTAAACAATGGTGTTCACCTGGCGTTCTGCACCCGCTATCAAATTTGCACTTTGCCATCATTAATCCTTTACAATTTTACTGAAATGCATTCGAATGAAAAAAAGAGCATAGAATTGGGTGGGATCTGGATACTAAGTGGGTGTAAACATTATAATGTGACGTAAGGATTTTGCCTTGCACTTAGGCAATTGCTGACCCTCCGAAAATTTAAACCTCTTCTTACAAGGTGCAAACAATTGTAGAAGAGCTGTATAAAAGCACACACCTGCAGAGACCTGTCATTGGCTTCAGGATGGCTGCTGTGGTACACTTCCTGATGCGGCGATACTTGGCTCTTGTTGAGGAGAGGTAGGACTAAGAAGACCCTGCATATTCAATCCCAGGGTCACTTTGTAGGAGGATGTGGTGCTAAAGCGTTATCGTCTCACTCCACAGGTCATCATTGACCTCATAGCTGAACTGAGGGATGAGCTGCACCCCAGCATCAATCTAGGGACCGCTATCCCTGCACATGTGAAAGTGCTGTGTTCCCTGCACTACTTAGCCTCTGATTCCTTTCAGACAACAGTTAGAATGTCTGGAGGGATAACCCAATCCACCTTTTCCAGAGTGCTAGACAAATTTCTGGATGGCATACTAAAAAGGGCAGGCCCATACATATAATTTCCTAAGGATTCTAGCATAACTGATGTTAGCTTTTCCAAATAACTCAATTTCATGCTGAGTGACCTCAGCTGTAAGGACTCTCAGCTCCTTCTCATAAAACTTTTCTTTTCCAATGCGCCAACTTTGCTTCCCTTCTTCTGACATATTTTTTCGTGCTCCACAAATGTCATACAGCATCTACTGCTCTCTGTACTCCTAACTCTGCAAGTGCGACCACTAAATAGACCGATTATTATAATTGTGGATCATTATTTGTGCGTGCCAAGTAATTTGCATTGCTCTAAAGCTTAGATAGGGCACAGTGCAAAATAATTGCCTGGCCACAATGCAATTTGAATTTTGCATCCGCAATTACTTGCACTACACCTATACTTACATCTACTCCAAAGTGTGCATCTTTCACATAGAAAAAATTTAGATGATGGTTATACATGTTTGATTAGATTTACTGGAATGATTTTGTTATTCCAGTATTGATATAGGTCTCAAAAAAGCAGTTGTAGGGGCTCCCGAGTGGCGCATCCAGTAAAGGCACTTCGTGTAGAGTGCAGGATGTGCCCTATAGCCTGGAGGTCGTCAGATTGGGTCCAGGCTATTCCACTGCCAGCCGTGGACGGGAGTTCCCAGGGGGCGGTGTACAATTGACCGAGCGCCGCCCGGGGGGGGGGGCTTAGGTCAGCCAGGGTGTCCTAGGCTCACCGTGCACCAGCAAACCCTGCAGACAGGCCCAGCTGTGTGGTCCTCCGACGCTGTAGCTCTGAGGTAGCTGCATAGCGGGCCTGCAGAGTGAAAAGAAGCAGACGACTGATGACACACGTTTTAGAGGACGCGTGTGTTCCCTTTCATCTCTCCAGAGTCAGCACGGGGGTGGCAGCGGTGAGCGAGGCTTAAAAATTGGACATTTCAAATTGGGGAGAAAATGGGGTAAAAAAACAATTGGCGATTCCAAATTTAAAAAAAGAAAAAATAATACACGTTTCAGCAAACTTGTGTTTTCATTTTCAAACATGCTATCTGGTACTACACTAGGTTAAAGAAATCTCTGTTTGCCAGGCATGCTTTTAGACTGTCTTGCACTTTCTAGGTCATTTCACCAGGAGGATGACATTGTCCCCACCTCTTTGGCTTCTTTCCTGTCAGTTAGCACTCAGCTACTCACCCTATTGACTGCTTTCAGCCAGTAACATGCTTTGACCCAGAAGACACTGCTGGCCTGAGGGAAAATGACAAAGGAAGTAAAGCAGTAGCAGGCTTCCTATAAGGCAATGCCAGCAGACTAAGAATACCACATATCTGTTTTCAAATGAAAATACATGTTTGCTATAACAGGTGTTTCTTTCAGAACAACACATTTGAGACCATTGTAGCTAATGGAAGTGCACAATTGGTAATATTAATTTTGTTAGCTACAATTACTTTATTAAACTTAAATATCCACAAAAAAAGTGCTTTCCTGTCTGCTTATTGTGTCCCTAATTACTATGGACAGTGTTATGGCAGGTATTTCCCAGTTATGTAATCTTTTTCAGTGTGTCTTTATTGAGTCATGGCTTTAACAATGATCATTAAGGCAGCATGGAGCCCACTCTGTTTAAGTATCTGGCTGCTTTCCTATCATCAACTCATTCTTAAGCTGAGAAGAGGCTCTCTGGCAGGCTGGAACAGACACTAATAGAAACACATTCCTTTGATCTGCACTTCATATTTTCCATCTGATTACTGGATTCATCTTGTGGCTTCAAAGCTAAAGAGGGTTATTTTTGAAAACATTTACTATTCTAAAACCAAAACAACATGGGGGGGTGGATATCAGAGGGGTGGAGAATAGGATTTGGGATTTGCAGTATGAGAATATTATGGATGCTCAAAAGGCTTCCTTACAGTAAAGATTTAAAAATACCTTTTGTGATGCCGTTACAATACCAATGTCTTGATCGGCTGGTTTCACTGAGCCCAGTTAGATAAGGCAGATAATCGCAGATCAGTGCTAATCGGGGTCTGTGAACCAGACATGTTATAATGAGGGCTTCTAGTTTTCGGTTTTTATTTTTGATCACGTGATGTCCCTATAAACATATTTTGAGCCGATTCGCTTTCTTAATCAAACACTAATTACCAAAGGAAGTTGTTTCTTTTTACCCTCATATCTTGATTGAGTTAACAAACGATGTGCATTGATCTCACCTGATTCTATTTAAACCTGCATTTTGTTCTCGACGAATTCAGCTTATTAATTTCCACTGCGTTAGTTTTCAGTAGTGCGTCGCTAATTTAAACAATCTGGTATTCAGTTAAGGCTTAACAACTATTAATTAGGCTGGGCTGTGTGGTACAGTGGTTAAAGAAAAGGGCTTGTAACCAGGAGGTCCCCGGTTCAAATCCCACCTCGGTCACTGACTCATTGTGTGACCCTAAGCAAGTCACTTAACCTCCTTGTGCTCCGTCTTTTGGGTGAGACGTAATTGTAAGTGACTGTGCAGCTGATGCATAGTTCACATAACCTGGTCTCTGTAAGTCGCCTTGGATAAAGGTGTCTGCTAAATAAACAAATAATAATAAAATAATAATTAAGGTTTAAAGGGAGGGAGAAAGATGGAAAATGAAAACTGGAAGCCCTAGGTATACTGTGCAGTCTATAGTTTTTAGGGTGATTTGTGTTTGTGCTGAAGAAATAAAAAAGAGACCAAAAATCTAACATAGTACACAGCAAAAAGGAACAAAAAAAACACTATCTGCCCAAAACCCTTCGCATTATATAATATAAAGACAACTAGCTAAAACATTTGTCTAAGGTTTGTTTTAATAGTACTAATATTAGAAACCTTTTTGCTCAGGTGCCCACCTTTCCTTTTAAATTTAGGTTTGATCCCTCATGCAACAGAGTTACTTCGAGCCCCAACCAGAGGGACCAGTTAGAAAACTACTGGTTTAAACTACGGGTGATATCATTTCAGTAGCAGAAATACTGCACAGTGGTCCTGATATGGTAGCTCTCTAATACCATACTGCTGGATTGCCAGTTTGCATGAATCCTTCCAAACCATGTGAGTGTTTGTAGGAATTACCATTGCATATGTTTTGCCCTTTAGTACATGCTCATTGTGGTTCACCTGGAACCTTTTGTCCATGTTGAAAACTGAAAACTAATTGGACACAACATTTTCCAATCTTTATTCTATTCAGCTGTTTTTCATGTAAACATGAACAATACGGGGTTCCCCGAATGGCTCCCCTGGTAAAGGGGCTGCGTGGGGGTTTGCAGATTAGAAAGCTGCTGATATTTTAAGGAATCATCTCTTTGGCTGTGGTGCTCCTGCAGGTTAGAGTAGCAAAATTGGCAGGGCTGGTCGTTGACGTTTAGGGACTGGTGGCTCGCAAAACATGTAGATCCCCTGGATGTAAAAAGGGAATTAGCTTGGTCAGTGGTTCAGAGAACGCTCACTGACCTTCAGTTCTCCTGAGTTTTTGTGGGGATTGCTGTGGTGAGGGAACATATTGAATATTCGAAATAGTTTATTTTCAGAAGAAGACTGCCGTGTTCGCATTAGCAACATTATCAGTGTCCCAATATCGTTGTGCTTAGACTTTTTTGTTCTGTGCTTGTTTTTTTACTTTAAATTGGCATGATTTTTCAAGAAGCACACTAGCAAAATTCGGTGGTAAAGGTTAATTACCATGGTCTGACCTCATTCTAGTAGACCATGTAGGAGAAGAGGCTGACACAGGCTATGAAGTGCTTCATAAAAATAATCTACCTATTGAACAAATAAGAGGAAAGAAGGTTTATTTCAACTCCTTTGTTAGCATTCCTTTAAGTATTGTAGTGGTTTCAGGGGTTGTGCTGTGGATGGACGTTATGTGCCTGCAAGGTTTCTTTCTTTTTTGACTGCCAGGACCACGGACAGCAATGCAAAGGATTCCACAGAGTCAGGAACACGGACAGCTCAGTGGAAACTGCCAGACTGCAGCAGAACAGCCACATCTGTCACCAGGTGTAATCAAGGCAAATCTGCAGACAGGTGATACCAATCAGTCTGCTCTTTTTAACCTAGCCTTGGGTTTTCTTTGTTATCTTTTTTATCCTGGCAGGTAATGGAATAGGAGGGCATTGGAGAGAGCACACTGTGGAGAAGAGGTTGGGAGAAAGAAAGAAAAGAAAATTATACCAAGGATTGAACACCCAACAACGAACTAGGACTGGACTGGAGAACCCCAACGGCACTTGGACAATACTTTTGTACGAAAACTACCCTCGGTAACGAACCCGGCCTGAATCGACAAAAAGACTGAAAGACCTCCACCTGTTGGCTGATTGATTATTTTGTTTGTTTTGTTTTCGTTTATAAAGAACACTCCCAAAGATCCTCTGCCAAAGCCTGTTAAAAATAAACAGGTTTTAAACTTTACTTGTTCTTGTGTTGTGTGGTTTTGTGTGTTCTCCCCGCCTTACAACAAACCCACCCCAGAACACGTCACAGTATGTAGTTTGCTTTAACTATGCAAGGCTGTCCTCTTACGTATCTGGATGCATGCAGTCTGTTTTCTATGATGGAAGCAGTGCTGACACAAGCCCAGTCACCTGCGGTGTCTCTCAATGGTCTGTTCTTGGGCCTCTTCTCTTCAACATCTACATGCTTCCCTTGGGTCACCTCACCTGCAAACATAGCCTCATGCTTCACTCCTATGCAGATGACACCCAGCTCTACCTAAAACTCGACCCTGGATGTCCCTCTGCTATGGTCCAAGACATTGAGGTCTGGATGTCTGCCAATTTTCTTCTGCTCAACATGAACAAATCTGAACTACTTCTAATAGGATCGAAAACTCAACTCAAGAATCTCAAAATTGAATCTCAGAAACTGTCTGCTGCTGCCTTCCCCCACTGTATAAAGCCTTGGTCTACTTCTGGATAGTAACCTATCCTTTGATACACAAATCTCCTCCTGTAGTCAAATCCTCCTTCTACCACCTCCGAAACATCTCGAAGGTCCGTCCCTACCTTTCCCTCCCGAATGCAGAGATACTCTGTCATGCATTCATCTCCTCTCAACTCGACTACTGCAGATCTCTCTATGGTGGTCTCCCGTCACACGCCATAAACCAACTGCAGCTGGTTCAAAGTGCCACTGCTAGGCTCCTTACCAGATGTAAAAAACATAATCACATTACCCCTTGTCCTGCCAAGCTGCACTGGCTACCTGTAAAGTTCAGGATTACTTTCAAAATTCTCCTACTTGCCTACAAGGCCCTTCATCACACAGGTCCAGAGTATCTCCCCAACTTGCTGACCCGCTATGTCCCTGCACGCAAGCTGAGGTCCTCTGACTCTGGCTTGCTTGTTATACCCAAGCAAAAGTGCACCACACTTGG